>NC_138239.1:32578613-33178613 GCF_964197995.2 Scardinius erythrophthalmus | reverse complement strand
TCCTGAGAGGTTGACAGAGGAAGCCATAGGAAGAGCAGAAAGCAGGAGATTTTTTATAATGATGATTATAAAAAATTAGCAGGGTTTATTGAATAATCATTTCTAGGTCCTTCCATTTTTCAGGAGGTAACAAATCTTGACAAGTAAAACCACACAGCACTTGCCTGTTTTATTTGATTTATTATTGTTTTACACTAAGCATATCTCTGCTGTGCTCGGTTTACTCATTTGGTTGTTGCGTCTAATGAGAGGTTTTGCACACAAAGGATTTTTTTCTAATTATTGCCTTCACAATAACAAATGTCTATCGAGATAGCATCATTGTGGAATTCCCACAAAGGGTCAGCGCCCCAAAACAATGGGCATTCCTTCATTCCCCTCAGGTTTACTGGAGATCTCAATAGAACGAGAGAGAGAGTTCCAGTGGCAGTGGCTATTGTACATGCTGTGTATGAAAGCACAGAGTTTGTGTGGAGAGGGAGGTCACACTCCCACTGGGAGGCCCTTCATTCTGGATGGTGGAAGGGCTTTCTCTCTCATGTAATCAAACCCCTGAGAACCCCAGCCTGTGTGAGCGAGTTTTACACCATGAGACTCTCAGAGAAGGGTTGGCTCTGGGGGCACATCCCGTCAGAACAGATGTGCAGGTTTTAGTTTCAGAGCACAAGGTGTTGGGTTTATCAGTGATCACATCAAAGTCTCTTAGCAAGAACGAGATTGGCAAAAGCATGACTTTAGACCGATCCAACTGTGTAATTATCCTATTTTGACCAGAAACATGATACTTTAACAAGACTCAGACAAAAGAAACATTTGGGGGGAAAACATGGTGTAGTTGAGGTGCGTGGTTTTTAGTAAAGGGCTAAGGCAAATAAAACACCCATGCCCTCATTTGCTCTGCAGTGTGATTCTCACCATGATTATGAATACAGATTTTTTTTTTTTAAAGTCATAACTTTTATGGTTCTGGTGCACCGTGCGGGCCAAGCAATGGGAGCATATCCTTTAATAGTAGAGCTCTGTGATTTCTGTGACACAGAAAACATGGATGGAAACACAGAATCCAGTCATAAAAAAATGGAATTGACTGTATAATGCAGAATGTTGAATGCTTAATAAATCAAAAGTAGCGCTGTACAATTAATATCGTACTCGGACTCGGATTTTGGCGCGTTCGCACCGCAGGAACTAGGAATTTTAGGATTTTAGTTCTAGGAACTCCTTTTGGAGGAACTAATTTAGCTCTTACTTCAGAGTAGGGTCTAAACCAGCAGTATAGGAACTATCCATGACGTTAATATACGCTGATTGGCCGAACGCACGCGAAACACCAACAACCGCCATTTAAAAAAAAGCTGTGTAAATACAGATTTTAGCCTATATTGACTCCACAAACTAACTCTACGAACATGGAAAAAAGTGATAGATGGGCCTCAACCTTTACGCTGAGGAGAAAATCCAACGCAACTTTGAGGGGACCAAGTCAAACATAATTATGTATTTCTGCTCTGCTAGCAACACTGGACATCAACCACATGGTATACGCTAATACCTTTTCATATGTCAACTTTCCATGTATAGCAGTTCTATTTGATAACATGTTAGATAGATCGTAAACTAATGAAATCAGAGAATGCAAGCACTGTGTGCTCAGGCTCTGGTGTTCTCAGTGGCGTCAAAATAAAAGTCACAACAACAAGCGTGTCTTACGTCATTTCAGAGTTCCTACTGGCGGTGCAGAAAAAGTTTCCTATAGGAACCATTAGTTCTTGGGGAACCACCCTGATGGCTAGTTCCTAGAACCAAGTTCCTAGAACTACCCAATGTGAAAGCCCCTATGGTAACACAGCTTGTTTTATGTACTAGCTAGGACCTATACATACTCTTAACATGAGAATAAACTGCACAAGTCAATGAAAGCACGCAGCTCTGAATAACCATTAGTGCTACCACTGCAGGGCTCGCAAAATCGCCTGCCCGACGTCCCGGGGCTATTGTGTTTTCCAGTCGGGCTACCAAAATGCATAACCAGCCTGCCCGACGGGCTATCTGAAATAGTGTTCGCTTCAGTTTTGTTATTTAATCAGATTCAGCGCGTTCTTCATCTTCAATCCGCAGCGGCGCAGAGCAGAGCCAGAGAGCGCACGTCAGAAAGGGGTGTGTGTGTGTGTGTGTGTTAATTTGAGTCTCATTGGTCTGTCAATGTCAGAATATTTGAGATGACCAATCAAATCAAAGTAGGCGGGCTTTATGTTCACAAGAAGCTGCAGAGCGCGAATTTGAGCAGAGCGACTCGACGCTTCATTTTACGGCCAAGTGCGAGATAAGATGTAAGTAGCTAAACTAAACATTTCATATTTGACAGCTTTTTTAGGTCATAAATGTAAAACGAATGACAAAATTAATCAGACAAATGAATATACTTTTGTCGAATCTCGCCATTTTGAACTGAAAATAGGCCTATGTAACGTGACTAATAATTAGTTTACTGTCATTGTGAGGGGACATTAGCATTAACAAATCCGTTTTCATGTTAGGCACAAGATTAATACTGAATGTGTACATGTTGAGAATTAATATGCAATTTGTAGCCTTCAGTAAATTAAAAAACTTCAGCTTTAGGAGGGGAAGAGACAGGGCAAGATGAGGAGACTGAGAGAAAAAGAAAGAGTGATGGATAAGAAGTGAGAGCAGGTATTGACACAATCTACTGCCCACTGACATTGTTTTAAAGCTATTTCTTATCCTTTTTTGGCCTTCAAACGTTTTGAAATGGACATATCAGAGAAATAAAAAATTTGAACCCCCTAATAACCTTAAATGTAGGACCTATTTGATTATAAAGCCCTTTATTAGGAATAAGATCAATAATGAATGTGTACATACTGTGAATTAATTTAATAAACTTAGTTAGGCTACCTAGCTTTCCTAGTAGCTTTCAGTAAATTAATGCGTCTGAGAAAATGATTCATAAATCAACCTATCAGTTGACCCTAAGTTTACTTCACTGACAGACAAAAATGAAAATATATCAGTATATACCTAATATATACCTATATCAGTCAAAGCTCAGCTTTAGGAGGGGAAGAGACAGAGCAAGAGAAAAACAAAGAGAATAGGAGTGTGATGCTGATGAGGAGAGAAAAATAATCAGCTGCCCTCTTACATGGATTTAAAGCTATTGTTATCCAATTTTTTTGGCCCTCAAAACATCTTAAAATGCACATATGTAGATCAGAGAAATCAACATTTTCTCGGGGGTGCCCCTGAACCCCCCTCACTAGCCTACCTCACATTCGGGACCTCCGTGATGATAAAACCCTGCCATCTGCATGTTAATGAAACTTAATAGTGAGCATTAGACCCTAAACTAAAGTGTTACTTTTTTATTTTATCATACCCTCATTGGGGGCTGAGCCACAGACACAGACTGATTCATGTTCCATACTGGCCACACACCTTTCAGTTCAGTTAGAACCAGATGCATATTTGTTGATATTTTGTGTTTTGAAAAAGTTTTTGATTCATTGTTTTGACTCCTAACCAATATTCTAGATTAATAAAATTGACTTTTTATCTGGGCTAGTCAAATTCATTTCGGGCTACCAAAATCTGAAGAGTGCCTGCCCGAAGGGCTACCAGCGATTTTGAAATTTTGCGAGCCCTGCACTGTGCATCAAGCGCACACAAGTCTGTTTGAAAGTTAATGTTTAAATTCTGGTAACACTTTAGTTTAGGGTCCAATTCTCACTATCAACTAGTTGCTTTTAACCATTAGTATGGATATTGGCTGTTTAATAGTACTTATAAAGCACATATTAATGCCTTATTCTGCATGACCATATTTAACATCCCTTAACCCTACCCAATACCTACTTTACCCAATACCTACTTAACTACCTTAGCCTATTTTTGCCTATTAATAAGGCAAAAGTCGTAGTTAATAGTTAATTATGTGTGACCTATTCTTCAAAGATATTCAATATATAAGATATTAGTATATATGCCTGGTGTCACAGACAAGACTTAAACCTAGTCCGAGACTAAAATGCATGTTTGAGCTTTCTTATTTTGAAGCAACGTGCACAGACATATCTTAAAATATGTCACTGCCATTGTTTTGTCTCAAGATGCTCGCCAGTAATGTTTTTTTTTTTTTCTTAGGTATGTTTCTAAAGGCTATCAATGTCTAATTTAACTAAGGCCTAATCCTGGCTTAATCTATAGGCCCTGTCTGTGAAACCAGGCCCTAGAGTCCTATCAAACATTCCACATACATTACAATGACGGTGATGTGCAAACTCCTTTCATGCGTCACTTTGTGAGTTTTCTGATCAGATAGCGCTCAGATCGTAAAAACATCAGGTGCTTTCACATTCCAGACAAAACTGGAAAAAATGTAAATGCACCGGGTTGTTGAAGGCACATAGGCTATGTAAATTTTACTCCTCTCAAAATGGTAAAAAAAAACAACTGCAACACTCATCACCAAAGATCAACACGTAATTTGCCGCATATAAAACTGAAGGTTTTGTCGCATCCTGAAGCTCAACACACAGTCGTCATCATTCAGACTTGTGAGACATTTAATTTGCATATAGCACAGGAATTGAAGAACAGATATTTGTTTTGCGTTGACACATTTATGTGGCCCAGTGTAAATGGAACCGTTCTAACAGATAGCTATCAGATCAGTAAAAACATTGGAAATTTGTTATTCAAAGTCTAATATAAACCTGAAAACAAACCAACAAAAGGATTTTGACCAATTTAAAACAAATTGGCACAGTGGTTAACTCTGAAACTTAAATGTGTCACTTCATGACAAAAAAGGCTGCGACCCCTAGACTAGTGTCTGAGTATTAAACTGCAAAAATAATACTGCCATCTAAACACGTAGTCTGCATGTTTTGTGTGTCTGTGAATGAGCAGCATAGGTTTGTCTGCCTCACACGCAGTGAGCGTTTTTCAGCTTCTTCCGTCTAACTACATGAGGTCACAGACACATAAACATTCTCATTATACATTTTTATTTAATCATAAATCACAGAATCAACACTACTGTACATTGCATGTGCCCATCACCAGGAAGGAATTCATACATGGTTTAGATAGGTTAGGTGTTGATTTTTCTGTAAAATTACTTTATTAAATTTGCAAAAATGTTATTTTATAAAATATATAACTTTTTATATGTTATGGTTCTTTTAAAATCATTTGACAAAAAGTAATAAAGACAGAAATCAAACAGACACACAGAACATGCAGACTTCATAATTAAATAGCAGTATTTTTGCACTTTAGTGTTCACAGACACTATTCCATATTGCTTAAGCTACTTTTGATATTCATCCAAAATTAAAAAGGAAACTCCAATTTTATGATTATACGATTCTGATTCAATAATGCACTTTTACATAGAGGCAAAATGAAGCAAAACTAACCCCTTAAAATATATTGATTATAGAACAAGAAGAACAACCTCCCAGCTCTAGGATTTGCCTTTGCTGCGCTCAGGTTTAACTGTTGAAATAACAGTGTTGAGTTACATGCATTTTAGGATGGATCATCAGTTATGTTAGTAACAGCTTTTATAATGGCGTGACTTCATTCTTTGAGGAAATTTCACACTCTCTTTGTTCACCTAACGCTCTATTTTGTATTTTATTTTCTCTTAATTAAGTTCTTTTGAGGTCTCTGGGTGTATATAAATGTACAATGTACACTCTGGTATTATAGGTCTGCATTGTAGAGATCATACCATATTTTTACCACTCTTAAGTGAATGCAATCAGGTAGAAACTGAATGTGTAGAAATCTGCACATATCACATTCCTTACAGTGAAATGCAGCCTACTAGACCTGCTATTGTATGTAATGTAGTTAGACAAGTACATGAACCATTCTTAATTTGTAATTTAGCTTCTTTGTTCTTTATGTAGATGTGTTTGCTTAATTGACTGTGCCATTTTTTATTTCTTTCATTTGTTAATATTTACCTTTTTTATTTTAAAAGTGTTTGCTGTGAAATTTCATTGGTATGGCTCCCTGGAACGCTGACAGTTCATGTCCTTTGTCATTGTTAACTCTGATGACAAAGAAGTGTGCTTAATTGTATTGAATATCCACTTGGATTGTGCTTCCAGTCTTAAAAGTATATTTAAAGAAAACTGCCCTTACAGATAATATAATATTACTGAAATACTTAAGAGTACAATTTCATGACTGTGTTTCTTAACATCTTCCATTACACAGCACTTTGTATGTTGTTAGGATGACAAAAAGGTTTGAAAGTTACATTAACAGCGCTCGTCAATGTCAAAATGATTGAGATGGCCAATCAAATGTTGTCAAAGTAGGCAAGGTTTACTGTTCACAGAAGCAGAGCGTGAATTCCAGCGTGAAGCGTCAGTTTAATGTTGAAAGAGTGTGGTAAGAAATAGCGAAACATTTAAAACATGTCAACTGCTTATATATATATATTACAGCATTAACATTTGTTAATGCTACTTACATTTTTATGTTTGTTCACAGTGCATTAACTTTTGATCTTACAAATGTATTGATACATGTTAAGATTAACAATAACTAAGATGAATAAATACTGTAGAAGTATTGTTCATTGTTAGATCATGTTAACTTTGGAATTGTTGTAACACTTGTAAAGTGATACCAAATACAGTATAAAGTCAATTTTATATGAAGTACACCTTCATTATTACAAAAGTATATTTTAATTGATCATAAATGCTTCTCATTCAGCAGCATGTTTCAACCATATTTAAAAGACAGTATAAGTAATTATGAAATGCCATATAAATGTACCGAAGTCCTACTTAATTGTGTCAAAAAATGCTCTAAAGTCCAACTATATATATATATATATATGTATATATTATATGTGACCCTGGATCACAAAACCAGTCACAAGTCGCACGGGTATATTTGTGGAATGGCCAACAATACATTGTATGGGTTAAAATTACCGATTTTTCTTTTATGCCAAAAATCATTAGGATATTAAGTAAAGATCATGTTCCATGAAGATATTTTGTACTTTTCCTACCATAAATATATAAAACATTTATTTTTGTGAGTGAATGCAGCACAATCGGCAACATAAATGGACAACTTTAAAGGTGATTTTCTCAATGTTTTTTTTTGCACCGTCAGATTCCAGATTTTCGATAGTTGTATCTTGGCCAAATATTGTCCTATCCTAACAAACAAATGTCTGAAAACATTTACAAGTATATTCTTTTCAAAGTCTATTATTTCCGCAATGAGTTCTCATTTTAGAAGTATAGGCCTACTTTTTTTTTCTTTTTTTACAAGGGAACATTCACTGATATAGCAGAGCCTCAACTTTGTTTGAGATTTCCAGAGATAAATGAAGGTGGACTGTGTATTGAATATTAAGGTCAGTGATTTTGTCTGGGCTGTCAAGCCGTTGAGTCCGAGGGCATCGGGCCAGACCTTTGCAGCTGCTCTCTCTGTAGTGCCTTTGACTGGGTGAACAGTGAACACCCTTCCCCCTCTCGTCCCACAGGAACATCCTTCACCGTCCTTCACTGGTGCTGCAGCCCGGGTGACTGAGGGCTTTGTGTGTCCGTGGGGGGTGTTGGATGCTCTTGTCAACATGTCAAGAATCAGACATAAGCTCCTTTGCTAAGTCAGCAAATCCTACTTGTAACCGAATTTCATGTGATTTACATCAAAAGGAAACGGAAGCAGGAAATACACCAACATTTCCAAACAGATCTACGCGTAAAGAAACTGAACAAGGCATTACGAAGCCCTGAAGAATCCAGCTAAACCAGTCTGCTGACATTAGTTTACTTCGAGCTGTTAGTAGGCTTGCTGTAATTAGGTGACCATTTGCAAAAACAAACTGTCAATTGCTTAACCAGCTTGACACACACACACACACACACACACATGTATAAACTCTAGCAGGTGGAAACAACGTGATGTTTATAGTCTGAAAGCTCTATACACACCTGTTGCAGTGTCAATGAAGGAAGCCTGTTTCTATAGAAAACCTCATGTTTCTAGATACCTTATGTAGCTATCTATCTTACTTTAGAAGTCTCTTATACTCACCAAGGCTGCATTTATATGATCAGCAATACAGTAAAAATTTCAAACAAATAAATGACTTCATAATTATATGAAAACACATATGGTGGTGTACTGTATACATACCATTTCATTGTCTGTTTTAAATCTGTATTTGAATTGTCAAATACAGTACTGTGTGACGACAACGCACCCTTCTCAGCCGCTCCAGCAACAGACGCAACCCGGAAAAACTATCTGTGTGGATTTTTGCAGATAACTCATTGTTCCAGCAATTGGTTATCAGTGCCTATTAATCGGCAAAACCGGTCAATTGGTTGACCTCTAATGATATGGGTTTTTTATGTACAAAAAGCATTTAAACATTAAATATTTTTAACATTATGTTTCTACTGTCGCTTTTGACCGATTTAATGCCTCCTTAATGCCTCTCAAAAAACTTTTTCTTGACCCCAAATGTGTTTTTTCAACTCTGAAAAGGTTTAACAGGTTCAAGTTTTACAGGTTTTATCACTGTTCCCCCATTACTTTTTTTTAGCAGTCCTTACAGCCCATAACAGTACTTAAAGGCACACTGTGTAAGATTTTTTTATCAAAATATTCAAAAACCACTAGAACAATGTTATATATTTATAACAAGACTTGTGTACTTAAATTATCCCAAATGTTTCTAAGAAAGTTTAAATCCAGAGAAATAAGCAGTTTTAACCAGGACACGGACCGTGTCTGTACGTCGCCTATCAATGACATCATCCCCGCGTTCCCCTTGATTTCCGGTTATACTGTATTTTGTAGAAACCATGGAAACACCAAGGACGCTTTAATATATTATGTGTTTTATCATTGTTATTGGTATTGTGTTTTATCATTGTTGTTAAATAGCTCAACACAATTAGTCCTTTTGTTTAAATCTCGTTTTCTTGATTTACCGCGAGTATCAGTTTTACCATGCCTAATACTGATCTAGCTCACTGCAGTGTGCAACAAGTGTCTAATATAGTAGCCACCGAGCAGCATATAGTATCATTATATCAACTTTTAACACACTCAAATGTATCTAATATGATAAAACAGTTCTGCGTTACCCCACATACGCAACGTTTACACAACACCAATTTTAACTAAAAACCGAAAACTTTTTATGCATTTTGACTGTTCATTCACATGACAACAGTGTTTTTGGGGCCTGAAAACGTAAGCTTTTGAAAACGGGTTTCAAAGTGCAAGTTTTTGAAAACGATGCTGTTATTGTCTCCTTGTATACAACAAAAACGCAAATTTGTGAAAGCGGTGACGTCATGCACATATGTATTGTGTGTTCAGTCGGGTAATGTTTCTTAACAAAGTGACTTCGCCAACTACAGCAGAATACAGCGTTTTTTAAGATCGTGTGAATGGGGATCGCTTTGACAGCGTTGTTGCCTGTACGCAACTTTTTTGTACATCGTTGACATGTAAACGTATCCATAGTTTGATCAAAGTTGAGGCCAAAAAAGCCTGAAATTATATAACAGAAGTTATAATTTTAGGATTTCTTAAATTTGGGGAGCGCAGAATCAGGAATCGAGGTACGGTCTATGGTTATTATGCTTAAAAGGGAAATGATGGAATTAAATTAACGTAAGCACTGCTTTCAAAGTGAAAATGCGGCGCTGTTGCTCGTTCTACAGGCTTGTGTTTTTATAGAGCAGTGTTTCAAGTAAAATAATCTGCGAAACATGGCTTATTTTGTATGGGTTTGTTCTGTATGGATACACAGTATTAATTTAATTTGTGCAAGTTGTAAAGGTCTTAAAAAGTATTTGGTTAAATTTGACAATTCTGAAGAATGCAGAGACCCTGCTGCTTTCAGAAAACCATTTGTAGGCTGGTTCTCTAAAAAGTGTGCAAAAGTGTGGCATTATCGGTATCTGTTTGTGATGCAGAAATGTTTCTAAAAAATGTTTTCTTTCTCTTTCCTCTTCTTCTTGTGAAGGTCTGGATGACAGCCTACAACAGTATGTGCACAACTTTGAGAGAGAGAAGATTAATGGAGAGCAGCTACTGAAGATCTCCCATCAGGACCTTGAGGAACTGGCTGTTTCCCGCATTGGCCATCAGGAACTGGTTTTAGAGGCCGTAGATCTCCTCTGTGCTCTGGTTAGTCTTATTCACGTTTGTTGTGCTTCTAAATTGTGACCTATTTATTACATACTGTGTGTGTGTGTGTGTGTGTGTGTGTGTGTGTGTGTGTGTGTGTGTGTGTGTGTGTGTGTGTGTGTGTGTGTGTGTGTGTGTGTGTGTGTGTGTGTGTGTGTGTGTGTGTGTGTGTGTGTGTATATATATATATTTATTTATATATATATACTGTATATACATTTGCACCCGTGATATTGCTTATCTATATCACATTATATAAATAATAGACAAAAATCATGAATTTTTTAGGTATTTTAACTGCATTCTATAGGATTCATGAATGATGAACTGTTGCCCTGTTTCATGTTCATCACCAATCAACTGTATGAAATGGAAGATGACGTACGTAGGTCTGGGGCGGGGCGGGTGCGTTAACTGTGTTAAATCTTTTTATTTGCATTATTTTTCCATAAGTAATTAATTAAATGTATGCCTTAAATCGACAGCCCTAAAATATTCAGTATTTATATTGGTTAATGTGATTGATTGAATGCAATCCTTTCATTACTATATTCACTAAAGGCCTTTCCCGGCCTACAAATATTGATTAGTCAGTAGTATTATTGTCTCCCATTCTTCTGCTAATTTAAAAGAAATTGGTAGTTAGTCACACGACATTTTGAGCATTCATGCAGAAAACAGCTTAAAGGGATAGTTCAACCAAAAATGAAAATGTTGTCATCATTTACTCACCCTCAGGTTGTTCCAAAACCTGTATGAGTTTCTTCCTTCTGTTGAACACAGAAGAAGATATTTTGAAGAATGCTGGTAACCAGACAGTTTACGGTAGCCATTGACTTTCATGTTTTTTTTTCTTCCCTACTATGGAATCCAATGGCTAACATCAACTGTTTGATTACCAACATTCTTTAAAATACCTTTGTTTGTGTTCAACAGAAGAAATAAACTCTGTTTAGAACAACTTGAGGTTGAGTAAGTGATGACAGGAATTCAAGATTTAAGGATTCAAGAAAGATATGTAATGTGCACTGGCTTTGGAATAATAGTGTTGTTTACCACACAGAACAGTATGATTTTGAAAAAAGTAAACCAGGAAATCATTTCTTGAGGAATGACTACGGCTCAGAAAGACTTTGGTTTCTGTGGATGCGTGTTCTGTGGGGAAGGGAATTCAAGGACCTGATATGAACACATGGAAATACTTAGGTAGAATGTCTTGGTGGCTTTGACTGATGGTCATGCCAGTGCTTGTAAAAGATACCGTACATCGCAGCGTCCAGCACTGAAAGCTATAATTGTGCCCAGACCCCTAGCATCAAACGCAGACAATGGCCACAAATCTATTTTGGGTTCCCCATTTTTTCTTAGTGCGAAAATAATAATCTAAAGAATCTTTTTCCACTTTTAATAACCTTTTGTTGCAATGAGAAGATTCCATTGATGTTAAAGGTTCTTCTAGAAACACAGATGCCAATAAAGGACCACAGAATGCCTGATTGACCAATTATAATCAAGCATCCCAGAGAGCCATGTAATAAATCCTCAGATAAAACAGTGCACTAATATACAGACAGAATCTCAGGTATTTCCTAAAATGTCAATTAATACATTTTGTGAAATACATCATTGCCTAAGAAGGATTAATGATTTAGAATGAGACTCATAATGATTTTTCCAGATCATCTCCCCAAACCTTATACATCTGTTTTGTCCCTAAATCACAGCAGCGTCCTCGATGGAAAGAGTCTCCTATTGTCTCATAGCACTGGAAATGATATTAAAGGCACTCAGGCCAAGTATTGGATGCAGAAAGTGCTATGTGTTAGTGTTAGCAGTGCTCCAGATCTCTCCCTGATGGAGTGTCCTTAAGTCTATGTCATGCTGAACAGGAAACACATTCCCACCTCCATCTGTGAGAGCGTCTATGAACTTTGCCCTGATGGAGCAAACCAATCTCTCATTTCTTCAAACCATATCAGGTGTAGTTAACCCCATCATTTGATAAATATAAACCCTCAAAGCGCATTGGCGAGTTATAACACGGTCTCATTTCAGGACTTATTTCATTTCTGATCATTCAATTGTCTGGAACGAATATTAATGTGTAATATTGTCATGCTGATATTAATGTGGAATCAAGTACCTCTAGTCAGCAAACAAGAATTGAACAGGAAGCTAATTACGCTTTCTAGCTTTGTCTTTCTGCAGCATTATGGGTCTGTGAATTTCAGAGGATCCATGAAACAGTAAAAACTGCATATGATCTCAAATGAACATACTCATGAATTGGCAATGTGAGCAGTTTAAAATGCTAAGACTGCAATGCTGCCATTACCAACGGTCAGAAGGCAATACTGTTATCCTTTTGGAGTATTTAGACTTTCTGGAAATGTCACACTCAAGTCTTTACAATCAGAGCAACTATTTCAGTTGCTGAAAAGGTTCTTATGGAGTCACAGAAGAAACCTGTTTCAAAGCCTCTGAGATTCACAGAATAGTTATTATTAAATGCACATTTTATTACGATTCGTTATTAAACTGCTAATTAAAAGTTTGGAATAATTACGATTTTTTTGTTTTTTAAAGTAGTCTCTTATGCTCACCATGGCTGCATTTATTTGATCAAAAATACAGTAAAAACAGTAATGTTGTGCAATATTATTACAATTAAAAAACTTTTTTCTATTTAAATATATTTAAAAATGTAATTTATTCCTGTGATCAAAGCTGAATATTCAGCATCATTATTCCACTATTACCATTACTCCAAAACTGTTTTGGGTGCTTAATATTTTGTGGAATTTTTGTATGATACACTATGATAATAGTGATAATAGTTAATAATAGTAGTATAATAATAGTATAATAATAGTTTATTTTATTTCATGCATTAAATTGATAAAAAGTGACAGTAAATACATTTATAATCTTACAAAAGATTTATATTGTTTTGGACTATCTATTCATCAGAGTGTCCTAAAAAGATTTTATCATGGTTTCCACAAAAACTTTACATTGATCAAAGACATTAAAAATAATTATTATAAATTGATTATTCTAAACTTTTGACTGGTAGTATAATAGCTTGTTGCTTAAAGGAATAGTTCACCTAATATAGATCAGCATTTACTATCAACATTTATTAGTGAAAGCAGGCAGAGACCGGTGGTTGTCCAGAGCTATAATAGCACTATAATGCCCGGTTTCACACGAGGCTTAAATCTAGTCCCAGACTAAAATGCATGTTTGAGTGTTAACTGAAAGCAACTTGCACTGAAATGTTAAAATATGTCAGTGCCATTGTTTTGTCTCAAGATGCGCATCAGAAATGTTTTTTTTTTTTTTTTTTTTTCTAAGGCACATTTATAAAAGCTACTTAAATGTCCTAATTTAACTAAGGCCTAATCCTGGCTTAATCTAAGCCCTGTGTGTGAAACTAGCCATACATGTCGTTAAGGGGATACTTCACCGATTAGCATTAAAGGGTTAGTTCACCCAAAAATGAAAATTCTGTCAGTAATTACTCGCCCTCATGTTGTTCCAACCCCGTAAGACCTTTGTTCATCTTCAGAACACAAATTAAGATATTTTTGATGAAATCTGAGAGCTGGATCACTCCTCCATAGGCTTCTAAGACATTATAACTTGCTGGCCCAGAAAATGTATTAAAGACATCGTTAATATAGTCCAAGTGACTACAGTGGCTCAATCTTAAGTTTATAAAGCGACGAGAATACTTTTTGTGCGCAAAAAAACCCCCAAAATAACAACTTTATTCCACTTTTCATTTCCTTCTCTCTGGGCCTCGAGTTTTTTCACGTAGTGTTTTAGCGCAGCGCGTCAACAACATGAGGGTGAGTAATTACTGACAGAATTTTCATTTTTGGGTGAACTAACCCTTTAAGCTTTGTATCAGTATAAACCCGGTAGTATTTTCGAATGACCGTGCTTCCCTCATGTCCCCCTGAGACGAGAGATTACTAGTAGTAGCCTAGTTGTATCATTTCTTCCGATACTGCCCTCTGTTATCGGTAGACATTGCTAAGGAGTGGCTTCATAGGGCAGCGAAGCAAGTGCATTCTGGGAGTTGTTGTCTTTCATCCACATGAGCCAAAAATACATTTTCTGGCTTTTCTCAGTCTAGAAGGCACCAACTTCTAAATTAATTTCACATTTCTACTAGCCTGACAAGCCAGACCCACATCAAGATGTTGGTTCTGGCAACACACCATTGGCAGGGCTCAGTCCGAGGGGCGGGATAAACGGTTGTCTCCCTCTGCACGCAATAGGATAGCGCTACAACCAACCAGAGCGTTTTCCCACCAGCGGAGCTAGTTGATAGATTAAACTTTTGCCGTATCCGGTCGGCAAAACTCAGAACACATCTTCCTTTTTTAAGAATGACTTCAGTGGCGTTCTTTGTTCTTTTCTCAAAGAAAAGCTTAACTCCAAGTCCTCCAGAGTCGCGGCCAAAGCCGATTCGAAAGACCGCTGTTCGCCAGCAGCAGCAATCTTATTTGTTTTCAAGTAACAGGGAATTCACACGGAACCGTCACAACTCTGCCATAATTGTTAAGCCCGCCCACCGACTCTATACACGATGTGATTGGCCTGACTAGAGTTTGGTTTTTCCAGCTCGCAAGCCAACGGAGAGTTGCTAGATTACTATGGCGGCAAAATTAAATTTGCTGCCGCTAGGGTTAGGGTGCATCTAGATTTCTACTACATAAATGACCCAATTTAAATACACATTCATCTTTCCAGCGGTGAAATATCCCTTTAAATGAGAAGCCATATGACCCAAATTGGTTATTTATTCTTTTACATCTTTCAAAAAGCCTTGCTTTAGTTTTTACATCCATAATGATGGGATGCAAGACATGTGAACCAATTACATTTGATGTTATTGACATCAAACCTGGCACTTTCTGAGGCGCTGCTACATATGAATGTGCAAGCAAAATTGATCACAAACTGGTTTGCAATTTGATGAGAGTGAGGAAACGATGATATCATTTTTATTTATGGGTGAAATATCCTTTCTAGACCATAGCAGATCAAACTGAAGTACTTTTTTTTTCTTTCAGAGATGAGCAGTTTTGGCTTAGATGCAGTACTTTTGCAAACTGAGATTTGCCAGACCAGGAGGAATGCTCTTGTCCTTTCCAAGATTTTAAAAGTAGAGCACGGGGGATGCCAGGTTTAGCAGCTAAATCAAGCAGCACACATTTTGCCAAACAATTTTTAGGGTCTAAATAGGGCTGTGACATTTTAAGCAGTCCAATTGCTTTACATCATGTAACAGTTGAGCATGGGGTGTTGAATTTAATACACCAAGAATGATGCCTTCTAAGTGTGGATTAAATTTCAATGTATGTAATACAGTCTCTTTGCTTTTTGCTGCATCTGCTGAACAAGCCTACATTCATTGCATTCCAGAAGTGGATAGAAATTGTCTACTAAATACATAGTATTGGGCATATCAAGCATCAAGTTTTTTTTACAACTCAAGCAAGTGTTTTAAATCCATGGCGTAAAAGGACACCATAAAAAAATGGTGCCTTGCTGTTTTTTCAGCATCTCACACCATGAGCACTGCATTTAAAACAGAGTGTCGAGTGAAAAAGCTTTCAAAAACATCTCAAGACCTCTGTATCATTCTGTCAGTTGTGTTGTGTCAACTGGTTTTGAATGCATGATCACATTCTGTGTACCTAATCCTCAACAGTGTTGCACTTCCACATGCAGTCCTGGACTCTTATCCCGGCGAACTGTAAGGCATCACCCAATATGCCATTGTAACCAATCACAGTAATGAAAATGAAAAGGTTTGGTCACATGCCCATACCTGTATAGTATTCCTTTCAAAGTAGCCTATACTCCGTTTGATAGCATGCGCGAACACAAGCGCTCGACACATGCGCACTAGAAAGCTTTACCTTTGTCCAGTGTCTTTGCTATTTCTCTCCATAAACAATAAAAATGACTTTGTACTCTTTTAAACTGGAGTTTCATGTATCTCTTAACTCCCCTCACACAAGTTGTGGACACCAATGTGGACTTCTTTTTTTTTTTTTGTTCTGTCTCCGTTTCTTTTCTATTATAACACAAAGGCCAGTGTTGCCGCCTTGTGGATAAACTAATTACTACAACAACAACAACAACAACAACAACAACAACGAGTGTACATTCAGCAGGGCTGCACGATTTAGGAAAAAATCTAATATGCATGGCTGTCTTATCTACATCATGTTCATACATTAAAGCATCAAATTTTCATTTTGAGAAAAATAACGCAGGAAAAAAATCTCTTTTGTTGATAAGCGCTTATTACAAATATGGGAAGATGATTCACAGAGGCAGAGGTGGAGTTCGTGTGGAGCAGCGTTTACTGTGAACCAAGCCTCTCTGAGACGCTGAAAACAGTGAGCTGCTTCACTCTGAAACACGCAGCGCATACATTTAATTAAATGGGTGCTAAAACGCCTTTTTTCGAAGGCTTGATTGTGTTTGTGGGGTGCACTGTAACATATGTTCATGCTTCGTTTTTAAAAATTCGCATTATTTTTCACATATTTAATCATTATTCTACACTGCTCTGTCCCTCCTTGTAAAAACGGTCGGATGATTTCCGCGTTCTATCCGCGTTGTCCTTCGTTTACTTCCTTGCTACAACGTACTATTATCAATACGAACTATTACAGGAAAACACAACAACGAAAAATAAATCATACTTACAGGTTGTGGCCCGTAAACAGTTTCTGTTTTTAAAGTTGGAACTGCTCCATCTTTCAGGCAGTTGTGCGAATCCTTCATCAGAGGAGGAGTTTATGTAAATATTGGGCTAAGTGATGTCAGCAAGCCCGCAGGAATGTCATGTAGTCCCTACCGGCCGTTTTTTGTAGTTCTTAGAAATTGATTTCTTTAAAAGCAAATATCTCCCTTTGCTTTAAACTTTGAAAGTTGTGACTTTGCAGATGTTGTTTATGCTCAAACAGCAACATTACACACTAACTAAAGTTAGAAAAGTGAAATTGTGTTTTACCACCGCTTTAAATCACAGCCTTTGTGTTTTCATAATCGCACTAAGTCAAATCGTGATTAAGATTTTATTTTGATTAACATGCGGTTAGAAAAATCATGCTGTGTGTGTACGGTAAGCATGTACTATACTGATGACGATATTTACATCATGCACACTGTGCGCATGTCCTAGCATGCGCGTAAAAAACAAGTATACTTTGGGCTTTACGGTAATATGTAATGTTGTCCTTCTTCCTCAGAACTATGGTGTGGAAACGGATAACTTGAAGAATCTGGTGGTGAAGATGAGAGCTGTGACCAACAGCCTTCACAATGCAACATCAGAACGCAGGAAGAGTCCTACGTATGAAAGCAACACATCTAGCAAGCTCCCAAATGAATTCCTCTCCTCTGTGGTTGAACTTATTGGAGCAGCCAAAAGCCTCCTGGCATGGCTAGACAGGTATAAACATCCCTAGTCATCATTTCTTTACTTATTATTTATGTTGCATATTTCTATTTCTATCGTTCCTTTATTTATGTATGGAGGCATTCATTGTGAATTTAAGCATGTAAAAGTTTGCGCACTGATGATTTATAAGGAGCTTTTACTCTGAAGAAACTGATGGTAAACCTCATATAATTCACTGCAGAGTCTGAACTTAGACTTGCATGAGCAGCACTTACAGATTTTTCCAGACAGGGCAGACAGTTGTAACCAGATACAATCCTCCTTTCTTTCCTTACCAGTCTGTGCACAGCTAACCACATCTTTCCCATGAAGGGTGAGATTTTTGTGAAGCTTTGTTCAAAATGCCAGTTAGCTCTGCCTTGCCTTGGACCCTGATAAGTGACTAATTTACAACACTCTAGTCTACATACACTGAAAAAAAATGTGTTTCACTCAGAAATTGCTAGTAAATTTCACAAATAATTATGGAATTTTGAAGTAGGAATGCTGAAATAGTATAATCTGTTTTATTACCTTAAAAAAAAGTAATAGTTTTACAGTGCAGCTACTCCAGAAACCACAAAAATGTTCCTTTCACAGTTCCAATAGACATGATCCACTCATAAATGCATAGGCTTTTTACAATACAGATTGTTTTAAAGCAGATTTACAGTGATAACAGGAAAATAATGCAACAAAGTTGGTTTCGATTGTACAGCAGATCTAGAAGAAAATAGCGTTATAGTCCAGCTTAAGTAAGTTCAGTGATGGTTAATTTCTGTTGAAAAAAAAGTTATTAATTTAGTTCATGTATATATATAGTCGCTCTGGAGAAAAGAATGATGTCATCGTCCAGCTCAGTTCAGTTCTCATATAATGGTGTCAATGCAGGCAGATCAATATTATTGTTGAATATTAAGTGTCCCCAACTAAGCAAGCCAAAAGCCAAAGGTGGCAAGGAACCAAAACTGCGGCTGTTTTCCCACCTTAAAGTTAAAAGAGTCAATTGTGTTTTTCATAGAAGCATGGCTCAACACGGCTGTGCAGTGCATTAAGAGTTCATTTGGTGTGGAGATGCAAAATGCCGCAGAAATGGAATTCAATCAACAGACAAAATGGAGCGTTGCTTTTTTTCAATTTTGACAGACAGTTAACAGACTCAGGGTCTCCATTCAAGTAAATAGTTGTAGTACTTGCATGACTAGAAAGTGTGGCCCAAGGCGATATAAATATGGCCACAAAGTGAGCTGACTTGACTTAAAGGATTTTTTTTTTTTTTTTGGTTTGACGTAGCATGACGTTAAACTAACCAAGATACTAAACATAAAATAAATTGAACATTTGAATTTAATGTAATTACTTATCCGCTGTCTTTATTTATTTATTTATTGTCGCGACATATTCTGACAAAAAGAGAAAAATTCCCAACACTGAAATTATGCTTGATATGACAATAGAATATAGAGTTAGTTTAGTCTAGTTTCATTTTAGAAGTTCATCCACCAAAAAAAAAAAAAGTCCAACCCCAAAAAGGATTTGAATATTTGTTTCTTTCTGAAAAAATATTTAAGAAAGAATTCATGCAAGCGTTTTAACAAAAAGCTTTATAATTCTGCTTTTAAACCCTTGAAGTGCAAGGCCCTGTTTACTTTGATTTTCAAGTGCCTTACTCTAACCACAATTTTATGTGGATATTATGACACAAAAGAACATTCCTTTAAATTCAAAGCCACTGGTACTATTATTATGATGTTTTAACCACAGAAATTCAGTGATATTTTCTCAAGTTATATGGTGTCATTCTTCTGATCTGTCTGGATAAAAGAAATGGAAACTGTTTGACTGCACTTAATGGAGCTGACATGGTAATGTGTTTAATCCCAGCTCCAGTTTTTATGACCACCGATTCAGAAAATCCAGACACACAGTGATGGAAATAAAGTTCTTTGCTATTGTACGGCCACATCAGAAAATCCTTTGCAAGAAGTTTGTTGTCCTCTGCTTTTACACAGTGTGACATTTGTTGTAAAGTCTTTAACCTTAACTTCCTCTGTCTGCAGAACTCCATTGACGGGAATCAGTGATTTCACCAGCACCAAGAACAAGATCATCCAGTTGTGTCTGGAACTGACCACTACAGTTCAACAGGTCAGTGTGGCTTTTTAGGACAGACACACATGTTCATTTTATAAGCTCTCATGCATTTCACAGTGGGGGATTTAGAGCTGAAAAGCTGAAGTCTGAAAGTCTGAAGCTAGTTATCTGACCATGTGCTGTCTTGCTGTGTTTGCTTTGGGGGATTTACTTCAGACAGAAATAAGCAGACCCCCCAACACATCAGTCACAGCTTCTGAGTTTACAGTTTCTTCAACACAAGCCAGGATGCTCTTTAACATGGCTGCCAACATTCCTTCATGTTATCTTCCTAGCTTGTGGTTGCCTTCTGCAAGAGCGCTTTCATAGATGCCATAATCAGAGATACTTCAAGATGGATTTTGGTTTGATAAGTACATACTCTCTCTCCTGTCTCGTTCTTCCTTGGCTAGTATTCATGTTTAGATTGTTTAATAGTATGTTTCAAAATTAAGTTTGAGTTTTTGACATTGGCAGAATGATCAGTACCAGTTTTCAATGTAGAAATTCCAAATTTCTTTCATAAATTTGTTTGGGTGTTTTCAACACAGTAGGATGTCTTTTAAGAATTTGAGAGACTTTTAACATTATGACGGTCCTGCATAGATTTTTGTTTGTGAAATGAACTATTCTGTGGAAGCTGTGGAGTGACTACATGGTTTGGGTTTGATCTATTGGCTGACTATGTAGAACCCTATCATTTCAGCGATGTGGAAAACGTGGTCAGAGTTGTGGAATCGTGTCTCTGTGTGAATTAATGGTTTTGTCTACTACGCACTCAAGCATGTGATGCTCGTTGTGTTTTTAGTGTCTGCCATCGCACTATACGAGGACATGAACACATGAACTTCATGTCCAGAGCTGCTTGGAGAGTCACTTCACCAGCATTTTACCATTTTAATTTGATGAAACTATCATCATATACATGCACAAACCTAAAGGTCTTCACGGCAACCCGTCAAAATTAAAGTTTGGTTTAACTCGAAGAAATTGTGACAGACATTCATAGAGCCCTAATATTGTAAATAAAAAGTAACAAATAATAAGTTGTTGAAGTTTTGTGAATTTAGTTGATAAGACATGTTTTTTGATTATTAACGTTGAATTAAACCATTAAAATGGAATCCAGAAAAAAATACAATGGAAAAACTGAATTCAGAAAAAATAAAATGGAATTTGAGAAAAAATGAAACCCATTTCTTAGGGTCCTAAGAATACATTTTTTGCTAAACTTTCAATTGTTGTTATATTGCATAAGTTTCCTGATTTCAATTAATTAGACATGCTAAAATTTAATTTAACAATTAAAACGCCGTACAGAAGAATTAAAATTGAAAAAAATAAATAAAATGGTATTTGTACATAAATAAATAAATAAATAAAATGGATTTCATATTGCACTTTCACTTTCTGTGAAAGTGAGGATACTTATATTTATTTTTGATTTATACTACGGGGCAGTTGAATGCTTGATTCTGGTTGTTTGAAGAACGCAGCTAAAGTAGTTCCAGGCAGGTCTTCTTGACCGCATTACAGTTCCTTATCACTTCGACAATTTTTATTTATTTTTTTCCACTGGTTCTAACAGCCTACAACAGCAAAAGAACCAAAACCCATGATCACTTTGAACAAGCAAATAAAAATATAACAAAAAATATGAAAAACATTACATTTAATTTCATACAAAACAAACACACACTTACACACATACACATGAACAGACAACTTTATGACTTTATTACAACTGAAAACTACAGAACATTTCTCAGTTGTGAGGTAGGATTGTCGCTGTTCTTCAAGCAGTTAAACTTACAGCTTCACTATTAGTGAAGCGCTGTTGCCGAATACTGTTGAGAGATGCACAGACTCAGGTAATTCACACATACTTAATCTCTCTCCATTACATGGTAACCATAGTATAAATGGAATAATTGACCCCGGGCTGTTAAATTATTCGAAAAATAATGCACACTCAAGGTGTAACTCCACTTCAGTTGGTGGCTGTAGTATATTTTTTGATTAATTCAATGGCCCATTGTTAATTATTCCTTACTTGACACTTGTGCCTAGTTTAAAAACACACTAAGATTATTTTACCGTGGATCAGTAACTGAGCGCATATGATTGATAAGGAATGAGTTAAGGAAAGAGAGTGGTTGAGAGAGAGACATAATCAACCAAGAGTTTCAAGTGGAGCCAGTAGGGATCTCACCTAGATCAAAATGGTCAGAAACAGCATGGGTGTTTTCAACAGGGGCTCAAGAGTGTCTGGTACTCTCTGTCACAGCTTTTCTTAATCGATTTGACACATTTCTCCAGACTCAGGTCACTGTTCTCAAAACAATTAACACAGTGGTCTGAACAATTTGTTATTCTCCCAAACAGGTTGTACATTTTCCTTCATTTCACAAGTTTGTGTGCACATATAATCGTAAGTGGTAAACCGATTTGGCTTGCTGTCTGCTGTAGAGGTGTTCAGAGAGGATATTCTACTCGAGCTCCAATTGCCCCCTATTATACAGGCAAACTATGGTACAAAAGGAGGAGAAGGGGAGGAGGAGGGATGCAGAAAGAACTAACAACAGTAAGTGGCAAGAGGCTGGTTTTTGGTATTAATAAGAAGATTAGATGGGCGTACTCCTCCCGAAATAACGTTAATAATAATAACGTTCACTTCATGCTAATTACAAATCACATGCATCATTTTCTCAAAACACTGTAAACAAAGTTCTCAAATGTTTTCACAGTAGTTCATACAGCCAACCAAAACTTTAATATATCAGGAACAAACAATTCCAGCTCTTTTTATTGGTTTTACAAATATCACAATAATTTGTGCACCATTTTTCCAAACACAACAAACAAAACCCTTGTTATTTGTAAAATTCTACACACAACACAGTAATACACACAACACAGGAAATGCAAATTTCCTAATTGTTTACACAGCTATCTCAATTACAAAAAGTATAAAAGGGGGAAAAAAGAAGAAGAATGGGAAAAGGAAGATGAGGAAGATAATTATTATTACAAATAATTATATACATAAAATATGTAGTAACTTTTTCCCCCCATGATCCATGACGAGATGTAAATGAGAGGCAAGATCTATAAAGTTCATTGAGTCTATGATTGCAGTACATTTATTTATTTATTTTATTTTGTTTTTTTGGGGTGAAAACTCATCATTATACAACTAAACTCGTCAATCTTTGAAGAACACGATTAAAGAACATGAAAAACACGTATTTTCATTCCTGTATTTGTGCATCTACAGCTAAAAGTATCATCAAATCAACAGAGAACACACTTTTGTAGTTTTGATGTTAATATTTAATTTTTGATGAATGCATTACTTGAATGAAATGCAGTGAATACTGAACTGTTTTGCCAACATAAGAGTGTGTTTAGTTTTCTGTGTTAATTATGTTGAGAACAACTACATTCATTTGGAGAAATGTGTCAAATCGATTGAGAAAAACTGTGATGTTGAGTTTCCAGCCCAGTCAGGAGTTTAATGATGTGGGATAAAAATGCAATTAAAATATCCCTTTCAAGCTGTCATAGCAAATATCCAGCAACCATTGAACATTTAAAAACGGTAAACTTCTTGAGATCACGGCTGCTTCCTTTTCAGTTTACCATCCGTTTCAGCTCAGTATGTGAAATCTTAGATATCACAATGCTTATTACGTAGCATTCTCTATGGCATACTTTTGTAACCTTTACAACCTCTTATTTTATTAATTTATATATGTATTTATTTTTCTTTTACAGATTTACCAGATTTCGATTGTACATTTTTTGTAAGGATCAGTGGCTTAGATTAGGTGGGCCACTGTGTCGGGGGTGGGGGGTGGAGGGTCAGGTTTGTATGTCTCATGTGAAGAATCTGGGCAATATGTAAGTGACCTTCTTTATATAAAACCAATTTAAAAAAGCTGACCACAAAAAAAAAGCCTTTATTGAAGGTTTCTTCCCCTTCTACCCTTAATGCACCAGATGCTGGTTTTCCTTGTCTTGTCGTGTCTCTCTCTTCCTCACATTGCTGTATTCCCACAATGTGTTGTGTAATTATCTTGTCTCGGAGTGGACATGGAGATGTGATTCAAGGCTGAAAGCTGTTTTTTGAGGCTGGAGGTCATTCACTGTTGCTCTGTAATTATACAACATTCCTGAATCTGAACTTTTTGTTTTTATTATTCACAGTGGTTTTAAACATGCTCTGCAATTTTTCTTTCTTTCCTGCACAGGACTGCACTGTGTATGACATGGAAGAGAAGGTTTTGGATGTTGTAAGTATCTTTTGCATTTCCATTATTCATTTTCATATATAAAGTTATTTGTTATTTCTTTCACTTGTGTAAATGGCGATAATGTGTCTCGTTTTAGTTAGTTTTATGTTTCTCAGATCTTTCTTCAGATGTTTCTTATGTTTCTCAGTCTCATTACCTTTTATCATTGATCATTACCTGTAACACAAAAATTCTGTCTCAACCCCCAATAAACACCCCAAACACAAATACTGGGGCAAAGATGATTTAAAAAAAATAAAAAAAAGATAATATGTATGTATATATGCACACACACATACAGGGTACATCTCGGTTTCCACAAAATAACATAGATAAGTTTAGTTTAGTTTATTTATTTTTTTATAAAGCACATTTCTACTGCCTCAAGTGCAGCCCAAAGTGCTGCACCAAACACAGAGAATACAAAACGCAACAACATAGTCAAGTCAAGTCAAGTCATCTTCATTTATATAGCGCTTTTAACAATGTAGATTGTTTCAAAGCAGCTTTACATAGATAAGCATATAATTTAAGGTAACAGGTTTAGTACTTGCCCCATTGAAGTCAACAGGGTGCAAATTTTAAAAATAGAATAACTCGGTGTAGGCAACACCGATTTTTGTCGTTGTTCTCTGTATTGACAGCACTCCAAATGTACAAAAAAATGAGCTCAATGTTAAAATTGACCGGAGTTCTCCTTTAAGCGTGCAGGGCAACCACCCAGTAGAGCATTACAATAATCTAGCCTTGAGGTCATGAACGCATGAACTAATTGTTCCACATTTGTCAATGAGAGCATATGTTGTAATTTAGATATATTTTTAAGATGGAAAAAAGCAGTTTTACAGATACTAGACACGTGACTTTCAAATGAAAGATTGGTATCAAAGAGCACACCCAGGTTCCTAACCGACGACGAAGACTTAACAGAATTACATAAAATTAATATTTAGTTCTCTCCTGGGTCAGAGTCAAACGCCAAGCTATAAAAGTGCTTCTTCAAAGCCGTTTTAAAAGAGGGTAAAGTGGGGACAGAGCGGATGGCAAGCGGCAAGTTATTCCATAACCCAGGACCGGCTATATCGGAAAGGCGCGATCACCTTTTTCGCTTGAGTCGGGACCGCGGTACCTGGAGCAATAATTTATCTGCCGATCTCAGATTCTTTACTGGCTGGTGCGGAATAATAAGATCTGACAGATAGGAGTGTGCAAGACCATTTCAAATTTTATAAATTATTAACAGGGCCTTGAGGTCGATCTGAAATCTGATAGGTAGCCATTGAAGAGATGTTAGAATCAGGGTGATTCTGTCCCTCTTTCTCATACCGGTCAATAGTCTAGCAGCGGCATTTTCAACCAGCTGCAATCGATTCACCAATGACTGAGAGAGTCCTAAATACACCACATTACAATAGTCCAGTCTGGATGATATAAAAGCATGGATGATCGTCTCCAAATCTCTAAATGAGAGCATAGGTTTCATTTTAGCTAAGTAGTAGAAACTAGTTCTCACCACAGCACTAACTTGTTTTGCAAAATTCAACTCAGAGTCAAAAAATATACCCAGATTAAGTGGAGAAAATTCTTACCCATCCAGCATTTTACATCATCGAGATGCTTAACAAGGTTGGAACAGGATTTATCAAGTGGATGTAATGGGACATACAATTGAGTGTCGTCAGCATAACAGCGTATAACATAGAAGGGGGGATCTCCTCAACCACCACCAATGTGCAGCATCACCTGGATGATGCCACGCCAGAACGCCCACCACACACCAGCTATAACAAAATGAATATAACAAAATTTTATAACAAAATGATAAGATTATTCTACTCAAATATTTGTGATAAACAGTTTGGTTCAAAAGTAACCAAAAAGTAGTCAGAATACATTACCTAAAATGTGTACATTGCTGACTTGTAATTTGGAATCAGTAACCGATTTTAATTTATTAATTTTAATTAAGCCAACGTTTCCCCGGCATTGGCGTAAAATAACGCGATCATCAACTTTAAACAGCATATAAAGCAAATCTGCCTAATGTTACTGAATGAAATGTCGACCCAAGACGAGCTCTAGAACTGTGAAGCTTTGGGGTGTTTATGGACTCGATCTACTCCATCTGTGTTTTGATCATCGTTCTGAATCTGATCCAGACGTAGTCTTTGACAAAAACATGATTTTCTCAGCTTTTTGCTCAAAATGTTGCTTTTTTATTAAACTTACACACATTCAAGTGTTGATAAAAAAATGTTTTGTCTAAAAGCAGAGGGACTTGCTCAAGTGCAGTGAAATGTGAACACATGCATATGTGTTCACACATGTCATACATGCATAGTGGGAAGGGTGAAGGAAGTGTAGAATTGACATGCAAGCACACGCTCTTGCATTAAGTCTAGGCATAATAGGTTGACAAAATCACACACACAAAGCTTGAATGGGTTGAGTCCTGTATTTCTTCCCTGTCAAGCATCTGCGGAAGAAAGAAAGGCAAGCCCATTCATGAGAAGTTGATAGTATAATTGGGCTGTCTGCAAAACAAGACAAATATACATTAGGTCAAAAGTTTGGAATAATTTAGAAATTAAAAACAAAAAAGTTTGGATTTTTTTTTTTTTTTTCATTGAAACATTAATATTGTTAAATATTGTTACAATTTAAAATAATTGTTTTAAATGTAATTTATTCCTGTGATGGCAAAGCTGAATTTTCAGTATTACTCCAGTCTTAAGTTCACATGAAACAGTTATTGTTATTGTTGAAAAAAGTGCTAACTTAAAAATGGTAACATATAAAATATATGCTTTTAGTCAAAAATATTATTTAACATCACTGAACCAACCTATACGTAAACCTAAACATATCAATTTATACCAGCTAAATTAATTTGCATAGGTTAAATCATGTAGAAATAGCTCTTTACTATATTAAGGTTACACTTGTCACAGTTTACCATTCAAAAGTTTGGGGTAAGGAAGAGTTTATAAAAAATGTATACTTTTATTTAGAAAGGATGCATTCAATTGATCAAATTTGTCAATAAAGACATTTATAAAGTTACAAAATATTTCTATTTAAAATAAATACTGTTTTATTGAACTTTCTATTCATCAAAGTATCTTGGAAAAATATGTCACGGTTTCCACAAAAATATTAAGAAGCAAAATGTTTTCAACATTGATGATAATAGAAGCCATTATTACTAATAATTAGTGATCACCAATAATAACTGCATATTTCAGCATAATAACAACAAATCAGCATATTTGAATGATTTCTGAAGGATCATGTGACACTGAAGACTGGAGTAATGATGCTGTTGCCATCACAGGAATACATTACATTTAAAAATGTATTAAAATAGAGAGCCGTGATTTTAAATTGCAATAATATTTCACAATATTACTGTTTTTACTGTATTTTGATCAAATAAATGCAGCCTTGGTGAGAATAAGAGACTTCTTAATTATTCCAAACTTTTGACCGGTAGTGTAGATTATTTGTATCTTACGTTATGTTGTACTCTAGCTATATTTATACGGAAAGGATAAAGTGATACTCGACAGGACATTCAACTCTTCAAATTGCAACCTAAGTTAAATTTTGAAACAATTCCAACAGCGACTTATTAATAAATCAAATGAAACCATGTTGTTTAATGCTGTTCTCTCCAGTGTTTCATCCAGAATGTACTGTTCAGTTTGTTGACACTCCTGTCCTTGTGCACTGAGCGGAAAATGAAATCAAAGCTCGGATAGCATTCGCTTTGTTTATGCATGGCCTGTGGTTTATTTATGTGCTTGGCTTGGGTGGATTCATGTGGAATTTTAAAGTATATCTGTTTTTCTAGGCACGGATTAAAGATTGCATTAGATTCAATTCAAATAAGGGTTTATATTATTGTTACAATCAACATGTTAGTCCATTTCGACTCTGGAAAACAAAAATGCACAGAAAACATCCTGAGTGACAGAATTTGAAGATGTAATTCATGCAGGACTATTTTTCTAAACACTCTGTTCTCCTGAATTACAGTCAAAGGTGTTGAACGGTATTTGTGACCAGACTGTGAGAACCACGTCTGATCCTCTCATGAGCCAGTCAGCATGTCTGGAGGAAGTTCAGCTGACCAACATCAAACCAGGAGAAGGATTGGTGAGAATTATTACTTATAATTCATAAATCATTATAATGTCATGTATATGACAGATTTGCTGTGTACATCTTGCACTTAACTATATTTTCATTATCAAAGTGATTCCACTGAACTTTCAAATGAATGAATAAAATCTAAAAAGTATCAATGAATAAAATTATGAATTCAGAAGTCTTTGATTATAGTTATGTGGACTGCTTTTATGACTCTTTTTAATGGTGCTTTTGCATCATTTGATGTATTGCATAGAAAAATTCTTCAGTTTGTTCCATGTAACAAAAACAAAAAAATGGCTGTCAAACGGGGTCTGAAATTAACGAGGGCTTGGGGCAAAAAAGCTACCAAAATGTAGAGAAAAAAATGCACCTGCACAATTAAACTAAGACTATTACGGCTGTTCCAATTAAAGTGAAATGTGAAAAAGAAATGAAAAGTGTTGATTGCGTTGATTTTAACGTTTTTGCACTGTGGAGCATTCTAACCAATCACACACGTTTCTATTGAGCTCATGAACGCAATGGCCAATCAGAGTTAGAGTCAGATTAGTCACCGCTGAAAATGTTGAACTGTTTTTTTTATTGCTGGTCCAAGATGGTCTACCGGCATAACCGAGATGGTGTTCCTTGTCGGCTTTGTCCCTAACGATTTGATTACAAATGACCAGCTAAGTAAAACCAGTTGTTGTCAGAAAATGAAACTAGCGCATAGAATATATATCAGACTTCTATTTTCTCTGTATGTTTGCAGGATCCTGTCTGCCAACTGTATATAGTGCTGTTCTCTCTCTATTTCTGTTGTTTTTCATGTTTTCTCTCCCTGTCTTCCTGTTGCTCAGGGCATGTACATCAAATCCACCTACGATGGGCTTCACGTCATCACTGGCACCACTGAACATGTGAGTAAGGGCTCTGATGACATAAGCATTTGATTCATCTCTGTTCGCTTTTTGATGCCAATGGCTGAGATAAATTTAGCCTCTGTGTGCACGTAATGTTCAGTCTAAATGAACAAACTAGATGGGGCTTCTTTTAGATTGCAGACTGAACAGTGTTTGTTAGGGCTCCAGATGGCGCACAGGAATTGTACTTTCTCAGTAAAAATGTTGCCATACATGTCATTTTTAATTAGATTGCCACTTGAATCTTAGTCTTCCGCATGCATAAATGTCATTTCAGAGGTTTGTGAACAATTTTCAACATGTCCATGGATTCTTAAAGTATTTAGATGAAATTCACAAAAATATAAAGCTGTTCATTTTTTTTAAATAGCATAAAAGAAAAGATGGGAGATGCTTCTGTTATTTGGATAGTGTTATCAATATATTCATCGATTCAGATTTAGTATTCTGTTTAAGGGTTAGTTCACCCAAAAATGAAAATTCTGTCATTAATTACACTCGTGTCGTTCCAAACCCGCAAGAATTTCGTTCATCTTCGGAACTCAAATGAAGATCTTTTAGATCATAGAATATGAGATTATTCTGTCCCTCCATTGACATCGACGCAACTACCACTTTGACACTTAAGAAAGATCATAAATAGATTGTAAAACTGATCCATACGAATTGAGGAGTTCCACATTTTCATGAATTTTTATTTTTGGGTGAACTGTCGCTTTATTTTTATTTTTTATTTTTATTTTTGTCTTTAACATGCACATCCCCTGACTTTTTGTGACCTGTTTAATAACGGACATTCTTGACAATGTCAAAATTGCACAACGCTTCTGCTCCGAAGCTAAATTCCCACTGCTCAAGTGATGATTCATGCACCCCAATTGATGATTAATTTCAGATTGTTAATCACACTGACATTTGCTTTATTGTCATGGTATCGTTTATTTTTATTACAAAACAACAAAAGCTTGACTGAGTCAAACCTGTTCTCAAAACCTTTTGGATAATTCATTAAAAACAACAGCTCATACAAGTCATTTATCAGTGAATTATACGACACAGGTGTGTTGTTTGTTTTTGCGTGCAGCCCTTGAACAGTGCTGAAAACACAGCTGTAATGTGTGGTGCATCTAGTGTTCATTTTGTCAGCTATTATTTTTTTATTTTATAAATGTAGTTTTTTATCACATTTAGTCAACCTTGTCCTGTTTTTGTTTGGTCAAGTTTTAGTCGGGGCTAGGGATTGCATCTTGTTCACAACAATTACAAATGGTTTTGACAGAATGTGAATATTTAAAGTAATGTCCCCTCTAGTCTCCAGCAGATTTGACACACAAGATCCACGCTGGAGATGAGGTCATCCAGGTCAACCAGCAGACAGTGGTAAGCATTTCTTTTTCTTTTGTAATGGTATTAAGATAAACCCTTTTTGTTTTTCATCTATACTTGTTTAGTACTGAATGTAAAGCGTGTTTATGTAATTTCTCTCCACCCCGTCTGCTATGTTGGATCAATTTCTTCACGATTAGTCGTATTTGTGCAGACTCATGTTCAGAAGTGCGTTCTCTGCGGGACTGTGCCGTGATTGTGCCTATGATAATCTGAAAAGCCTGAGCAGAATTCTTTTCAGTAGTTCTTAAGGGCTTGTGCTTGTTTGCTCCAGGTGGGCTGGCAGCTGAAGAACCTGGTGGCCAAGCTGAGAGAGGACCCTAAACGTGTCGTTCTTATTTTAAAGAAAAGACCCACAGGAACCTCAGGATTTGCCCCAGCGCCTCTCAAAAACATGCGCTGGAAACCGCCCGTGCCTCAGGTGTGTCATTCATAACGCATTAACAGTCATCAACTCTCACATGAACATAGAAGTGAACTGAATTGTGTTTTCTGGTGGAAGAAAACATGCATGAAATATTCATTTTATACTATATGACCAAATATACACTTCTGGTCAAAAAGTTCAATGTTTTTTTTTTTAAGTCTCTTATGTTCACAAAGACCGCATTTATTTGATCAAAAATACAGTAAAACAGTAATATTGTGAAATATTATTACAATTTAAAGGAACTGCTTTCTATTTTAATATATTTTAAATGTATTGTGAACAACACCGATCTTCAGTGATCCTTCAGAAATCATTCTAATCATTAAAGGGCTCTAGTTACACCAAGGGAATGTCAGCAATATTATTTGAACAAAGTGCTGTGGTTTATTATGGAGGCCCGCACATGACATGCAGGGAAAAAAAATGCATATCATGGCCTCGTTTTACTAAATCGTTCACTTAAATTAGTTCAATCAAAACAAGGGAATGAAGTAGTTCAATGTGGCCATGATTTACTAAACTGAAGAAACAAATGAATACATTTTGCGAATGAATTCTTAATTCATGGCCATGATTTAACTAAAAGAAGTGAATGAATTAGTAAATTGTGGCCACGCTATATTTTTTTCGTTTGCATGTCATGTGTGGAGCACCGTAGTTTATAAATCTTCATATCAAATAAAAAAATTGTGTGTATGTGGCATGTTTCGGTTTATGCAGTGGTCCCAAAAAGATTTTGGAGTCACACTTAAATGTCTAATATTGTTTGAACAGTTTATCTATTGTTGTATCATTTGAAAAATTATAATGAATCATTATATTATACTGTATACATATAATCAATTTATTTAACATCATATTAAGTATTTTGTTTGAACAAATGTTGCTACATTGATATATCAGTTTATTATTTGTTACTCCATTTAGTGATGTCTTGATGATATGTGCCTTTTAATTTGTGAAGAGATGTTTTACAAAAGGTTTTCCTCATGTTCTACAGAGCTCCACCTCTCCCAGTAAGAGTCAGTCACCAGACGAATCTGCCAAACTGTGCAGTAGAAAGGACAAGCCTGCCATACTGGACCTGTACATCCCTCCACCTCCCTCAGTGCCTTACACTCCACGGTGAGCCTGAAGCCAAAACCTCCGTCAATGTTCTCTTGCAACATGTAGCTTTCAAATACCTTGTGAATATCATGGTGTTTTGATTATAGTAAACATTCCAGAGTATAATGGTATTTAGGGCTGTCACTAAGGATTATTTTAGTAATCAAGTAATCGGTTGATTATTTTGAAGATTAATCGAGTAATATGGATTCTCATCTGTGGAATGTGCCATTTCTAGTATTTTGCCGGTTAATTCGAGACAAGTGAGGATTTTTTTTAAATCAAGTATACTTGACGATTTTCGATTCATGTATACTTGACGAACTCACGATTCCTCGGTTAAATTTGAGTATGCTCGAATTTAAACAAGGAATCGTGACAGCCCTAAAGTAACATCGGATACCATCACTTGGTACCAATGCATTACTTTTCTGTAGATTTCTGACTTTTCCAGGCTCTGTATTTCTGAAATCAGAGTATCTACATTATTTAATTGTTCCTGCTGATTAAATAAACGTTTGTCCGCTATTATAGGGAAGTACGGAATGGCTCATACAGCAGCGTCAGTGCCAGACCTAAAGGCTCCGAGTCCCCAAACTCCTTCCTGGACCTGGAGAGCCACCGGCGCTTCACAATTGCAGACTATGACAAAATGTCTGTTCACCCGGTTGAGGTCAACGTGCAGATGCGTCCAAGAGTAAGATCCTCATCACATGGTCAGTATTTCAGATTTACAGTAAACCATTGTTTTATGATTTTCATCATTGTCAGATATCACATTTTATTTATATAGCACCATATAAGGTGCTGACCAAGGTGCTTTATTGGACTAAGACACAGCACTACTTCATCACACTGTATTATAATATACAGAGATGTTTTTTAACCCTCTGGAGTCTGAGCGGTTTTCTGGGCCCTTGAGATGTTCTGACATGCTCTTACATTTGTGCTTTTTTCAGTTGCTTATAAACATGTTAATGGCAAAGGTGTAAATTCACTCTATAAAGCACAAACAGGGCTACCATAATATGTGAGCCACGTGTATGTACTTGTTTTAATTTTTGAGAGAATAATGTTTATGCGTGGATATTGAAAAAACTAAAAACTAAAATTTCTGAAATAAGGCCACAAAACACATAGTAAATATGTGTCAATAAGACTTTTGACCAATGGATGTCGTCGCCTATAGTTTTTTCTTCAAAATTATGTGAAAATAGTCTTGCTTTATCGTTCAAATAAAACCATACATTGATTTAAATTGATGTAAAACAGGTTTTGCTTGGAAAGCCAATATGCGAGGGGGCGTGAACGAGGAGTGGTTTTCACCTGAATTACCACCCACTCTGCATAATGATGAGCCATTCACACAGGTGTGAAACTGGCTGAGCCACAATGACTTATTTTGACCATTTAAGATTTTGCTTACATCTATCTTGTACATATGTTGTGCTATTTTATTAAAAAGGTTACAATTACAACAATAATTACAATTTCAACAATATTTCAAGTGTACTCTTTCTTTGTAAAAAAAGAGAAAGATTATAGGCCTACATTTTATCTATGTATTCATTACTTTGAATATAGCCAACATTGGAACAGCTAACATCTTAGTTGATGACTTTATTTTTGACAAAAATATTAGGCTATTTTATATATAGAAATTGCTAAACAAAAGCTTATTTGACGAGGCAGTATATTCTACAGTAAAAACTGTACCCAAATCTACTAAACAAAATGTTGTCTTTCATATTTCGCCTGACTGTAAAGTTGTTTTCATGAAATATTAGGGCATATAAATGTTAATTTGCAGTTTACGTTGCTTATACAAATAGCCAACATTTTATTTCAACATATTTCAGTCGATTTTTACTCATCTCAGTAAAGCAATACAGTTTGCTAAAACATCATCATTCGTTGACGATAGGCTTATTTACTTTAAATCCAGGAAAGTTGTTAATGAAAAAATTATTAAAATTAAGATACAATTGATACAAAACGAAATTCGTTTTAAAGAAAGGATTTGTACTTTCTGTTTTGAGGTCTCTGTGAAAGTTTGAAAGTCTTTTAGTGTTTTTTTTTTAGAGCTCGCGTCCATAATGGAGAAAAAACAGAGCGCATGCCGTTCATTCGTCAATAAACAGAAACCCGAGAAGGAAAAACTTACTAGTATTCCTCAGCTCGTATTCCTCGTATTCCTCATTATTCCTCACAGCGCTGCAAGACGGTGTAAGCAAGTAATGTTCTGAATAAACTTGTGTTTTGGTTTTCTCGAGCTGATGGGGGCGTTCACAGGATTGCGCGGATTACCTCAGCCATTTGCGTTTGAATAGCGCACGCTCTCCGCGGGCGGAGTCACATTACATTTGAATTAGCTCTAATTAGGTCGACTGGAATCGCTCTCTTTTAATACAGATTTCACAAGATGAGAATATTTGTTTTTTATATAAATTACTTCATTTAAAAGAAGAGATTTCAAGCTTCATAAAGACATATATCACTTGTATGTGTGAGAAGTATTCACTGAGTTATGGTTCATTTTCGGACGCGTTTCAGAATGGACTACACGGACAGAGAGAAGGCAGAACTCGCTTCGTGTTAATTTTTCTTTATTTGTCGAAAAGCACAACACTATGTTTTTATTGTGAGTATACACAAAAATAATACACATTTAACAGAATCGATTGATGTATGGAACTCCTATGGAAAATCAAAGTCAACAGAGTATTCATGAGTTTCTTTTACACTGATAAAAAAAAAGCGAGCTGGTATCGCCGGCGATACCGTCAACCTCAGGGGGTTAACTTAAAATCTCTAGAGTGGATGCTGTTCTAATAGATAATGGGAATGGGATCATTGCAGTGTATCTTAAATTAAAGAATTCCATTGGCATGCCAGGTCCTCTTGTATGTTTTCATTGAGTGTGACTGTAATTGTCTGTTTTTCATGAATATACACACAGGTAAACAGCGACCTCTGTCTATGCCAGTGGATACAAGTTTGAGCGTGGCAGACCTGTATGCGAAGCCCTGGACTCAAGGGCGGAAAGGTACAGAACACCTTCACAAACGTGCCACATTAACTAATCCATTTAAGCCACTTCACAGGCCTCTGTGACAGACAGAGAATTTGATGTTTTTTTACTGGAGAACTTATGTGTGTTCACACTTGGCAGGTTTGGTTAAATTAAAGCGAATTCTGGTGCGATTGCTCTGTTAGTGCGGAAATAGAAATAAGTCTGAACGCTGCCATCCGAACCTAAAAACAGGATAAGAACCTAAAAAGGACAGAATGCTCAAGCATACCTGGTTCTTCTCATCATAGGAGCGATGTTGCCCATTACTGTTCGGTACAGGCATCAGAATCGCGTCTTCTTGCAGCAGATCTTCATTGTGTGTGTAATGGAGGAATTCATGGTGCTGGTTTGATTCCTTTACACATTTTATAAGTTCTTAGCTGGTATAAAGATAAAAAATGCTAGCCTAGAAATCTAGACGCACCCTAGCGGCAGCAAAATGTATTTTGCAGCCAGGGTAGTCTAGCAACTCTCCACTGACTTTCGAGCTGCAAAAACCTAAATTGGGTCAGGCCAATCACATCGTGTATAGAGTAGGCGGGGCGGACTTAACATAATGACGACAGAGTTGCGACAGTTCCCTGCTACTTGAAAACAAAGAATGACGGCTGCTGCTGGCGAACAGTCTTTCGAATCGGCTTTGGCCGCGACTCTGGAGGACTTGGAGTTAAGTTTTTCTTTGAGAAAAGAGCAAAGAACAAGTCATTCTTAAAAAAGGAAGATGTGTTTGTAGTTTTGCCGGCCAGATTCAAAAGTTGAATCTATCAGCTAACGTTAGCTCCGCTGTTGGGAAAACGCTCTGGTTGGTTGAAGCGCTGTCCTATTGCGTGCAGAGGGAATCTGAAAGACAGCCGTTTATCCCGCCCCTCGGATTGAGCCGTGTCTATGGTGAGTTGCCAGACCTAACATCTTGATGTAGGTCTGGCTTGCCAGGCTAGAAAAATGGGACAAAGAGAACCAAAAAAAAAGAGAAAAAAGAACCATGAGAAGCAAACTACAAGTGTGAACACACCATAAGAATCAATATTATTGTTGCTCCAAAAACTAATTTAGACTTGTCCCATCGGTTTGTAAAAAATAAGAAAAAAGGTGCACAATAATGTTCTTATACCCTAGTTTATATAACACTTATACATTTAACGTGTTCTAACCCCCAAATCAAAAATTATAATCTTTTAACTTGTACAGTGACTATATAAAGTCAGTAACCTTCACATGATATGCAGTATGCAAGAACACCAAGAACATGATGGTATTGTGCAAAGTAACATAGCATAATTTTCCTGTAGCTCAACTTGTAGCACATGCCATTGCTACATTCACGCCATGTTATAATTACCGTAAATAAAGCTCTGTATGCTTTCGAATCGTGCTCGCGGTACTTTGATGTACCGATACACCAATCGGTCTGCACAGCGCTGCTTCAAGTCCGACACATCTTAAATCTGCATTGGTCAGGTGGCACAGCGGCCAAGTCGTAGCTCTCAGAAAATTACGAGTTTACACGTTGTAATTACAAGTTCTACAAGTACGTGAAGGCTTTTTACAGTTTACGTTACGGTAATTACTACATGGCATGAATGTACCTAGAAAACACTTAGACTGGGTAAACCCAGCCTGATCTGCCGGCGATTTGATATCACCCTGCAGCTCAGGCTGGAAACCTGTACATTTATCTCTGCTGCTTCCTTTACAAATTTGCGGGGACCAATCACAAACTGGCTTATCCACATGGCTCGCTATTGGCGGGTTTAATCCAATCCAATTCCAGAGCCGTTACGGCTCTGTCCAATTACTTTTAACCTCTCGATGATGCTCAATGGCTTCTTTTTAGCAAACAAATCGCTCGAGTGGGTGTAAATACCACTAACTTTCATGTTTTTTTTTTGTTTTTTTGCATAACCTGCGAAAAACGCTCGATTCCATTGCTGCTTCTGCAAACCGCTGATCAACACATTTGGTTACACATTTCCTGCAAAGTATGTCATGTCACCCGGATCGTTGGTCTGATTGGTTGAAGGACTATCCAATTGCGTACATTTGAGTCATTTGAACTATGCCCATTGATCTCGCCTCTTTTGCAGTAGAAAATACAGAGCAGACTCCTCAGACTAATGTTCAATCTTAAAAGATTGATCTTGTTCTGGTGATAGCCAGACTAAGAAAACACTGGAATAATGAGCAAAAGCTAACCGATACAGCTTAATAGCTCAAGTACTAAGACTATACCCAACCAGGAGTGAAAACTGAAGAAGGCTTAAATACACAAAAGGTAAAAAGATAATTAACAAGACACAGGTAAAACATATGAAGCTAATCTAACACCATAGCAACTAAAACAAACCTACAACACATAGACTGTAACATCTGTTAGAGGCTTAAGAAAAACATCTACGAAATATGTATATTGATTTTTTTTTTTTTTTGTAAATTGACACTTTTAATCAGCAAGATGCATTCAGTTGTTCAAAAGTGACAGTAAAGGCTTTTATATTGTTACAAAAAATCTTAATAAATGCTGTTCTTTGGAACTTTCTATAGTTGTTTTTTTAGTCATTTTTACTGTATATTTATAAAATAAATGCAGTCTTTGTGAGTGTAAGAGACTTCTTTCAAAAACTTAAAAAATCATACTAACCCCACATTTTGATTTTCATAGTGCATATGAAAACCACTTTTCATAAAAGCAAAACTCTACTCACAGGAATCTATAACCAAGATTGCAAGAAAAATATCCCCACTGCAAATAGTGGATTACACATTTGCAGATAAAATGTAAACATTTTTACATACCATGATTGTTGAAACATGAATTTGCTTTAAAACATCTGTAAATGACAAGGATTTTTTTAATCTTCTGTTGCAGGTGAAGATCTTCCGTACAGATACCTTAGTAACGAGCGAATACCAACTATCGCTGAGGAGGCCTCGGGCCCGGGCTCGTCGTACAAGTTCACAGCCGAAAGACCCGCTTACGGGATGGACTACTCGCGGAACAGCCGATTCCTTGGCAGTGCAGATCTACACAACAGCGCCACCATTCCTTATCAGGAGGACTTAGTCAAAAAGACCCCCATGACGTCCTCCCCCAAACGGCCTCCCGCGGAGCCCTCGCTACTGGTCAGTTGGATCACACGGCTTAAGCTATTGACTCACTAACGCCAGCTTGCCCTTCTCCCTTTGTCCAGCTGTGTGCGGTGACTCTTTTCTCATGTCCTTTTTCATGCTTTCTCTCTCCTTTTCTCGGGATATTTCTTTGTGCCTCTTATTTGCCTATATTGCTACTTGACTAGATTGCCTTAATGTGTCTAAAACGACTAGAATTTAACCTCAGAAATGTATGTTTGGAAACACGTGTGGGGGGAAATGAGATACATTATCTCTGGTCTGCTCAGTTGTCTTTTCAGAAAAATGTACTTGTATGCCACAGTATATTCATTTGTATATGATGCCATTTGAAAATGTATATCTACCTCAGCTATTTCCACAGTGGTATCTATGAAATTCAAAGTGTTTATGTAACAGTGGTACTTTTACATAGTTTAAGGTTGGTAAAAATTAATCAGAAAAGAAAAGAAAAGAAAAGAAAAGAAAAGAAAAGAAAAGAAAAGAAAAGAAAAGAAAAGAAAAAGTGCTTTCCAGTCATTTTTTCCAGTTCTGCTAAACCCACATGTTTTTCCAAACAGTTTAGTCAACTAATATCTAATCAGAGAAACAAATGCATCATGTTGTTTCTCTTGTCTTTTTGCTTTGGATGTGTAACCTTCAATAGATGTAATTGAAGGGTTGAGCAACTTTTTTTCCCCAAAGTTTCTATGAGTTTCATCATGGTTAAATTGTGTTTTCTCCTTTATGTCATTAGGAGTATGAGTTGTGAGTAAATTATTTTGAGAGGTTTCTTTTTATTATTACCACTACATTAAACCAAAGTAAAAATCAGTTTTTGATCTTTTTTGAATTTGTGGTGTTGTGCCTTGCTTTTGTGGAACATAACATGGGTATGCTATATTGACAGTATTTTATTTTATTTTTTCAAATGCTTATTGCATGTTGAAAAAGTTTTTTGTAAAAACATTTTTCTTATTTTTCATTAAAATTCTGATGCCATTTACTCACCCTGTGTCATTAGAAATCTGTATTATTTCTTTCTTCCATGGTAAACAAAAATGAATGTTTTGCAGGTTGTTTAAACTTTTCTGTACCACAAAAGTGCTCCAAAAATCCACAAGCTTTGGCTTTAGAACACATGGAATATGACAATATTTTTTATTTTGTTTTTTGGTATTGAAAAGAGCAGCTCAGACATTATTTAAAAAAAATCTCCTTTTGTGTTCCACTGAATAAAGAAAATAATAAGGTTAATAATAACATTTTGAATTAAAAGGATAGTTTTTCAACCAAAAATTAATATTCTGTCATCATTGACTCACCCTCAAGTTGTTACAAACATGTATGAATTTCTTTCTTCTGCTGAACACAAAAGAAGATATTTTGAAGAATATGGGTAATCAAACAGTTGATGTACCCCATTGACTTCCATAGTATTTTTATTTATTTTTTCAAACTATGGAAATCAATAGTGAATCAGGGTGAATCAGTTATGACAGGTGTCCTAGCTTGTCGCTGTAAAATTATGCTCTTTAGCAATGCAGATATTAAATTGTATTTGCTGAGGAAAAATAGCACAGCTTTAAAAAATAGAGAAAAAATCAGCCAAATAAAACAAAACTTTTATAAACACAATATAAATCACAATTTTTTTCAGCGGTAATTGTTTTTCTGAATGCTGAGTTTTATATCAGTATTTTGCCATATCTGGATCATGCACTATTAACTATCCAATCTATTGTTATTCACAAGTTTTGAACCACATTTACATTTTGTACCACATTAGTTGCTTCTGCCCATTAAAGCTGCTATTCCAGATATTTTTGTATTGTCTTCATTGAATTATTTAGTTGTCTTCATTTCTTTTTTAATTGCATTATTTGTCTGTTACGTCAGTAATACTTTGGCATTTACTACAGATTTAACTCCATAATAAAAGAAGATCTAAGCAGTGTCAACGTCAGTTGCAAATAAATACGAGAAACGGATCTAATCACAGCAGTTTAAAGATTTATTAATAACAAAACTCAAAACAAAACACACTTGACTGAAACCTCGAACAGAATAACCATATAAACCTGACGAGAACAGGACAATGAACTGAAAGAAACTTTAAATAGAAACAAACCAATCAACGAAATGAATGACAGGTGTACATGATAATTAAATCAACAAGAAACCATAGAAACAAATTAAAAACTAGGAAAGGGAACTAAAACATGTGACAAACCCACCCAAAACAAACACAGATTACCCGTAACAAGCAGAAGGTTTTTCATTAGTGACGTATGATGAAATCAGCCAAAATTATGTCCCTGACAAAACACATAACGCATTTTTTGTGACGTTTGTCCAAGACTTAGAACTTCATGCACACTTTCTCTGCTCTTCTCCTTTCCTTTTACATTAAGGTTTTACAGTCTGTCTAACTTTTTGTTCTCTGCCTTTATCTATCAATCAAAATTACCCTAATATTTTCACCTAATAATTCATTCATACTGACCTTTTCAATTTTCCCATATTTGCTGCATTACCCTTTTTCACAAAACTAAAACTGCTTGTTGGCAAAACACTCAATGAAATGTACTTTTATTGAAGAAATGCATTGATGCACAATCAATTTCCTCTAGCTTTGCATGGAATGTGAATTCACTCTTTGAATTATTATAATATGTTATGTTATATTTTATATTATGCACAAATAAATATGAGACATGTTTTGTGAGTGATGCATGTGAATATAACACTTTTTGCCTAGAACCTTGTCTTAAACTTTTTTAAATCTGATTTTTTATATATATATATAAATGATGTATAAATATATACATAATTAGTCAGCAAAAAACTGTAACATCCGCTTCTACAAGAACTCATTGTTCAGCAAAAACTGAATGTTTAAAATGTTGAAAAGTTTTTGATTGATCAAATGATCAGTGGCCTTGTCCATGTCGAAGCATATATTAACTGTTCTTTATGTCCTGCCACAGGATCCTGAGTGGGTCTCCAACAACGCATTCATCAACAGGTGGGTGCAGAACTAAATAAGCATTGTCTATCCCAGCGTCACAGTCACTGTGAGCCAGAACAAAAGCGCAGGAAGAATCTTGAAGCTCAAATACTGTATGCTCAGTTATCAGCTCTTCCTGTCAGGATGCGAGATGCTCTTTGGCCTTGCTGCTCCATCATGTATATTTTTAGCATGCAATAGTGTGGTGACATGGTTTCAATTCCCCATTCCCCACCGAAAGAAAGAGACAACCCCAAGATATGGAACAGTAACCATTATATGTGAAGGTTGATTATTATACATTTTCTCAGACAGTATATGATATCTTTCATAATTTAAAATGGTCTCTAGGCCAAATATACCAACCCAGGATAAAACCCAGTAGTACAATGTTAAACACTATACAATAAAATCATTGAACTTACCTTAGATAAATGGATGCAAGTAAATATTCTATTTTATTCATTTAATTAAACATTTTAAGCAGCAAACAATATTTTGAGGAGTTCTGTTGACATAAAAATGTTGATCGTGACAACAACTTAATATTGTGTGTATTTGTGAAGTTTCTGAGTTAACTGAGTGATTTATTTTTTAAAAAAGAAAATAAGTTGTAACTTATTTAGAAATTGTCTCGATAACTTTGAAAATTGGGCAGTGGATTTTTAGTTCCCAGCATGCTTCGCATTGGACTGGATAAGGGGAGTAAATGTTGTTTTTTAGTACAGGGAAAGGCCTGTTAGCGTTTAATGCGTGTTTGTTTGACATTTAAGTTTGTTTGTTTTTGTGGTTATTGTGCTGAAGAGTAGTGCTCAAGGTTAGGTTGTGGGTGATTACATGAAGGTAATCCAGGTATTCAGATAGACCATAATGCCACTTTATAGTAATATTTTTCTTGTTCATTAAATGTATATACCAAGTAAGTTAATTTATCAAGCATATGCTAGTAGGTAATTTAGGTTGAAATAGATAAGAATAGTTGGCTTTAAGGCTACCACTTAATAGTTATGTTCAATTTAACCTTTATTAATACATTTTTGATGTTACATTATTGAACGTATATTATCATACGTTATTGAACCAACATGAGCAAACAAACAGTTGTGTTTATTAACAATAACAAATTATGTATATATATATATATATATATATATATATATGTATATATATATATATATATATATATATATATATATATATACAGAACCAACCAACTACACTGCTCATTGTTAGTTCATGATAGATGATACATTAACTAATGTTAATGAATGGGACAATATTGTTACAAATATTTCTCTGTCATAAATTGTTCTTGGATGCAAAGCATGCACAGTGATCTAATGCTTGGTTAAAAAAAAAAAAAAAAAAAAAAAAACCTTTTTGAAAAGGAATGATATTGGGATAGTTCAATTTGAAATAAAAAAAAAGGGGGGTGAGGTAAACATTGTTGGTCAGATTTTCCTAATGGTGTGATTTTCCTAATTAGAGATGGTTAATCCTTTCATTGTTTCTGCTGTTTAATAAGCTTTTGTCTCATAATTATTATCTTTTTGTGAAACCATAAAACCATTATAGACTTTTAATACTTTCAGTCATTTATCACTAGTTTGTGTCTATTAATCACACCCCTGACCCATACAAAAATACAGGGGATTTCAATATCATTGAAGCTATGAGAATTTGAAGTAGCACCTAAGTAAAAGGAAATGCAGTGGTTTCAAGGTGCATTTTTAAAAGTCAAACTCTTAAAAACGCTGCATTCGTGGTGTGAGATACTGAAAAAACAGCGAGACACAATGCAAACATAAGTGAGATGCATGTCTTCATAGACCACATGTTAGAAATAACGCAGACACAATGCAAGAATGTGTGATGGACCCCAAGGTAAAATAACTCAATATGGTAATTAAAAAAACTTCTAAAGCTATTTGTAATATCTAGTCAATTATTTATTCTGCCACATAAGATAATGCCTTTGAATTATATAAATGTGTGAAATTTTTTATGTAATCAATTGTTGTAACCTACACTCACCTAAAGGATTATTAGGAACACCATACTAATACTGTGTTTGACCCCCTTTCGCCTTCAGAACTGCCTTAATTCTACGTGGCATTGATTCAACAAGGTGCTGAAAGCATTCTTTAGAAATGTTGGCCCATATTGATAGGATAGCATCTTGCAGTTGATGGAGATTTGTGGGATGCACATCCAGGGCACGAAGCTCCCGTTCCACCACATCCCAAAGATGCTCTATTGGGTTGAGATCTGGTGACTGTGGGGGCCATTTTAGTACAGTGAACTCATTGTCATGTTCAAGAAACCAATTTGAAATGATTCGAGCTTTGTGACATGGTGCATTATCCTGCTGGAAGTAGCCATCAGAAGATGGGTACATGGTGGTCATAAAGGGTCAGAAACAATGCTCAGGTAGGCCGTGGCATTTAAACGATGCCCAATTGGCACTAAGGGGCCTAAAGTGTGCCAAGAAAACATCCCCCACACCATTGCACCACCACTACCAGCCTGCACAGTGGTAACAAGGCATGATGGATCCATGTTCTCATTCTGTTTACGCCAAATTCTGACTCTACCATCTGAATGTCTCAACAGAAATCGAGACTCATCAGACCAGGCAACATTTTTCCAGTCTTCAACTGTCTAATTTTGGTGAGCTCATGCAAATTGTAGCCTCTTTTTCTGTTTGTAGTGGAGATGAGTGGTACCTGGTGGGGTCTTCTGCTGTTGTAGCCCATCCGCCTCAAGGTTGTGCGTGTTGTGGCTTCACAAATGCTTTGCTGCATACCTCGGTTGTAACGAGTGGTTATTTCAGTCAAAGTTGCTCTTCTATCAGCTTGAATCAGTCGGCCCATTCTCCTCTGACCTCTAGCATCAACAAGGCATTTTCGCCCACAGGACTGCCGCATACTGGATGTTTTTCCCTTTTCACACCATTCTTTGTAAACCCTAGAAATGGTTGTGCGTGAAAATCCCAGTAACTATGCAGATTGTGAAATACTCAGACCGGCCCGTCTGGCACCAACAACCATGCCACGCTCAAAATTGCTTAAATCACCTTTCTTTCCCATTCTGACATTCAGTTTGGAGTTCAGGAGATTGTCTTGACCAGGACCACACCCCTAAATGCATTGAAGCAACTGCCATGTGATTGGTTGATTAGATAATTGCATTAATGAGAAATTGAACAGGTGTTCCTAATAATCCTTTAGGTGAGTGTATATAGCCTATGTAAAGCAACAGATAGTTGGGAAAGGCTTGCATAATGCATGAATCTCTAGAAAACAGAGAAGAGACAACCATATATATAGATGAAGTTCATAGATAAATTATTGACTCTTCTCTATCTCTTGTCTCTGCAAGACTGATATTGTATGTATTTTATGTTTATAATGAGAATGTGCTCATTCTCGTCTTGGGGTTCATTGAATAAATCTGTTTACACAGACACAAAAGATAATTATATAAACCACAGTGTATGTTGAAACATATGAAAATATATGAGGTTAAGGAAACTCTATGAGCAAATGGATTTCATACACCAAGTGATTTTTACTTGACGGCTCTCTTCAGACATAGAGTTTATTTTGCCATGTCTGTTCCTGTATTAAATCCCTCATCGTCTCCCCAGCAGGTACAGCAACAGTGCCATGCGATCCTGGTCGTTCTCTCAAGCGGTAAGAACCACATCTGCACATGCTTCTCTTTTTAGTGCAACCTTACCAGTTTGCCAGAATCTGTTTAGTTTGCAGATAGAAAGCTGAAAATCTGTGCAGACAAGTGAATTATTTTGACTTCCTCTTATGTGGGAATATCTGAACACTACAGCTTTCAAAATATTTGTATCTGGGTTTATATTAAACATGTCCAAACTCACTCAGGCTAATATAAACTCATGCAGTCATGGTATTCCAAATATCCACACACAATGCATGTTTATCCAAACTGTGCATACAAAACACAGTGTAGGACAGCCATTATTATTTCATTTTCATTCTCCAACCCATATTTTATCTTGAACCCACAAAGTGAACTTTCATTTTTCTGAACTCTGACAGATATTCATCTGTTGTACCTTCACACTTAAAAATAAAGTTTTTTTTTTGTTTGCAGTGATGTCATAGAAGAACATTTTGGTTCCCCAAAGAACCTTTCAGTGGACAGTTCGGTATTTCTTGGTGTGAAGGATATTTTAATAATCTAAATAATCTCTTTCCACTACAAAGAACATTTTCTGCAATGGAAAAATTCTGTGAACGCAAAAATGAGTGAACCGCTATTGATGAAGTATGATATGATATGTTTGTGTGTGTTCTCAATGTCTTTCCTGACAAGCCTGACACACAAGCAGAGAGAATGTATAGCCTAACTTATTTCTGCTTGCCTTCATAAGATATGGACTCCACTTTCTGAAGAAATTTTGCAGTACATTCTTCGGTAAATAGATACAAGTACTATTAATTATCTGCTGGGTGCAGTGATTTCACCAAGTAGCCTACAAAATGTTCCTGGATCAACATCTTTGTTAATCCTGGAACAACATTCCAATCAACCAATCAGATTTAAGGGAAGATTACAGTTTATGTCAAGTTTAGGCTTACAACAAGGGTTAGGTGCTTCTACATCAGAGTTATTCACCTCTCATTTCCCTCTGATTTTAGGGGTAAGTTATGGGTAGGGTTAGGTTTAGGGATAGGGATATGGTTAGGACTAAATCTTCGGACAGGAATGTTGTTCCAGGATCAACAAAATATGTTGATCCAGGAACATGTCTTACTTGGCAAAATCACGGTGACCCAAGCAATATCCATTTTGGCGCCTTCTCCTTCATAGCTGTTACCTAAAAGCCCCTTTCACACGTTGATCACGTTGATCTCAGAAAATTGCCATTATATTGCTATAGTACCTTTTGTGTGAATGCAAACACATCCCGGGATTGATAACAGGATCAATCCCGGGATGGGACATAGTAACATTGCTGAGATCAGTCCCGGAGCACGCCCTGTGTGAACAAAAGGCAGGACCAATGGCGTAAGGGGTGTGTTGTTGTGATGGCGCTGAAGCTGAGATTGTTCGGCAGCTTAGTGGAACGGTACGCGATGCACTAGTTTATGATCGAATCAGAAGAGAAGAGAGAAATCACAGATCATACGCAAACAGCATGCGATGCAGCAGCGACATTACACATCATATTCTGATGTCAAGTGTCTTTACGGGATCTTTACGTGATGTGTGTGAACGCACGCACAGATTCCAGAAAATCACTGGCAGTGTGAATGAACCCAAGTAACATAATGTGAACAGAGACCAGCAGGGAAAAGGGAGCAGTCAAACTCTGGTTCAAACTGAGCAATCAAGTGTGAACCAAGTGTGAAAGCACCCTTAGACTACTAGAGTTAAGGGCTAGGTTTTTCTATAGCTGTCAAAATATCAAATGTATTTTGAGTGTGAATGTGTGTATATTTCTCCAAAGTTCTTAAAGTGGGCATATAAAGTAAACAAGGCTTTTTCTACAATGACTTATGGTCATGCTGGTGCCAGCCTCCTATTGAATACTCAGTTAGAAACACTGTTGTAGAAGCAGCTCTTGCTTTGAGAAACAGTACACAGAGAGAGAGAGAGAGAGAGAGAGAGAGAGAGAGAGAGAGCAGAAGAATGGACCCTCTGTGTCGGGCAGCGACATGGCTTTCCCTCAGGGGGATATTTATTTAAGTGGTGTGACAATCATCTGAACAGAACATTGTGAGAAATTATCCTCTGAGTTAATCCCATGAAGTCAGAGACAGCAGAGGGGTTTCTCAATCACATGGAGACCATTTCAGCTGAGACGTAAATGTTAATAATTACAAAAACACTGAAAAATGGGCTTTGTGGGAGAAAGAAATTTGGTTGTAACCATTCCACATTTCACCAATATCTTTCAATGCACAAACAATATCACAATATTATTGGTAATATTGTGTCCCTGGTACATTAAAAGAATCTGAACCTTTGCAGTTTGCGGACTTGGTGAACTCTAGTGGTTAGTTCTGGTAACTGAACTCTTCAATTCAGCAAAATTGAATTTGCTTCATTAAATTGTATATTCTATGATTATTCAAATCTATAGCCATTTACTCTGTGCCATATAAGCATACACATTTTTTTTTGTTGTTGTTATCAATACCTAATCACTACACACTATAACATAACGTAAACACTAGACAAGGGACTAAGGAAAACTCAGGGCTTAAATATACAAGGAGGCTAATCAACAGAACTAGAGACAGGTGCATTTTTGAAGCAGCAAAGTGGTACTTGCGTAGCTGTCAATGGAGGGACAGAATAATCTCATATTTCATCTAAAAGATCTTCATTTCTGTTCTGAAGATGAACAAAAGTTTTACTGGCTTGGAATAACATAAGGGTGAGTAATTAATGACAGAATTTTCATTTTTGGGTGAACTAACCCTTGGCAATGGTTAACTATATAATGAAGGTAGATTTAAACAAAAAGGTGGAACTGTGTTCTCAAGGCAAGTTGTCAAATTTTTTTTAATATGGTTTAATTTTATACTGTTTCATGACATGCATACATAATCATACACAACAAGGATTTCTAGCCATGCGTGTTTCAAATAATATTCAAGTTACATTTATTTAAATATTTTATTGCTGGATATATATCTGATTCTCTGAACCCTTTCCACACTGTTTCTACCTTTTTTTTGCAACATAATATACATATTATGGCAAGCCGTTCAGGAAATAATTATATTTAAAATATGAAGTCTGAATATATAGAATGAAAGTCTGAATATATAAAACGAATGTCTGAATATATGAAAGTCGGAATATATATAGAATGAAAGATATAGAATGAAAGTCTGGATATATATAGAATGAAAGTCTGAATATATATAATGAATGTCTGAATATATCAAATGAAAGTCTGAATATATGTAGAATGAATGTCTGAATATATAGAATGAAAGTCTGAATATGTAGAATGAAAGACTGACTATATACAGAATGAAAGTCTGAATATATATATAGAATGAAAGTCTGAATATAATGAAAGTCTAAATGTATGTGAAAGTGTGAATATGAGAAAAGAAAGTGTACATTTGACAATTCTCACTGAATAATGTGTAGCTTGTTTTTAGCCTTTTGAATTGTGATTCATTCCCTGAAATTTTCCAATACTTTGGTGAGCTACAAGACTTTTTTTGCAACAGTTGGTCATACTCCAAACAACATAAACAATTTGGAGTCTACATCACGTCATCTCGAGGATCATATTTCCATTCTTGCAACATTCTTAGAGCTTATGGGCAGTCATGTTCAACAAAATGTTGCTGAAAGAACATTATGCATCATTCTCGAAGGAATTTAAAAATCTTATGAATTCACCGCATTCGCTCTTCCGCGATGAAATAGCGAATTAATTTCTTCATCAGTAGAACGATGTTGAGTACAGTTGCCAGTATTTTGGCCCGTACACGCATTCGCCAGGGTGTAAGTAATGATCGTTACTTAAAATTGCTGCTACTAAATTTCGTGCGGACTCGCTCATTGTTCAAAATGTGTATAAAAAATAGGAGATGAATAACACAAGATGGCGCTGATAACATCAGATTTTCATTCCATATATTCAGACATTCGTTTTATATATTCAGACTTTCATTCTATATATATTCAGACTTTCATTCTATATATATTCAGACTTTCATTCTATATATATATATTCATACTTTCATTCTATATATATTCAGACTTTCATTCCATTCAGACATTCGTTTTACATATTCAGACTTTCATTTTATATATTCAGACATTCATTCTATATATATATATATATTCAGACTCAGACTTTCATTCTATATATTCAGACATTCATTCTATGTATATTCAGACTTTCATTCTACATATTCAGACTTTCATTCTACATATTCAGACATTCATTCTATATATATTCAGACTTTCATTCTACATATTCAGACTTTCATTCTACATATTCAGACTTTCATTCTACATATTCAGACTTTCATTCTACATATTCAGACTTTCATTCTATATATTCAGACTTTCATTCTATATATTCAGACTTTCATTCCATATATATTCAGACTTCATACTATAAATATAATTATTTCCTGAACGGCTTGCCATAATATGTATGTATATATATATATATATATATATATATATATATATATATATATATATATATATATATATATATATATTATTTGTATCTACTTATTATTTATTTCCTCTGTTGGAAAAATGTGGGTTTTTGTTGTTGGAGCCAGTAGGAATGCAAAGACTTTACTTCTGAAGACCCTGGAAATAAACAGTCACTGTTTATGTTTTTGCTGTTTGTTCAGTTTGCTTAAGTTTTGCCAAGGCAAAACAGTTGTTGAACATTCAGTTAGAAATTGTAAAATGGTATTGGCTTGGTAATGGTTTTGCACTTGAGAGAGTAAATGTTGAAATTGTCTATTTTTGTGTTTTTAGGCAAGATGAATGAATGAGGGAACTTATTAATGATTAATGGTCTGTTAAGTGGGATTTAAAAGAGTTTCTGTTGTTGAAGTTTTAGGGTTACCATGTGTAGCTTGAGCTTAAGTTGAGGACAGCTTTCATGTGATTGTATTTACTGCCCTTATTTGTGTGTAGAATAAGAAGTGGAGAATGTTTTGAAATGTTTCTTGCGCAAGCAGAAGTTCTTTTTTTCTTTAAAGTGATCCGGCTGTGTGCTCGACCTCTTTATATTAATCGTGGTGGGAGGACAGTTACATGTCATTTCAGAGTGTAAAAACAGGACGGTCAGACACTCCACCTGGTCGAGTCTGGTGAACGGGTAAAACAGATAATGTATTAATATATTATATACTGTAACAGTATTATTGTCAACTGCAGGCTCGAGAGCTTAAAATGTCTCTTCTAAATGATCTCATCTAAACATCTAAATAATTACTTTGATTTTTTAGATATAGACAAATAGACAGCAGATTTTGACACTTGAATCATATAGTTTCACTTATAAGATCCACTATTGTGGCCTATATTCGTGTTTATTATGGTTACAATATAGGCAAATTGAATTGGTAAATTGTATGCGTGTTCTATGGCAGCAAACCTTCATTTTTGGATAATTATCAGGTGTGAAACATGTCTAGAACCTAATGATATATTTGAATGTGAATAAAATGCTCTTTCAAGTTGTCTGCTATTCTGTTATACCTTAAAGAGGAACTTGTGAAGCTTGAGGAAATTGAGCAATAGGTTTCATTTTGCTTGCATCTTTTTCCACCCTCGGTTCTACTCTTTTTCATTTTTATTCTTTATTGTGAATCATTTTTTTTCAGGTTGATAAAGGAGAGATCATTTGCTTATTAATGAAATAATATTTATAAATGTTGTGACATTCTGTGACATATCATATCAGTTAAGTTTTGGCATTTTCATTGTGCCAATGTGCTTTTCAATATCAGCTCAGAACATTTTAATCACAATTAAGTCCTGTGACAATGCTACACGATCTAGATCCCACATCAATCTACACTCCATACACCATAATGACAAAGCAAAATCCATTTTTGTAAAGTTGCATTTTTTATTATAAAGAAAGACATCACATTAAACAAATCACTAAAAATATGAGAACTGAAAATATCACATTGGCATAAGTACTGTATTTGGACACTTTGCTATGACACCTAGAATTCATCTCAGGTGCATTACATTTCTCTAGATCATCTTTCTAGTTGTTTTTACACTTTGACGGGAGTTCATCTGTGGCAAACCAATTGATTGGACAATATCTGGATAGACACACACCTGGAAATATCAAGCGTAGCATCAGTTCTGGCAGGTCACGTTAGTCAAGCTCGCATCAGCTGACTCTCAGCTGATCCACGTCTACCTATAGGAATATGACACCTATCACTGTATACATATATAAGCTCCTTCAGTATTACCAGCAGCTATCGTGTTTCTCAGGAGCTAATTACCCTCCTCCATCCCCAGCTCCTCCTCTCGCCCAGTCAGGATTTGGCATTCTGATTCCCCTTGAATCAGAATAAATTCTCGAATTATGTTGTACTTTAAAATCTTGAATTAATGATCTGCATACATTCATGCAGGTTCTGTTCTGTTTACCCCAAGGGGGGTTATTGCTGCTCTCCCTGCTCTTATCCATGCTGGGCTGCATGGATGCGCAGGGAGTTCTCGCCCAGAATGGAACCATACCACCAATAAAAACTGTATGCTAATTGTCAATCATGTTTGACGATTGTGGTCCTGACAGTAATAAGGTCTAACAGCTGAAAATGCATCAAAGTATGAACTAAACCCTGAGGTCAACGAAACTGCCTGCAGAGTTTTGATTTGATACCAATCTGCAAAGACGTTGTGCATTCTTCATATCGCAGTCCTGCAAAGATGACAGAAAATTCACTTGCATTTGCTATCCAGTGGCACACATATAATGGTGACTGAGTGCGCCCTTGACACATCAGTGAATCGTGAGATATTTTGCAAATAAAATGATCCTGCCAGAAAGATATGAGAACTTTATTATGTCTGTTCCATCTGTATAATCCAAGTAAGCGTTTAGGAGAGTGTTTTGAAAGTGTATGAAATCTGGAATAATGTGGACAAAGCCTCAGACTGTGACAAACAAGGTTCTCTGTCATGTCTAGGCAACTAGGCACTGCTTGTCACCTGCGAAATATCTGGACTGATCATGAAGGAAAGGTGAATGAAAACCTGGTTCAGAGGGCTCAGTAATTCAGACTGGGCTGAAGGTTTACCTTCCAACAGCCAAGACAATGCGAGAGTGATTTAGAGACAAACTTGAGTGGCCCATTTAAACTCAATGAACATCTCTGAATATCTCCACCAACAGTCCCCATCCCATCTGACAGAGCTTGAAAAGATCTGCAGAGAAAATTGTCTGAAAATACCCAAATCCAGATGTGCAAAGCATCACAAATCTGCTGTGGATTTTTTAAAAGCATTTTAGTATAAGGCTGCCACATAACAAAATAGCAAAAAATGAATTGGATGCTATAGATATAGTCTGAATACTTTCTGAATGCACTGTTGCACTTAATTTTAAAGTATGTGCAGTGTACTTACCAAAAAAGTGCTGAGTAAGTAAATACTTGGACTTCACGAGTTCACACTTACAAATAAGTCAGATAGAATAAATGCGAATTTGGCGTGCTGTCCGAGGAGAGGGCTCCGGGCTCGGTATTCGGCCCAAACCCAGAGTACTCCCCCCGTATTCCTGGCTGTGAAAGAACAAGCCAAGAGTGAGGAGTCGGGGTGGTGGAGGGATGCTGAAAACTGTCAAGGAAGTTAGATGAGTTGACAGAGTGAATATATATGCTTTCTCTCATGCTGATAGGGTAGACATGGTAATTGTTTGATGAGTTGATTGATTACTTGATTATTTGAACGTGCTCCTCCCGAACTTTGTTAATAAAACATCATTTAAAATGGGTTAAGGTTAGGTTTAGGGATCAGGTTCAGGGTTAATACTTAGTTATTAGCAGTTATTGTAATGACTTTAGTAAATACATAGTATGTACATGCCGAACAGGACTGTAAAATAAAGTGCTATCGTGGACCCTGACTGAAACTGACCCTAATGATCACCGAATGTGTCTGCTTTGGTCTCTTCCCAGGCCTCTTTCCCCATTTCTCTGGCTCCCCATATTGCTGCTGATGAGTACAATCCGGTAATTCTTGTGAACCTATTGTACATTCATATTTTTGTCTGCATTGTGATAGTGTGGAAGTGCCAGAAATCATGATTACATGATTGTGGTCATTATAATATCAAAATATTTCATATGCATTTGTCTTCAGGTGTCTCTCAGACAGAAGTCAAAAAAGAAGAATTGTGGAGGTATGTGTTGCACTGCACAAACAACTCAAAGTTGTGATCAAATATGATGTTCTTTTGTTTTATTTTTCCTGTGTCACCATTTCTGTTTTATTGTGGCATTTACACATTTGTTCTAATAGGCAGTCTAAGAATGAGCAGAAGGAGAGTTTCAGTAAAAGTTCTGGAGCCAGTGGACTATCAGGGCTGGCTCTATAGGAAAAAAGAGGGGAAGGGATTTCTTGGTATTAAGTGGAAAAAGTATTGGTTTGTGCTAAAGAAAACCTCTCTATACTGGTACACAAATCAAGTGGTGAGTATCTGAATGCCATTTATGTGCCTACATCTTATCATGATATTGTTTTTTCTATTAATTGAATATTATTTATAAAGGTCAGCACAACATATTTTCTTAGATATTTTAGCATTGATTTTGGTAAAAAAGAAAAAAGAAAAGCATATACAGTTTCATGTTAGATGATGAAAATAGGATTTAAATGTAATCGTTTTTTCTCTGCCTTGATAATAATGAAAAAAGGGATATCTATTACAAAAAGCTTTTTCTTTTGTGTTTTTTCCCAGGCTGAAAAAGCAGAAGGCTTCATAAATTTGACTGATTTTGTAATTGACAGAGCAATGGAATGTAAGAAAAAATAGTAAGTGGCATTGTCATTTATGTTAATTTTCTCTTTAAATGCTAAAAAAAAAAAAAGTTTTCCAAATGAAAGGGCCTTCAATTAGAATATAACATGGTTATTTCCTCTACTGTTTTTTTTTTTTTCATTATCATGATGATTGTAAAATATCTTTCAATTGAACAACCCTTCACACTTTTTTTTGTGTTTCTCACAGTGCGATTAAAGCTTGCCATCCCAAAGTCATGATGTTTTACTTTGCAGCTGACAGCAATGAGGACATGAACTTGTAAGCCCACATCAGTTTGAACAAAAAAACATATTCTTTTTAGTAACAACATTGTATTTACAGTAGTTACAGTAATGTTTTGTATAAACTACTGATATAGATAGTTAAGTCATGTCAAGTCATTAGGCCCGGATGGCACCCATAAGCGGCCCTGGTACCCCATACTCCCTTATTGCCCCCCACAAAACACCCTGGGGAACATGGTTGTAAGCCTTCTCCATGTCCAAAAAACACATTTAGTGTCAATAAGCAAACTTCCATGACCCCTCCAGGATCCTTGCTGGGGTAAAATGTTGATCCATGGTTCCATGTCCAGGATGGAATCTGCATTGTTCCTCCTCCAGATGAGGTTTGAAGATTGGACGGATTCTCCTTTCTAGCATTCTGCTTGCAACCAGGCTTTCCCGGGTTGGCTGAGAAGTGGGATCCCTCTTAATTAGAACACACCCTCCGGTCTCCTTTTTTTAATATGGGAACCACCACACCTGTCTTCCTATCTCCAGGTGCTATCCTGACCACATCCAAGGCCTTCAATTTCTTCAGTATATTGAATCTCGGCCACCCCACAACACTTCTGAACCTTTTAACTACCTCAATGACTTCCAACAGAAAATGCGTGATGACTCTCCCAAGTCCTCCAACCCTGCCTCTTCTTTTGAGGTACTGTCCTCAGGGTTCAGAAGATCCTCAAAGGTTTTTCTTTACCCTTCCGATTATATCACCAGGTGAGGTTAGCAAATTCCCTACCCGACTTACAACTGCCTGCATCAGGCAATGCTTCCCTCAACTAAGCCATTTGATACAAACTCTTTGAGGCCGAACAAAAGTCTTTCTCCATGGATTCTCATTGGGTTGCTGTCAGATTAACAACCTTTCAGCCATAGCTCTGAGCAGCCCATCCCGCAATGGAAGTTTTAAACAGAACCCACTTAGACTCTGTGTCTGCAGCCTTCCTCGGGATGAAGGAATAACATAACGTAAAGTCAAGTCAAGTCAAATCAAGTCACCTTCATTTGTATAGTGCTTTTAACAATATGGACTGTTTCAAAGCAGCTTTACAGTGATAATAGGAAATTAAAGAAACAGAGATTGTGTTGGCTTTACAGCAGCTCTAGAATAAAGTTATTGTCCAGCTAAAGTTAGTTTTGATTTTGATTCAATTCTGTTGCAAAGATCATTAGTTATTAACTTTGGGGCCGCTTGCACGACAATGTTGTAATATAAAACCCTTAATGCGCTCCGGCCCGCTCATTCACAGAATTATTTATCACTTCCGAGTAGCCATGTGAACCAGAACTATTTTGACAAAATTTTATCTGTACAGAGGTAAAGGGAAGGGAAGGAGGCATTCACAGGGGAGAGACTAGTTGAAACTTCAGGACTGCATTGTCGTGGTGTCCAGGCGCAGGTCCTTCATCAGATCTGGATACGGCCTGAATCCGGTGGACTGCGGTAAACCTCGGGATAAACAGAGAGACTAATATTAGCGTAGACGCCATTCTTCTTATGATGTAATGAGTACATCAGGATTTATGGGAAGTGTTCCTGGTTCCGGCTGACCTAATCTATGCAACCTAACATTGAATTATAGAAGTCTATAATGTGTTATGTATATGCTAGGTCAAAGAGATGTGTTTTTAGTCTAGATTTGAACTGACAGAGTGTGTCTGCTTCCCGGAGAATGTTAGGAAGACTGTTCCAGAGTTTTGGCGCTAAATAGGAAAAGGATCTACCGCCAGCAGTCGATTTTGATATTCTGGGTATTTTCAACTGGCTGGAATTTTGAGATCGCAATAGACGTGAAGGACTATAATGCGTTAAGAGCTCGCTCAAGTACTGCGGAGCTAAACCATTCAGTGCTTTGTAAGTAATCAGCAATATTTTTTAATTTATACGATGTTTAATAGGGAGCCAATGCAGGGTTGATAGAACCGGGCTAATATGGTCATACTTCCTGGTTCTTGTAAGAAATCTTGTAAGTAAAGAAGTGCATAAAGTCATTACTGCTGTGCTGTTTGGAAATGTATGGGGTTGAAGCTTTATATTTCGTTAATTTAGCCACTGTTTCAAATAAATACCCAGGGTTTTGTTTGTTTTCTTCTAATAGGTTTGAAAAATAAGCAGATCTAGCTGTTTTTAAGGCCTCTCTGTATGCAATCGTGCTCTCTTTCCATGAAATGCGAAATACCTCTAGGTTTGTTTTCTTCCTGTTGCGCTCCATTTTTCTGGCTGCTCTCTTAAGGGCCCGAGTGTGCTCGTTGTACCACGGCGTTGGACTATTTTCTTTCATCTTCTTTAAGCACAAAGGAGCAACTGTGTCTAAAGTGCTGGAAAATAGAGAGTCAAAAGTTTCTGTCGCACTATCGAGTTCTTCTAAGCTATCTGGGATGCTGAGATGATGAAACTGATCAGGAAGATTATTAATAAAGCAATCTTTAGTAGCAGAAGTGATAGGTCTAACATATTTGTAACATGGAGTCGGCTTTGAAGCCTTGGCTAAATGAAGTATACACAAGACTAGCTAATGATCTGAGATGTCATCGCTCTGCTGCAGAATTTCAACGGCATCAACATTGATTCCATGTGACAATATTAGATCTAGATTATGATTACGACAATGAGTAGGTCCTGACACATGTTGTCTAACTCCAATGTAGTTAGGAATGTCTTTAAATGCCAATCCCAATGCATCTTTTTCGTTATCTAAATGTATATTAACATCACCAACAATTAGGACTTTATCTGCAGCCATTTCTAACTCTGATAGAAAATTAGCAAATTCGTTGTTGAAGTCTGTATGGTGCCCTGGTGGCCTGTATACAGTAACCAGCACAAATCTCAAACGTGATTTATCATTTACACTAGATAGTGTTACATTAAGCACCAACACTTCAAAAGAATTATATTTGAAACAAGACTTCTCAGTAATTCTGAAGATATTACTATAAATTAAAGCAACATCTTCTCCCCCTTTGCCTTTCAGACGAGCAAACACAACACATCCAGGTTATAATCTGTGATCATATCATTAACAATAAGTGCTTTTGAAGTAAGGGATAGAATATTCAGCAACCCGAGCTTTATCATTTGTTCATTTGTATTATATCTGTTTTTTATTTGTTGAACATCAATTACATTTTTACCCTTAAATGAGTTTGGGAGTTTTTTGTGTTTTCTAATTCAGGGAACAGACACAGTCTCTATATGATGATATCTAGGTGAAAGAGTCTCTATTTGATTTATCTGACCTCAGTGACGTGAGACAGCTAGCAGAAGGTCGGTTTAGCCAGTCTGTCTGCTTCCTGACCTGAGCCCCAATTCATGTGTAAACAGAACACAATCAGAGGGCCCTATTTTAACGATCTGAAATGCAAGTATCAAGCGCAACATCTGGTTGTGCGACATCTCACATTCCCTTTAAGAGCAGGCGCGTTTGTTCCATGGCGGATTGCTATTATAACGGTGGATTTGCCAGGCGCACGCCAGGAGCGGTTCACAGCCGAGGAGACCGACGTTCTCGTGAGGGCCGTAAAACACAGAGAAGTGACATTGTATGGGGATGGGAGAAACCCACCCAAATTAGATTCGGTTAAACAGGCGTATAAAAATTTGGGTAAATGTGTAAGCTAGATTTATGCCTATTTTTTCACATCTTCATGACACAACAATGATTTCGCTCGTGTGTTAATATTTTTCCTTGTAATAATGTATGGTTTTCTAAAAATGAGAACTGCTGCATCTGTGTGTAGATGAGATAAGCAAAGTGCATGCGCGTTGTGCACACGCTACATTGATTATGGCCAAGCATGCACCCTTAAAATAGCATATGAATAACATGCACAATGCGCCGCAGACTTTAGACTAGGTTTTTCCTGGTCAGTGGCAGAATTGTTTTCTAAACCTGCAAAATAGAGGGAGCGCTCCGGGAGCGGGAGCGCAAATGCATTTCCTTGTTTACCGACGTGCGTCTGTGGAGGGAAAAGTCCGCTGTGCGTGGGTGCAAAATAGGAATGATACATGCGTCGGTGTACAAAGTCAATTGCACTGGGCGCAAGATAGGGCCCAGAGTCTTTCCCGCACATGAAACCATGGCGCAGAGTCAGGGAATTTGTTTCTCACCCTGGGTGACTCTATAGTCCAAACTCTATCCAGGAGTTTGGCTCCAGCGCCCGAGCTGTGTGGAGGTGAGGCCAACTATATCTAGCTGGTGCCACAGTATCCTGTATGTGTGGGCCCCCCTCAGCATCTCCGTGCAGGTGGTGAGCCCACAAGGAAAAGGCCCCACCTTATTCTTTCGGGCTGAGCCCCGACTGGGCCAGAGCCTGGCCATCAGGTGCTCACCTGTGAGCTCCTCTCCCAGACCTGGCTCCAGGAGAGGGCCCTGGTGTCCTTCTACCTGTCATGGTCTTTCACTCTTTTATCAAATCACTTTCAAATCACATATTAATGTTTCTATAGGGGACGTATTGAATCACTCTTTGTCTGGCTTCTCACCTGGGACCAATTTGCCAAGGGAGACCCTACCAGGAGCTGAAGCTACTCTCATTCATTTTGCGTGTTTGGGTTTGCTGACATTGAGTTGGCTGACCTGTCTTTGGTATTTGTTTGCATGTGTGACATGGTTAAAGGTAAAGGAAGATGAATGAGGTTAAAACTGAAGGAAACTTGAATGAATTTATAAAAAGAATTGTGTTAGACAGTTTTAATTAATCACTTGTATAAACATTCATTTTGACAGTCCTGTGTCATTGTTGGTAACTTGTTATGTTTTGTTATTTCAGATGGTTAAATAAACTTGGTCTGGCATCTATTCAGTATGAACCCACAGAGGGTCATACAGCTGGTAAGTTGTAAGTGTACTAGTGTTACAAGCATTCCTTAGAATTTTTTGGCATCTTTGTTTTTCTACTTCACAGAATGCTACAGTGAGGCCAGTGATCACGAGGAGTCCACTGACACACCTCCTCCACCCTATTCTGAGCACCACACCCAAGCTGTAGAAATTGTGAATAGTCCATCAGCTGCTGCACACCAGGCAAGTTCACAGTTGCACAATATATGTGTCCTTGACCTCCTGCCAAAGATGAATACATTATCTACAAACTTCAAATTTCACTGTTTTCACATTGTCTGCATTCACTCAGCAGAAGTATATGGTTGACAGTTTAAAGGTGTTAAATTAACACTGAATTTAAACCTTGATTGGACTTGTTCAATAAATAACGCCATGTCACTTTTGATAAGTCCTGTGTAATAAAATTTGCCATCTTTAATATTTACTTTATTCACCATCACTGTGTCACGTATCCAGTCACCACACCAGCTCTGTCACCTCTACCACACTACACTTCCCAGCATCCCTCATGTTTCCCTCCTGCACACCATCAGCCATCACCTAATTACATCAGCACCTGCACCTCATCATCAGCACTCCCTAAAAAGAGACACTTCTCCTGCACTCCCTTGTCTGGTCTCGTCTATACATACACCTTAAGACCGATTACCTGTCGTGTCTGTCGTTCATAAATACCAGTTGAGATGTATTTTGTCATGTTGCCGGAAATAGTAATCAGTGTCCCAACATGTGGTGAGCCAGGGTCCAAATTTGTGTACATGACATACTGATTCACGAGCTAGGGAGCTTATTGAGACGAACATATGGTGATTCTCATTTCTAAATTTGTGCACCCTTGTTTCCTTTCCTGGCATCTCAGCTCTACCCCCCTTAGGGTGCTAGGAAGGATGCAAGGAAAGAAATGAGGACAAAGGTATCGAAGGAAAGGTTATGGGTGCTTCTCATTTCTTATTTGTGCATCCTCATTTCCGTCCCCCGCTTCCTTTTCTCGCATCTCAGCTCCACTCCCTTAATGATGCTGAAAATTCAGCTTTGATCACAGGAATAAATTACATTTTAAAATAAATTAAAAGTCCACCTGTGGTGAAAATCAAGCTTTTAATGTTGTTTAAATGTCTATGTGGTGTTTTTAATATGCTTTAAGACAACCCATGTGCAAATTCATGTCAACACCATTGCTGAGCACTTTCTCCTTAAAACTGCAGTGAACCAAAGAGAGTTAAGAAACTCTCCTACCGTCACAAGCTGGTCTCGCATCTCAGCTACACCCCCTTAGCATGCGAGGGAAGGATACACCTGTATTTCCTACACCTGTATTCCTGACTCCTCAGTTTCTCCTCATTCCTCACTTCTTCGTGGTCGAATTAGAGAATAGATATGTCCTTCAAGATGGCTGAGTTTAATCGGTTTCTGGGTCACAGTCTGGAGGACGTAGGAGCGAGGAAACGAGGAAGCATTATGGCTTATTTATACTTCTGCGTCGGACCTATGCCGTAGCCTCTGCACTGTAGGCTACGCATTGGTTTTCATTTATACCTCTGCATTGTTGTCTGCACTGATGTGCAATTACACATGGAGAGGGAGCATGTGAAACCCTAGTGAAGGGTCCTAGCAGACCAATCACAGCGCTTGCAGTCTGCATAGAATTGACGCGTTGTTACATTTTTGGAGAGGTGCACGTCAGGCTACGCCGGGTAAGTTCGATGCAGAAGTATAAATTGTGCTTTAATTTGAGTATTGAGAAGCAACCACAGAGCTTAGCTATAGCCCTAATTAAACACACCTGAGATCTTTAGGATCTTTAGGGTCACCAAAATCTTCCAGGCAGGTGTGTTGGAGCTAAACTCTGCAGTAAAGTGGCACTCCAGTAGCAGGACTGGACACCCTTGATATACAAGAACTACATTTGAAGACAATTGCACCAGACATATATTATAATAAAGAATGCCATTGTCCCTCACTCTGATGTATCTTTCCCATTTAGGAAAGCCTTCCTCCTCCATATTCCTCCCCTGTTCCTAGTGAAACCACTGGAACCCTATCCTCCCCCGTCAGTACGATGACCTCCCACAGCTCTGCCTCCTCTCTGGCTAAGCATAGACGGTCTTGGCTAGACCTTGTCTCACAGGCAACACCTACTGCTGGGGAAACAGTGGTCTGCTCTGCTTTGGTCCATACAATGAACCCCACAATAAAGGAAACCTCACAATGCAGTGAAATCACTGCTACGTCTCAAGGCCCCTTTGAATGCTCATCAAGAACAACACCTATGGCAATATCCACAGAGCAAGGGGAACCAGAACCGCTGCTGACCTCAAATGACACCAGACCTGAAAGTAAGCAAGATGGAGAACCAATTAAACATCATAAACAGATTTATGATAGGAAATGACATTGTTCAGCCAGTGACATGACTACTGATCAATTTGGAGGACATTAGAAATGCTTGTTACTATCAAAAATGAAAACTTTTCATAGAAGTTCAATTGCTTAGGTTTAAACATAACTCTTATGAGTTATGTTTTATTTAACTCGCTATAAAAGTTATATTTGTTTTAATAGCTCTAGATGGACAGGAAGGAACTGATGATGAGATGAAAAGATTGTACTTGCATTTGAAAAGAGCAAGCCTGTCTCCAACGGGCGAGCGGAAACCATCATCAAAATGGGAATTACGAACCTCCTTTATAAAGCGTTGCAAAAACCAGATGCTCAATGAGAAGATACATCTCATCAGAACCCTCAACAGCACTCTAAAGGTTAGATGTTCAGATAAACCTTTTCTAACATATTAAAAAGTTTCTTCCTCAAATCTTACAATTTTGTCTGTAAGTATTAAGGCCTATTTACATCAACTGTGAAATAAGTTTGGGGAAAAAATAGTACCAAGCGTGTGTACTAAGCATGGGGTCGCATTATATTTCGTGATTTGATTACCTTGACCTGATCTGTACAGCAGTATTATCATCCATCTAACATTACACATTCCACACTAAGACAACAAACTCTAACAAACACAGTTGTTGGGTGAATGGGTTAACCCAGTAAGTACGTTCCATTACGAAGCAGCAAAAATGTATTTTAACATTGATACTATTATTAATAATTGAGCACCAATTTAAGATATTAGAATTATTTCTGAAGGATCATGTGACACTGATACTGGAGTAATGATGCTGAAAATTCAGCTCTGATCACAGGAATAAATCAAGCTTTTAATGTTGTTTAAATGTCTATGTGGTGTTTTTAATATGCTTTAAGACAACCCATGTGCAAATTCATGTCAACACCATTGCTGAGCACTTTCTCTTTTGAATCTTACAAAATTCTGTAATAATTAATGAAGTTGTCTACGCACAATGAATCTCTTATTTACATTGTGTCTACACTTAATGTGAGGATTCGCGAGCATGCAGAACTCTGCGCTGAACAAAAACTCCAATGTTATAAAAAGAAAGCATTGGAATTTGTAATTAAGTCTGTAAAGTGTAGGGAAAGTTGTTCTTTAGACTAATTAATGCAGATTTCCTTCAGAATGTAGTGTTCATAATTCAGCGTTTGCATTTCTCATGCACCATGATGCAATTTGAGAAATATTTTTGAGCATGGGACAAATATAAGATCACTGTTGCAGGAATAAACCTCTGTCTTCCTTTATGTTTAAGGAGTGATTATTTGGAGATATAGCAATTATATTCATTCATGTTTATTATATATGAACATACAGTATATTATTAGAGGTCTCTAAAAAGGTATGCCTGTAGTAAAAAGGGATAATGAACTGCAACTACGTCTTTTCAGGCTTGTGCTAAAAAGGGTGGTATGCAAAGACAACAACAGATCCATCTTCAGGACCAGTAGAGATTTTTGCTGGTTCTTTCATTTCTTTTCCACTTAAACTTGATCTGAATAGGTTTTATTTTAAAAATGTATGCTTGGTGTGAACAGGCCTTTAGAGTGAAAAAAGTTCAGTTGCTGACACCATATCTTTGCTGTTTACGGAGCTGTCTTATGCGTTAGTTTCTACAGTTTTTAGTGATGGTAGAAAATTAATCAGATATCATTTGAAATTTGAGGTTACTGACACTTGGCAGAACTATGTCAATTCCTAAATCTACCAGCAGAGTTGGATGGATAAAGCATATTTTATAAAATGAAATTCATATTAATTTAATTTCACCAATTTGTGTTCATCCAATTTGCTATCATATCATAAGTTATTTTTAACAAAAAAAATTGTCTTTGATTTAGGCTAAAGAAGCAGATCTACTGACTTTGGAGCAGGTACTGGTTGACTCCACTCTCACTGCAAGTAAATTCAGGGAGTGGAAAGAGACCAACACTCTTCTGCTGCAGGACATTATTTTAAACCACCCCCTACAGACTGAACCCCTGAACACCCCTAGTGCCTCAGCTGTGCCTCCCTCAACATAACCGTCTCCCATTTCTTACAATTGCCATCATTTTTTCTATTTATTTTTTACTGATGTCAAAACAGCCTGTTACAAATGTAAAGCTGTTGTAAAATCCTTGTTGTTTCTAAACCTTTTCCAAACCTGTAATGTCTCACTGATGTTAAGATACATTCTTTTAAATAATTTTAGATCTCATGGAAAACCAAACCATGTTCAGTCAAAGTTATTTTTATTGCTGATATTTGTAGTCTGCATTCATTGCAAACAAGGAGTTAACCTGGTAGTAATTTAAAGTGCTTATCATGCAGTCTGTATAGTTTGTCTTTTTTCTTTTCTTTTTTCTTTTTGTAAATACATCTGTTTAGATATATTTATTGATTAAAAATATAATGCCAAAGTTTTAGTAAGCAGTTTCATATTTCCGAATGCTGTTCAGCATAAATCATTTTATCGTACATCCACATTATTGTGTTATTGTCACGACTGTTGAATAACCAAATCTCGTGTTTTTTAAAAAGCAATTTAAAATATCTATTTCTGTAAATGAAAAGTTGTTTGATAATTCACAGCTTATTCAGGACAGGGTGTCTACATTTTCACTTTTTTTTTTTAGTGCTTTTCACAATGCATATTTTTTCAAAGTAGCTTTACAGATAAATGCATGTTTCTACATTACAATTTAGAGTAATCTGTTATCAAATCAATTCAGATGTATTTGTATAGCGCTTTTCACAATATCATTTCAAAGCAACTTCACAGAAAATGCATGTCTACTTTACAATTTAGAGTGATCTGTTATCAGAGGTGACTGTGTCCAAGTTATGTATTTCAGAAATGTGTAAATATACAAATCACGCAGTTAGCTAAAAATGTATTAATTTAAACAATGTATTAATTTAAGGCAGACACAATGAGCTAATTTAAGTAATATATGAATACATGTTTGTTAGCAAATGGTTAGGATATATAGACAAATGTAGCATTAGTGCATGATGATTCAGAGTTTGCGTCATCTGAAGTCTTCGCAGGAGTTGGAGTCCTCTTTTCACAGGTGTTGGGACATCTGAAGTCTTCATGAGAGACTGGATTCAAACTGGAGCTGATTTACTCTCTAGTTACCTCAGGATGGGCATAATGGGCAAAATAATCATGTACATTTAATCTGATATAACTGGAGTACAAGGTTATGAGATGCATGATGTCAATGCTTGGCTAAGAGTCTGTAATCTAGATTTAGACTGGGAGAGTGAGTCTGAGCCCCGAACATTATCAGAGTATTATTATGAAGGCTATTCCAGAGTTAATGAGCCAAATGCGAAAACCTCTCCCTCCTTTAGTGGACTTAGATATCCTAGGTACTACCAGAAGCCCTGAGTTTTGTGATCTTAAAGAGCATGATGCATGCATGTAGGGCGATAGAAGTTTGGTTAAATACACAAGAGCTAAACCATTTAGGGCCTTATAGGTCAGTAGCAATACTTTGTAACTGATACGGAACTTAGGTAACCAGTGTAGAGATGATAAAATTGGTGTTATGTGATCATATTTTATTGACTCCATGGCAATAACTCTAGCAGCTGCATTTTGGATTAATTGTAGCTTGTTTATTGAGGATGCAGGACAACCAGCTTGTATTGCATTACAGTAATCTAGTCTAGAGGTGATGAATTCATGAACTAACTTTTTTGCATCAGAAACAGATAACAAGTTCCATAGCTAAGCAATGGTTCACGCAAACCGGAATTATCCCGACAACATTTTATTTGTACTGAGGTAAAGGGAAGGGAAGGAGGCTTCACAGGGGAGGGAACTGTTGACACTTCAGGACTGCGTTGTCATCGTGTCCAGGTGCAGGTCCTTCATCAGGTCTGGATACGGCCTGGATCCGGCCTTCTAAACTTGTTAAATCATCTAAATCCACAACATGTATGTTAGACCCAATACCGACTAAGTTACTGAAAGAGATGCTTCCAGAGGTCATAGATCCTCTTTTTTAATATCATTAATTCATCTTTGTCATTAGGATACGGACCAAAAACTTTTAAGCTGGCTATGATTAAACCGCTTGTTAAAAAAACGCAACTTGATCGTACAGAATTAGTCAATTACAGGCTGATCTCGAATCTACCTTTTCTGTCAAAGATACTAGAAAAGGCAGTATACTCACAACTATGTTCCTTTTTAGAAATAAATGGTATCTGAGAGGATTACCAGTCAGGATTTAGACCGTACCATAGTACCGAGACAGCTTTCGTTAGAGTCACAAATTATTTGCTCTTATCATCCGATCATGGTTGTGTCTCTCGATTAGTGTTCCTCAATCTTAGTGCTGCATTTGATGTTACTGACCACAACATTCTTTTAAATAGACTCGAACATTATGTTGGCATTAGTGGAATTGCACTAGCATGGTTTAAATCATTCTTATCTGACCGTTATCAGTTTGTAGCAGTAAATGAAGAGATGTCTTATCGATCACAAGTTCAGTATGGCGTACCACAAGGCTCAGTACTAGGACCGTTGCTGTTCACTCTGTACATGCTACCATTAGGAGATATCATTAGGAAGCATGGCATTAGCTTTCACTGTCATGCCGACGATACTCAGCTCTATATTTCTTCAAAACCTAACAAAACTTACCAACTCACAAAATTAACGGAATGCATAGCTGATATAAAAAACTGGATGAATAGTTATATTTCCTACTACTTAACTCTGAAAAAACAGAGATTCTAATTATTGGACAAAAAACGTCCTCACGTAATAACCTAGAATACTGTCTAACACTTGATGGCTGCTCTGTTAAGTCTTCGCCGTCGGTTAGGAACCTGGGTGTGCTCTTTGATACCAATCTTTCATTTGAAAGTCACGTGTCTAGTATCTGTAAAACCGCATTCTTCCATCTTAAAAATCTAAATTACGCCATATGCTCTCATTGACAAATGCGGAATAATTAGTTCCTGCGTTCATGACCTCAAGGCTAGATTATTGTAATGCTCTACTGGGTGGTTGCCCTGCACGCTTAAAGGGGTCATATAATGGTACATGCACTTTTACAAGTTGATTGCACTGAAATGTCTGTTGGCAGTGCCTGTACACAACCATCCTATCATGATAAAAATCCATCCAGTGGTTTTGTTTTAATCTCCTTATATGTTTGACCCTCTCTGAAATCAAGCCGTTCGATATTGTGACGTCATAAGATCGTACGCCCCTCCCGCTATTGTGATTGACAGCCGTGTTTCAACACAAGACCCGCCCTGAGCAAGCTGTGACAGCCGTCATAGTAGTCCGCCATTGTTGTTATGCTGGAGTAGAATGGCGTCTAAGCGATTGTGGTGTTCAGTTCTTAGATGTAATAAGGAACACAGTATGGCAAGCCGTTTTAACTTTTATTCATTTTCAGGATATGAATTGTTGATATCAAGAATTACATTTTTGATATCAACAATTCAATTTTTTGATATCAACAATTACATTTTTGATATCAACAATTTAATTCTTGATATCAACAATTTAATTCTTGATATCACAAATGTAATTGTTGATATCAAAAATGTAATTGTTGATATCAACAATTGAATTGTTGATATCTGTAATTATATTTTCACTAGTGAAATGTCACCATAGGCTGCCATTCAAAATCAATTGTTGATATCAACAATTAATTTCTTACTAGTAAAAATATAATTTTTGATATCAATAATTACATTGTTACTAGTAAAAATGTGAATTATTGATATCAATAATTAAATTGTCACTAGTTGAAATATCTATTATTGATATCAACAATTGAATTGCTACTAGTAAAAAATTGTATTTTTGATATCTGAAAATGTATTTCTGATATCAATATTATTTCAGATATCTAAAATGGCTTTCTTACTAGTAACAATCACATTCATGATATCAGAAATTAACATTGTCACTAGTGAAAATGGAATTATTGATATCAAAAATTAACATTGTTACTAGTAAGAATTGAATTGTTGATATCAAGAATAGACATTTCAACTAGTGACAACTGAATTCTTGATATCAAAAATAAAGGTTTTTACTAGTAAGAATTGTATTTCTGATATGTGTATTCAGAATTTTAACTAGTAAGAAATCCATTTTTGATATCTGTAATAGTTTTGTCGCCCTTTTAACATTTAAAGCACATGTAGGATATGAATTGTTGATATCAACAATAAAATTCTTGATATCAACAATTAAATTCTTGATATCAACAATTCAATTCTTGATATCAAGAATTAAATTGTTGATATCAACAATTGAATTGTTGATATCAACAATTCAATTCTTGATATCAACAATTATATTTTCACTAGTGAAATGTCACCATAGGCTGCCATTCAAAATCAATTGTTGATATCAAGAATTGATTTCTTACTAGTAGAAATATAATTGTTGATATCAAGAATTGCATTGTTACTAGTAAAAATGGCAATTACTGATATCAATAATTCAATTGTCACTAGTTGAAATGTCTATTCTTGATATCAACAATTTAATTGCTACTAGTAAAATTTTTCATTTTTGATATCTGAAAATGTATTTCTGATATCAATATAATTTCAGATATCTAAAATGGCTTTCTTACTAGTAACAATCACGTTCATGATATCAGAAATTAACATTGTCACTAGTGAAAATGGAATTATTGATATCAAAAATGAACATTGTTACTAGTAGCAATTCAATTGTTGATATCAAGAATAGACATTTCAACTAGTGACAACTGAATTCTTGATATCAAAAATAAAGGCTTTTACTAGTAAGAATTGTATTTCTGATATGTGAAACTGGAATTTTAACTAGTAAGAAATCAATTCTTGATATCAACAATTGATTTTGAATGGCAGCCTATGGTGACATTTCACTAGTGAAAATACAATTCTTGATATCAAGAATTATAGTTTTTACTAGTTGAAATTCAATTGTTGATATCAAGAATTATCATTTTAACTAGTGAAAATGTAAATGCTGATATCAAGAATTAGCATTGTTACTAGTAGAAATCTAATTCCTGATATCAATAACAATCATTTTAACTAGTGAAAATTTAGTAGTTGATATCAAGAATTCATATCCTGCGAATGATTAAAAGTCAAAACGGCTTGCCTATTGCCATTACCAGGATATAAATTGTTAATATCAAGAATTATAGTTTTTACTAGTTGAAATTCAATTGTTAATATCAAGAATTATAGTTTTTACTACTTAAAATTCAATTGTTGATATCAAGAATGAACATTTTTACTAGTTGAAATGTAGTTCCTGATATCAAAAATTGCCATTGTTACTAGTAGAAACATTATTTCTGATATCAAGAATTATAATTTTAACTAGTGAAAATTGAATTGTTGATATCAAGGATTCATATCCTGGAAATAAATAAAAGTTAAAACGGCTTGCCATATTGACGCGGGGATTCCCTCACGGGGATTCCCCACGATCGTCTGTGCTTTCATGTTTGCGCGAATCATTTCACACCAGACAGCTTTACAAACGAGAAAAAACGGATCGGTACCAACGTGTTCCTGCTGAACCTCCAGAAGATGTGAGTGTAATGTTTTATTAACCTTTATATTAGTATTTATATTAATCTTTGCGAAATTTGCAAGCCTTGCTGCAGGTTTCACGATGAATGCATCTAAGGTTTATACTCAGGGTACATTACGGCATGTTTTCTATGTACGACATTCTCAATATATTTCATAATCCCACGTTTATAATGAACAACGCGTGGTTATTGTGTGTAGAAACGGTGTACGCACAGAACAGAGGGGCGGGGTGAGCAAAGCTCATTATCATTTAAAGACACATGCACTTAAATGGCGTGCTGAAAAAAGAGCTGTTTTTGACCAGGTAAAATTAGTGTTTTCTTACAATACTAATGAGAAGTTTTAATTAAAGTATATTACAAACTTTTAATTTAGACCCTAAAGAATCATATTAGCTTGTACAAAAATGGCATTATATGACCCCTTTAATAAACAAACTACAGCTAGTTCAAAACGCAGCAGCTCGAGTTCTTACCAGAACCAGGAAGTATGACCGTATTAGCCCGGTTCTGTCAACACTGCATTGGCTCCCTATTAAACATCGTATAAATTTTAAAATATTGCTGATTACTTACAAAGTGCTAAATGGTTTAGCTCCGCAGTACTTGAGCGAGCTCTTAACGCATTATAGTTCTTCACGTCTATTGCAGTCTCAAAATTCCGGCCAGTTAATAATACCTAGAATATCAAAATCGACTGCTGGCGGTAGATCCTTCTCCTATTTAGCACCAAAACTTTGGAACAGTCTTCCTACCATTGAAAACACACTCTGTCAGTTCAAATCTAGACAAAAAACACATCTCTTTGACTTAGCATACACATAACACATTATAGGCTTCTATAATTCAATGTTAGGCTGCATAGATTAGGTCAGCTGGAACCGGGAACACTTCCCATAAATCCTGATGTACTCGTTACATCATAAGAAGAATGGCGTCTACGGTAATATTAGTCTCTCTGTTTATCCCAAGGTTTACCGCAGTCCGCCGGCTCCAGGCCGTATCCAGATCTGATGAAGGACCTGCGCCTGGACGCGACGACAACGCAGTCCTGAAGTGTCAACAAGTCTCTCCCCTGTGAAGGCCTCCTTCCCTTTACCTCTATACAGATAAAAAGTTGTCAAAATAGTTCCGGTTCATATGGCTATGCGGAAGCGATAAATAAATCTCGCCCTTAACGTGCTCCGGCCCGCTCATCCGCACAACAACATAACAAAACAAAAGTATATATATATATATATATATATACTTTTGTTTTGTTATCTCTGCGCAAGCTTTAAAAACGCAAATCTGTGAAAACGCTGAGGGCGTGCACTTGCATATTAACGTTCCGTGTTTAGTCTATAGACGTATAGTCTTTTTTTTACAAATTGACCAAAACAAATTACTTGTCTGGCCTTAAAAATTTATAATACAGAATTATTTATTGCTTCCGAGTGAACAGTGTCGTGTTAGCGGCCCCTAAATTAATAACTAATGATCTTTGCAACGGAAGTGAATCATTCAAAACTAAACTTTAGCTGGACAATAAATTTATTCTAGAGCTGCTGTAAAGCCAAAACAATCTCTGTTACTTTAATTTCCTATTATCACTGTAAATCTGCTTTGAAACAGTCTATATTGTTAAAAGCGCTAAATCAAGGTGACTTGAATAAACAACCTGCACAATGTTTATTCAATACCTCTCAATGTTCCAATTTTTATATGTAACATTTTTAGATTATGGAGTAAAAATTTTGATTATTGAGTTTCCTGTGTTAATGTATTGCTGTTCGTTGTCACTGCGGTCTCAAACAGTAGCCTACTGTAGATGCAAAACAAGGAACAGAGACAATCAATATTCATAGAAATTTTTCAGAAATATATTTTTATGTATATTAATTTCATCATAAGTTCATGATTATCTTATATATTTCTATAGAGATTTACCTTTACAGGAAGACAGATACTGTACCTTGTTCGAAACTAAAGACAGCGCTACTGTGTTGTGACGTCATGTTTAGAATGATCAGTTACAGATCAATTAAGATTCCTAATTGATCAAACAATGCATTTTTTTTGTGTGTGTGGAGAAATCGTGTACATTTACATTATATATGAAAATCTGTAATAATAAATTCATATAAAAAATGGTGGCCTTGATTATTTAGATTTTTCTAAAATAACACCTTCAAAATTAACTGGTTAAAATAGTTTTTGAAAAACACTACTTCTGTGTGGAATATGATGTCTAAAATATTTTTCAAGGGGCTTATTGCTTTTATTGATCAGCTTTGTGGTCTTTCATTCTTGTTAATGTGCGGTAACAACCTGTTAAACTGTCAGTTTTTCACAGGCAAGCATTTTTGGTGTGGACGTTAATTTACAACCATAATTATATCTGGAATAATTGTAATATTTTGTATAAGCAATAAGCATGAGAGTATATTTTTGAAAACCTGGTTTGAAGGGAATCCTCTTGGTGGGGCAGTTTCCGGGGCAGGGGTATTTAATGATTTAAGATTAATTTCTTTCACATTTTAATTTCCCAGAATCCCCCGAAGAGTTTCCCTCTGTAATTGGTGCTCTCTCTCCTGGTGTGGTTTCTTTATGTAGAGTTCATACTATACAAATGTTTCTTTATTACATCCAGCTTTCTGTGGTTTGAAAAGCAAAAACAATAATAAGGCTATACATTCTCTATTTTAAAAAGAAGAAAGTTAGCAAACCATACTGTATGTCATTTCCTATTGGTCTAGGTTTACTGGAAGTATTAATTGGAGAAAGGTTTGGTTGTTACCTAATAAATATCTCATTACAAATAAGATCAAGGATATTTAATTTAAGATATTGCACAAATTTTACCCTGCTCAGAATTTTCTGTCCAAGTTTAACCAAGACATAGATGTAAACTGCACAATTTGTTCATTGCAAACAGAATCTGCACCTCTTATTTTCTGACATTGTCAATAAAGAGGTTATGGAGGTTTCCAAACTTATAAATGAAAGATTGTTGTGCAATTTTTCTTTGCTATATGAACATATAGCAAAGAAATAACATATTTTTTATTCTGGAAAATGAGGCACATTATTAATCTTTATAATGTTTATAAAAAAACGCTTTTTTTCTGTGGTACTGAAATAATTAGAGAATTACATAGTTACTATTATGGAGAGAACAAACAAAAAAGCTGTTAAAACTGTTTCTTTATTTAATACATTTAATACATTTAAGATTTTGTGAAAGAGCAAGGCCTTTTATTATTTTATTTATTTGTATTATTTATTTATTTGTTTGTTTGTTTGTTTGTTTGTTTGTTTGTTTATTTATTGTTTGTTTGTAGTTCTATATAGGCTATGCTTTTTAATATTTTCATTTGTACACCCTTGGCAGAATTGTTGTTCAAGCATTCATGATATTTTTAAAAAAATCAATTAACATTACTGCAGTGTCCACTGTTCTAAAAAAACAAAACAAAAAAACTCTCTAATAAATTACAAAGCACGCTGACAGAAAACCGTCGATGCTGATCTAAAAAAGTAAGAAAACCTTTGATTTGATTTGATTTTTACTGTTTATTTGTTATTTACTTTATACAGGTTTAATCCAAACGCGAGAGGGCAGCATAGCATCACTTACTGCACTTATTGTTGAAAAAAATAAAAAAAATATGGAAGACTCAAAAAAATTCAAAAAGTGGTATATTTTTTGCAGTCACACTCTTAATAATAGTACGAGTTCAAGATAAAAGGCGTGCATATAAATTAATTAATTATTAAAAATAATAAATAAATAAACAAACTAACTAACTTATATTAACTCATATTTAATTAGACTGTAATATATTCATGTCTAGCAACTAACACATTTGTTTACAATATCACTATAATAATTAAGGTAATCATTTCCACTCACAGTGCCTCACTGTAACCTCGACTTTTGCCGTTATCTTTCTTTCTTTCTTTCTTTCTTTAAGAAAAAAGGACGAGTCGACTTTTTTTTCTTAGTTACGCAACGTTATGGAACAAATGCTGTGAACTGAGTTCAAATTTAAAGCGAGAATGTTTTTTTAAAACACCTGGGCTGTTTCTCTTCAGCTCGGGAAGTGTGTCAATTTTTTTGAGTCTATGGTGTCAATGCGGTCCGTCATGTGTAGGGGTGCTGCTGCTGATGCTGTTCTTCTTTAAATATCTCTCTATCGCCTGAGACTCTCGCTTACGGCCATACCACCCTGAACACGCCTGATCTCGTCCGATCTCGGAAGCTAAGCAGGGTCGGGCCTGGTTAGTACTTGGATGGGAGACCGCCTGGGAATACCAGGTGCTGTAAGCTTTTGCTTCATCTTCACTACTCAGATAATTCACTTCACCAACGCTTTTTCCTTTATCCTTTCAAATTAGATTTATTTTCTTACATTTTGCTTTCTCTCTGGCTTTTGTCTGCTATAAGTGCGGCAAAGGAAAAGCACAGCTCAGGCTCGTCATTCTTCCTTTCTCCTCCAGGAGGCGATCGAGTTTCTTTCTTTCTCTCTCTCAGCAACACTAAGCGCTACACTTTCTTTTGGAACTGCTCCTCTCCTCAACTTCAACTAGACCAGAGCTTCTTAAACTCAGAATTCTGACTTTATATCTCCCAACTGCGTTTTATAAAGTCGCAATTGCGAGATATAAAGTCAGAACTGCATGATATAAAGTCGCAATTGATACTTTGCACGTGACGTCAGTTGTACTGGCTGGCGGGCAAGAACGTCATTCTCTAGCAACGAAAACCATGGCTGCGTCCGAAACCGCGTACTCAATGAGTAGGTACTTAATTTCAATGAGTACTTACTTAACGAGCGCTAAAAGAGTAGGTACTTTATAGCCAGATCTCGTTGAGTATGAATGCGAACCGGACATCTGCCATGTTGACGTTATCATGTGACCTACGACGCATTATCACACGCGCAACAACTTAAAAGATTTGAACGACACGTTTAATTAATCTATCTGTAAATATTGATATTGATTAAACTTGCTCATTTTGAAGAAACTGCTGCCCATTTATTTTGTGAATACATTTAGGGTTGATCAAAGTTCTTATATTTAACCCTACTAATGTGACCCACCGTTTTATCCTTACAATATTGTTTATTTTTATTACGAAATCCCAAAATGGTCATCTCTTGAATGTTGTTAATTTCTTTATTTTATATCCAAACATTTTTATCCACAAGCAAAAGTGGCTAACTGCTTAATGTTTTCCTCTTTTTCTTGTTGAATTTAACTCTCGTTTCATCCCTCAGGCCTAGGCCTATAAATATATTTTTTTAATGCATTTTTAAATGTATTATAATGAATTATTTAAGAAAAAATATATTAAAATATTCATCCTTGTACTAGGTTCTTTTTTCCTGTGTAAAGAAAATCTCATATTATGTATGCAAACCCATGATATATATATACTCACCTCATAACATCAGTAACTCAACAGCCCTACCTAGAACGGGTTTCCTCAGCGTTTGTAATGTCTGCACAAAGGGCAGCTGTGCAAAGATTTGCCTTTGGAGAAAACTGTTGATTTTATACTCAAAAAAATTTAAGTATCATTAATATTAAAAATTAATCTTACCCCAGAATGAATTGCATTGATATCCCACCCAAAAACATACAATAATAACAACGATAAATGCTGACCAATACTTAATTACTTTTTACTGAAAATATTCAATTCAATAAAACAAACAAAATATAATGCATGGCTTGGGAGGGTTACTTTAAAAATGTATTCCGTTACAGTTACAAATTACTTCCTAAAAAAAGTATTCAGTAACGTAATCCAAGTACTATAATATGAAAGTAATGTAACTTACTTTTGGATTACTTCAAGGTCACGTATATAAATAGTCAAGCAAGAAGAAATAATAAACAAAAATAAATCAAAAAAACTTTTATTTATTAAGAATTTGGTCCAGTGTACAATATTTGCAAAATATACACACAGGCCTGAATATATATATTTATGTAAAGGGCTATACAGACATCTAGTGGCTAATGTATGGTATTACAGATTATTTTGTTTTATTTTTAACAAATTTTTAACTAAAAAATAAAAACACAACATTTAGTTGTGTAAAACAGTTTATTTTAAAATAGGCCTACATGTTCACTAAAGCCGTGATCTTTCTTAATTTGCCTGACTGAACTTGGGGCGGCAGTGGGAGTTCCCCTACGTTACCTAGACAGCGGACATCCCGTTACGTGAGAAAAGATTAAGAAAGGACATTTTGGGTACTAAAAAAGCTACTCTCCTAATTTCTACAAAATAGCAGCGGAATTTCCATGAATTTAAAAGCGATTTTCCCCGCAGGCAGCATCGTTTCTACTAGCAGCAGTGAGTCATTCTGCGTCTGAGGAGATTGTAGAAAGCTGTTATTTGCACATGCACCAGCGCGTGGCACACGCGAGTCATTACTGGCAACAGAACCAGGAACTACTGTATAATCAAGCAGCGCTTAATATAGTGTTATTATGCCAAAATACTTATTTATTTAGTTTCAAATTAAACCATTGTAATCCTGAAAGTATTCCCCTTTTTTTCAAAATGTAACTATAATCTGATTACAACGTTTTTTGACGTAACTGTAATGGATTACAGTTATTGGATTTTTGTATCCTGATTACATAACGCCGTTACATGTATTCCGTTACTCCCCAACCCTGTGCATGTCATATGACATAGCTATGCAGGACTGAATACACTCTACATGTGTATATAGTGAACATATCTACATTTGCATTCAAACAATTAAATAAAGCATTTATTAAATAATTATTGTATTTACTGACAACAATGAGAAATATTAATAAATTAGTAAAAGAATGAATGAAAGTCACCATCACACAATAAACAAATGCATATACAAGTCAACACATGAAACAAAGCTTTATTCAAACTACAATCATGTATGTAGGCTGAAGGCGCTGAGGTTGTTGCGTGTTGTGTTGTGCTTCACAATCTGAGGCAATAAGGGCAGGTGGAGTGATGGAGGGACTTATCCATGGCACCATCTCCAGGATTCAGCTCAGGGCTCCTCATCCTCAGTGTTCACACCAGCCTGCTGACATTTCAGATTCTACAAAATGCACAAACATAACACAAAAGCAGTCATTTTAACAGCACAATGTCATATGATTTCAGTATTATTAAGACAAAACCACTTTTTTTCACAAACGCCGCCATCATCTTCCCTTGCAGGACCTGCTCCACCACAAAAGCTGTGCAACTAATGCACAGAAATCAAGTATCAGAAAAGTGCTGTAATGGCTCTGTTTGAAATTACAATAATTAGTTGTTGTTATTAATTTCTGTAGTATACTCACTCAAAGCCTTTGATGGCAGCATTCAGCTTCACGAGCCACTCTCCACCGGATAAACACACATCTGTTCATCTGACCCTGTAACATCCAGACAAGATTCACATTACCTCTGTGATTTATGAGCTTGTTTTAACTTTTTATCCAACATAAATGTTCCTCAATTTATCAACAGTACTAATGGACAAATAAAATAGATAACTTATGTTTAGTTACTTTATAGATTTGTTCTACATAATAGCACACATTCATCACTCAGATGTCTACGGTATTTTGTGTTGTGATGTGCTCTTCTGCAATACTTTTAAGATTTTCCTGTCAGATGTAAATGTACATTTAAAATAAGCGTCTTTAGGATGTATATGGTTTATGTAACTCCACTTTAGAGACCTAACTAACGTGTCCTTACTGGAGCTCGCCTGTTAGCTAACGTTATACATAATAAAACGTGTTTTTACAGCAAAATCACAACTATACTTTACTGTGTAACGTCTTTACACCTTCAACAATTCAACAGTTTACTCTACAGTAGTTCAACACATGCAATTTTAACACAAGGACCCGTGTTTACTCACATTTGAAAGCACCCGCGTCGCTGATCTCTGCGATGTTTGATAATGACGTATCCTCTCGCGTGGCCTCCTGGGATAGAAAAGTATTCATCTTCGAGCTCTTCAAAATCTGGGTTGAAGCAGTAAGCCATCCGGGAACTTCTCGCCTACTCTTTTATGAGTACTGAGGTTTCGGACATACTACTCCGTTCACGTACTGTTCTCCCCTACTATATAGTAGGAAAGTAGGAATATTCGGACGCACTATAAGTATATGTACGCCCGAATCTCGCGATAATTAGTACGTCACTCTGGTAATTCTCGCCTACTCTTTTATGGATACTAAGGATTCGGACATACTTATTCGCTCGCCTACTGCTTTTTCCATACTATATAGTAGGGAAGTATGCGGTTTCGGACGCAGCCCAGTAAACTAATCAAGGATGTTGCCAGGACGTTGCCAGTTTTAAAGGAGACATATCATGCTTTTAAATTGTTCCTTTTTACATAAAAATCATACATTTGTAGTCTATATAAAGCGGAACTGCAATGCTTGGGTCTGAATTCCTCATTATTATAGCTCCACAGGCCCCTTTTCTGAGGTGCTTCTGAGAGCAACTCGTTTTGGTGCGGTCTCTTTAAATACAATTGAGACACTTCATACTTCAACTCCACCCCGTTCGGCCATTTTTGTAGTCTGATAGCAGAGATAGGATTATCTAGCGGCACAGAAACTTTTTATTCACACGTTATTAACAAAATGTCAACAACGGAAGGCTTGTCCATCCAGCCTTACATGTTCGAGCCAGAGTCGGAGCCAGAGCGAGATGAAAATGAAGACGACGAACCTGCAGAACAACGTCTTCATATGGATGTATCGCAATGGTGTGTTACTGTATTTACACATGAAACTTTGGTCTTCCGACCTTTTACCACCGTGTCGAATTATTTTGATTAATTTGTGCGAGGGAGAGAGAGCAAGACAACGTCTAATTTGGAGACGGTGATGTCTTGTTGACACTTTCGCCGGGCTCCGAGAGAGAGAGTGCACGCGCGCGACCGGGTCTCTCTCTCTGCTCGTTCTTTCAGTCAAACATGCGCCACAAGCGCGGCAGTTCATCTACATTAGACGGTGTAATGAAGCGTGTGGGTTACTACATCCAACAACCGAACATTTTAACTTACCCTCTCGTAACTTCTGCATCCTTTAGCTTGGACTACAAAATTGCAGCGAGAAATAATAATGGCGGATTGCTCAAAGTGTTGGGCCGGAAGTCAATGTCCTTATTTGGCAGTTCCGCTGCAAATACTGTGACGTGATAGTTCAAAAAACGTCATAGATAACAGAAAAATCGGAACAGGTTGAAAAATATGACCAAAACAGAATATAAAGATATCAACGAAGCACCTGAAGAGAATAATTTCATATTTTCTGTACTTCTAAACACTCCAAATATACAACAAAATGCATTTAAGGGCTAAAAAAGTGCATTTAGCATGATATGTCCCCTTTAATATACAAAAGTTGGTGTTTTGAGGTGTACACGACATGCCAGATAGTTGTTGTGCGATTAACCGCGTTTATTGCCCGCCAGATATCACGTGACTGCAAAGTATCAATTGCGTGTTATAAAGTCAGAATTGTGAGAAAAACTATTCCGAGGTAAAAAAAAAAAAAAGTCTGTCTTTTTTCCCCCTTAGAATGACTTTATAACACGCAATTGCGACTTTATATCTCGCAATTCTGACTTTATATCTCGCAATTCTGAGAAATAAAGTCAGGATTGCGAGATGTAAACTCGCAATTGTGAGATAAAAAGTCGCAATTATCTTTTTTTTATTATTTTGTGGCTGAAACAAGCTTCCATAATAAACACTACAATAATGTTAATTGATTTCCTTTTGTATTATGAATGCTTGAACAATTACAAAACAAAACTGCCAAGGGTGTACAAATAAAAATCTAAATAGGCCTATATATATATATGTGTGTGTGTGTGTGTGTGTGTGTGTGTGTGTAATGTATATCTATATATATATATATATATATAGAGAGAGAGAGAGAGAGAGAGAGAGAGAGAGAGAGAGAGAGAGAGAGAGAGAGCCTATATAACTACCAAAAAAAAAATCTAATTAATACAGCTTTTTCAAATTACTTACACACAGTTTCTGAGACTATGGCTCAGTTTCTTGAAACTGTACACACAAAACATTCAGACATCTCTTGTAAAAGCAAACACTTCCTTCAAAACAATTTTAACTCTTCCAAAAATTGTTTTTGCATAGTGACTTACAAAAATAAAATGATTGGCCATACACACCAAACTACACACAGATGTGAAAAATGTAAAACACTACTATAGTATCTTGAGTCTTTTGCTTGTTCAGTGTGCAGTGTACAGATAGTTTAGTTTAGTTCAGTTTTGTTCAAGTACAATGGTTTCACTGAGTGGGCCTCAAGTTTCACTTTTAGTGTGTAAGCAATTCGAAAAACTGTAAATGCCACAATCATTTCCCGAAAACCTACACCCAATGACCATGTGTGAAAACACTTGTGAAAACATAAATTGATCACTTTAATAAAGAATGAAAATATTTGTAGCCCTTGAATTTCTGTTTGTACATATATATTTACATATATGTATGTATGTATGTATATATATATATATATACAGTATATATATATATATATATATATATATATATATATATATATATATAGTATCTCACGAAAGTGAGTACACCCCTCACATTTCAGCAAACATTTTAGTATATCTTCTCAAGGGACAATACTATAGAAATGAAACTTGGATATATTGTAGAGTAGTCAATGTGCTGCTTGTATAGCAGTATCTATTTACTGTCCTCTGAAAATAACTCAACATACAGCCATTATTGTCAAAATAGCTGGCAACAAAAGTGAGTACACCCTAATTAATAATAGCTGTACATCGTTTAAACATGCAAAACATGTCCTATTCATCATGTTCATGTTTTTGTCTGCTTGACAGGACCATACAAATATATGTATCTTGTATTAGAGCAGTTCAATTTTGTGCTTTGAGTACAATTCTTTCATACAGACCACTGGATGTTCAGCATGGCAACTCATGGCAAAGAACTCTCTAAGAATTTGAGAATTAGAATTGTTGCTCTCCACAAAGATGGCCTAGGCTATGAGAAGATTGGGAACACCCTGAAACTGAGTTACAGTACAGGCCAGGGTCATACAGAGGTTTTCCAAGACGGGTTCCACTCGGAACAGGCCTCGCAAGGGTCAATCAAGAGTCCTCGTGCTGTGCGTCAGGTGCAGATGCTGGCTTCAAAAAACAGACGCATGATCGTGCCAGCATTGCTTTAGAGGTTACAGAAGTGGGAGGTCAGCTTGTCAGTGCTCAGACCATACACTGCACACTGCAACTAGTCGGTTTTGCTTGGCCGTCGTCCCAGAAGGAAGCCTCTTCTGAAGCTGGCTCACAAGAAAGCCCGCAAACAGTTTGCTGAAAGCAACATGTCCAAGAGCATGAATTACTGAAACCATGTCCTGTGATCTAATGAGACTAAGATAAACATGTTTGGCTCAAATGATGTCCAGAATGTGTGGCGTTGCCCTGGTGAGGAGTACCAAGAAAATTGTGTCTTGCCTACAGTCGAGTATGTTGGTGGTAGCATCATGGTCTGGGCCTGCACGAGTGCTGCTAGTACAGGGGAGATGCGCTTCATTGAGGGAAACAGGGATTCCAACATGTACTGTGACATTCTAAAGCAGAACATGATGCCCTCCCTTCAGAAACTGGGCCGAACGGCAAGATAACGACCCCAAACACACCGCCAAGATGACAACAGCCTTGCTGAGGAAGCTGAAGGTGAAGGTGATGGAGTGGCCAAGTATTTCTCCAGACCTGAACCCTGTTGAGCACCTGTGGGGCGTCCTCAAGCGGAAGGTGGAGAAGCGCCATGTGTCTAACAGCCTGCAGCTCCGTGATGTCATTATGGAGGAGTGGAAGAGGATCCTGTGCAGCTCTGGTGAACTCCATGGCCAGGAGGATTAAGGCAGTGCTAGATAACAATGGTGCTGTTGTAGAAATTTTTATATTTTACTCTTTCTTAGACTTTGTGTGAATCTTTTTATTTTTATTTAACTTGTGTTTCTCTCTCAATGTGAATGTATTCACCTGGAATGCAACAAAGAAATCAGACAGTAAAACAAGTCTTTAGTGTGAGTAATCTAATCAAGAGAAACAGAGGGGTTAGCAGTAAATAAAGACCTTTGACCTCACGGATGTGAAGACAGTAAAGTCCAAGGGGGTTAGAAGGGCCATATTCTAAAACCAGCTTGATTTGATCATACTGAAGTAGGGGTATAAGAAGACTGTCTGTTTTCTGTGTGATTAGGTTCTTGCTCCTACCACGAGGTAGCTGTCGTGGTATTTTTTGTGACCAAGCCTCTTAAAGAGAATAAAACTCCTTCTCTTTAATACAATTTGACTTTGAATGTTTCTTATGCCTGATGCTGTTTTGTTAGTTATTGTTTTTGCCACAACAATTGGCGACGAGGACGGGTTTTCATGAGGTTTCTTCTGGTCCTGAGAAAGCAGATTGACGGACTGATCACCCTAAAGCACAAAAGGCTTTAGTCTTACCTCGCCGAATTGAGAGAGAAGAGCCAAAACTGCTATCAGGGCCAGGAGGAACCCACTGGAATCAGAAAGAACTCAGTGGCAGTAAAAGCATCTCGGGTAAGAGACAGTAAAATTATTTTAATTTGTGTGGTGTAATTTGATATGACTGTAAGTGAACCATAGTGGCTGGAACTATCTCTTTGGTACGGGCAGAGGAGGTTAGAGATTGTAAAAAGCAGGGCTCTACAGAACGAGGATTTCACTCGCATTTGCGCCTGAAAAAAAAAAAAAAGTTAGCGTAAAGTCCTGTCAAGTCAATTTTATGCCGAAAACTAGCTCGTAGAAGTGGACGGAAGAGCCACACGTGGACGGAAGAGCCACACGGACGGAAGAGCCACACCTGATTAATTAGGTTTACTCAAAATCTCTGTAACCTGAGGAAGTCTTGTAAAAGTGGACGGAAGAGCCACACCTGATTAATTAGGTTAACCAGAATTAATCGAGCGCTAGAAAGTGCTCACGGAAAGATTTTGAGTAAACCATAATTACAGGAAGCATATTTGCTAAACCTTGCCGATTTGAGGTGACAAAATCGGATCTGTTGAAGACGTTTAACAGATTATTAGACGCGTGTCGAAGGAAAATCCAGGAGAGATAGAAATCAGCCAATATGGGGTCATCTAACAATAAACTGAATAATTTTAATACACCGGTTTTCTGTCAAATGAAAAAGAATTACGGACATAAATGTATGCTGGACATAGAAAAGTTGATAAAATATCATGATTTTCCCGAAGAAGGGACACTGAGCAAAATAAGACTAAATATTGTGAAAAAGTCCGTTGAAAAAAGCAGTGAAAAGCAACAGAGTTGTTGCATTTGTTCTCGTCATGTGTGTAAAGAGTGTGAACAGACAATAGATTGTTGGACTGAAGAAGCTGACAGGAGAGTTTCCCAAAATACAGCCGAGATTGTCTCGGCGCCGCCGGCATATAACCATCACTACACCGTGGCAGACCTGAGGGCCCTGAAACTGGACCTCGATCTCGGCAGCACGAGTAGCAGCACGAGTAGCAGCACTAGCAGCAACACGAGCAGAAACAGAAGCAAGAGAAGCGCGAGCAGCGGCAGACGCCGCAATGCAAGCGCTACAAACGCAAGAATCTGCAACTCAACAAAAGACAAGAGGAAGAAGTGACGGAAAGAAATGGCGGTGCTACATGTGTGTTACGAATGATCACACGATCAGAAACTCTACCAAATGCAGAGTGTGCAAGAAAGACGGGCATTGGAGCAATGCGTGCCCAAATCTGCAGTCGGATCGAAACAAGAGGAGCCGTGGCGATCAGGTCGCTGACCACAAGACAGGGAAGTGACCATTTATTACTAACAAGGAAACACGACACACACACACAAACACATAGGCCTACACTGATTTACATTCTGCTATCTGAAATGAAGAAACTGCTTGCAAATTTTTGCGTGAATGATGACATTTTTGCAAAAGATGTGTCTGCTGAATTGTTTGAGAATATATAAAAGTTCAGGGTTTTTGCAAAATGCCCAGATTGCTAGCTTGAAGAAGCAGATTAAAAAAAAAAAAAAAAAAAGTAGAAAGAGTTAGCATTTAGGGAAAGATAGAATTCATGAAACTATTTATGAACGCCTGGTAAGGCAAATTAAGTTGAAATGGTATGAAAAGTGAGTTTTAGATAAAAATAAAGCATTGAGTATGATTAACAGGGATTAACATGATATAAAGATTAAGGTTAATATGATGAAGACTATGATTCGGCTATTGTAATTAATTTGCAGCTGGGACAGTGGGAGAAAATACAGAGAACTGCTTATCAGTGGCTTTGTTTGCATTTGCTGAATAGGACACACTGCTTCAGGGGTGTGAAGTAAGCTGAAGTTGTTTGAAAGCTCACGTGATTAAACAATAGGCAAGGTGACAGAAAGTGTTTTTAGTGTGGTCAGCGGGGTCATTTTTGCAGTGACTGTAAATGCCTACTTGGTATGTGTATTAATGTGGGTTTTTGAAAGTAGAACAGTATTTAAATGACGATATTAAAGTTTTGTTTTGAGAAAGAACTAAGAATGTGAATGCAGAGGTAAGGAAAGTGAAAAGAATGTGCGAGTAAATGAGGGAGAAAAGAAAGTTGATAGATGGAACTTTTAAAAGTTGTAAGAAGATTGAAAGATTTAAGTATAAGGAATTCCTTTTGAAAGGAAAGAACTATAAAAGTACCGGTCACTAAAAGGATGATTGTGTTTGAATGAAACTCTTTGATAAGGTTTTAGATGATATAGAGAGACAAATCTATCAAATGATTTATAATGATAAAAATAAAAATAAATGTATCACAAGCAGAGAGCGCAGCCTCAAAAGTTAGTATGAATCATAGAAGCAGATTGATAAACTCCTAGAGAAAACATTGAAGTCGGGTATTAAATTATGGCAATTGAAAACCTGACAACTAAATTTGAAATGAAATTTGAAACGTTATTAAGAATTAGAATAATTATTATTATTTCTTTAAGATAAAATAAACAGAAGCAGTGTTACAGGATTAACAGTTGCTAAATGTAAAATGTGTAAAAAAAGGCATTTGATTAAACAAAAGCTTGTTAATGTTGATTTTAAAAGATAAGCTTGTGATTTGCTGAAACAATTTGCTTATTTAAATCTGGCATGTGCTGTGATTGAAACTGCCACAGTTTCAGTGCAACAGAGACTCATTCTGAGTGGAAATTTGTAATGTCTAAATTACAATACATGTAATTTATGGAAAAGATACCTTAAGATGGGCTAGAGTTAAAAAGATGGTAGATAAAGTCTGAAGTTAAAAGTTTATGAGAATGCAATGTACCAGTCCTGAATGCCTCAAGATTCTCTCTCTCTCATTCAATGTCAGCTGAAAGCTGTTGTCTGAGCCTGTGTAAAGCACAGTGTTTCAGTTGAAAATCATAGATATGGAAAAGCTAAAACAAATCATGCTACAGGCAGTTCAGATTTGATAAATTTAGGCTAGAGGACAATTTGTAAATGTTTTAGAAATAAAACTGAATGATTTTAAAGAAGTCTTTAAAATAATAATGCAGACCTTAAATGATAGAAGTGACATTTTTGACTAGTTTATGTTAGGACCACTTGTTTGTCTGATATTAGCCTCCACCATGAAACAGGGCCGATGGCTCCGGCTACAGAAGTAACAGTACACTGAATTAGAGGTCTGCACTCCCGCGGGAGTCCCGCGGGACCCGCGGGTTGCGACGCAAAACAGTGCGGCGCGGGACAAATTTTGAAAGGTCATTGCGGGCGCGGGCGGGATGATGGAGGTGCACTTGCGGGTGCGGGCGGGAGGGATGATACGCTGCACTCCCGCAATTTAAATATGAGTGTAAAGTAAAATATATAAATGATTAAAGTAGCGTACATAATTTGTAGTTTTGAGGGAGATTCTGTTTGGCAGCAATAAAAACGTTTTAAGCAGCCTAAACTTGTGGATGTTGTCCTTTGGAGTACGGGCGGGGCCTAATCTCACGCACACTTGTTTAGAGACAATTCCTTCCCGCTGCTCCGTGTTCGAACTCGAAAGCTCAAAATAGACAGCAATAACATTCTAACATTATCTAATATATAATTATATATATTAGATAGATAATAATATTACCTAATCGAATAATAATTTTTTTTTTTTTTTGGTTACTGTTAGCCTACTAGTGAATATTATGCTGTTCGTAGGCCTAATATGGGACCGTTTCGTGTTTTGGTGATCACATTTTAAATGTTTAAATGGCCTGTAGTCTAGGATAAAAATGATCCGTTTAACAAATGTTCCTATGTGTGTAGGCCATGCCTAAGGCTGTTTTTATGTTACATGATAATTAAGCCTATTGAAATTTGGGCCGATTAATGTTTATCTTTGTTGGCGTTAGTTACTGTAAGGAATTATGTGCGCACGCATTTTTTTTCCAAGACCTTTCGTGAGACAGAATGTGAACATCCATCCTGCTGCCTGCCGTCTTGCGGGCATTTGCGGGCGGGAGCGGGACATAATATCACAGATGCGGGCGGGAGCGGGACTAAAAATGACAAATCTTTGCGGGAGCGGGCGGGAGCGGGACTGAACACTGCGGGAGCGGGCGGGAGCGGGACTGAACATTGTGTCCCGCGCAGGTCTCTACACTGAATGTACGGTTGTGATCTAAATTCACTGACTATAATCTAAGCAGCTAGGTTGCTACCTTTAAGATGATTAATGAATTTAAGTGATTAAATACTGCTGTTATTAACCTGTCTCCCTGTGTGAACACTGCAGTCTGAATGGCTCTGATGACTCTTGAATGTGCCTTTCCTAAGCTCCAGAAAACAACTGATTCTGTTGAGGAAAACTGATTTCGTGATGGGAAAAAGCGGTTACCAGTGTGCATGAGGTGTCGACCCAGAGACGGGTAAGATTCTCTGATGGCCAGAGGGGGACAACCTAAGCCAGGGCTTCGCCGCCACTGGGGCACCTGCCCAAATAGAGAAGGGAGGTGTTTATTGTGAGAAAGGTATTAGAGTTGAGCGGTGACTGTGAGGCCAGCAGCATCAACAAATCATTGAGAGGGGAGATGAGCTGTGAGAAGTTACGGCAGTCTGACCCAGAAATGTAAGTTTCTCTGTACCACTCGCCAGAAAACCGCATTTAATTGAATGGCTTGTCTTCCATTGTGACAAGTGTCTGCCAGGGGACAACACCCTGATGGAGTTTACAGATAAAGAGCTTTCAAGAGCCAGCTGAGACCGTGAGGTGATTGTCATTATTTGTTATGGAGACAGTAACAAAAGTATTAATTTATACAAGGAACATGATGTTGGTTGCCTTATGGGCAAGGAAAAATGTTTGATATTGAACTAGTTTTAACTCCTGAAGGTCGTTAGTCATGGTGGTGGCTAAAGATGAGAACATCTTGTGATGAGTCAAGAGAATTTTCGGGAAAACAAAGGTTAGGCAAATTGAGTATTTAAACTAAAGACAACCTTAGAAAAGATCATAGCATAATGTATTTTAGATAGTTGTAATGGTTCTAATTTGAGTTAAACATTTGTATTTTGACATTTGTGAACTATTAAGGGTTAACTATGACTATGATTATTTTAGTTACAGTCCTAGGAGGCTGTTGAAAAGATTATTTGCTTATAGTGAGAGAGAAAGAGACTGCTTGAGTGGAGGAAGGGATGGTACTCTGTCTGTCTTTCTGTTATCAGTCAGCCAAAGAAAGCTGAAGCAAAGTAATGATAATGAACCAAAACAACACAGCTGACTTTTCTAAAATAAAATGAATAATGAACAAACATGCTTTGAAAATGGGTTAAGATACTGTAAAATTAGATAAAGGCTACAGGAAAATGTAAAGTTTAAAATCTTATTATAAACATTAATTTTTTTAGAGAAAAGATGTGAATATGAAAATATGAGTGATTTATAGTCAGGTATGTGTGTGTGTGTGTGTGTGTGTGTGTGTGTGTGTGTGTGTGTGTGTGTGTGTGTGTGTGTGTGTGTGTGTGTGTGTGTGTGTGTGTGTGTGTGTGTGTTTGAGGGTGAATGGACTTTAAGTCTTGGTAAGTGTTAGTTTAGGGGAGTTATTCTGTCTGAATAGTGTCTATGTATGTGTCATTAACATGGAGTGAGTGTTTTAGCATTATAGATGGGTTAAGGCAAATGACAAATTCGAAAGTAAGCTGAGGATTGTGAGTCAATCTGATGAGAAGACAACACAGAACATGGGATGAGCTTTAAGTTGATTGATCATCGAGCTCTGTCTGTTAGTTACTTTGGTCATTTATGATGTGCAGTAGATTTGAATTACTTTCCGGACAGGTTTAAGTATTGATGTGTAAATTAGAATTGTGAAGTCGTAGATAGCCGTCAGTCACGTGTTGAGACAATGTTATAGATTTGACAGCAACAAACACGTAGGCTAAGTAAATATCAGATTATCCAGAGAGCCCTTAACAGTTATGTATTGTAAAAAAGGGGGAGATTGTTGTTTGACTGACGTTGATGAAGTCTGCACACCACAACCTGACCTGACCAATTGATGACCTGGAGAATGTTTGTAGATGACTGAATTACGAGACCAACAACAGGCCTGTGAAACTCTGGGCCTTTGCCCTTTAAAACATTTTGATAAGAAGATGAAATTGTGGCTTTAAGTAATATTTTTGTTCCAGAGGCAGAGAAAGATGTCTGGAGAAAAGAACCATTATGTTAAATTGATGCACAAGTTGAATTGTGCATCAAAAGGGGGATGGGTTTGGGATTTGCTAAAAAGCCATCGCACAGGTAGGATCTGTCTGTAAGTGTGAAGACAAAATCAGGGCAAAATGTGCCCAATGAAATAACGGCTATGGATGAAGTTGGCTAAACATCCTGGCCTGGGATATTATTGTGGCAGAAAGAAACAGTACCTGACCTTGCGCAGCGCCTAACTTAAAATTTTCATTTTGCAGGATGTCAGGATGGATTGCATCAAACAGAACTGATTCTGTTCCAAATGTATACATATTGTCTTGTTAACATGAGCAAAGTGAAGAAACAGTGCCTAACCCTGTGCAATGCCTAACTTAAAATTTTCATTTTGCAGGATGTCAGAATATTTTGAACCAAACAGAACTGATTCTGTAATGTTTATTAACATGAGCAAAATGGGTTGAATGTTTTTCAGGGGAACAAGGACCCTGAGTGCTATTCAGTGAGCAAAATTATCTGATGACAATATGTTTCAGGCTGTTGATTCCACAGGTCATACCAAAAGGGACGACCAACTAGACAAGCGGTCACTAACAAAATAGCTAGGGTCTGCTTTCACAGGTGACAGCAGGCAGGAAATGGTTCATTCCAGTGAAGGTGCGGTCGGGATCTAAGGGAAAATCTTGTAAGGATCGGAAAATGATTGGAGAGTGTGAGACCTGGGTCGATGCATATCACCTTAAACTACACCAACCAACGTCAGCAACCCCACATGCCAACGCGAAGAATAAAGTGGGGGATCAAGGACGTGCTAGTAACGTACCTCTCCTGCCTACGAGGGAAGGACCATTGCAACGGTGCCAAGTGTCAAAATGGTGAAGATGGAACGTCCATGGGGCAACGAGATGATCAACACATCTGGAGAAAGATGTGGACCAACTGATGGTTTAAGTTTAGCAGAAGAATATGTTTTTGTGATGATTTTGATGATTTTATTTGATTGAATCAACCTAGGTATTGATTTGTTTGGTGCAAATGTAGAAAATCTATTAACTGATGTGTAATAAGCTATGAAAGACAGTCCGTAATGGAAGTATTAGAGTTAATTTTGAACAACTACATTGGTTAAAAGGATGCAGGGTTTGAAATGAGGAATTTTCATTTCATCTTATTTTATTTATTATTTTTACTTTTTTATTATTTATTTATTTTTATTTTATTATTATTATTATTTATTATTATTCTTTGTGTCTTTTTATTCTTTATTCCTACTATACTTTAAGCTATGGGGCAATTCCACGCAAAAATGTCACATCCATAACGCCAACTAAATACCATTGCATTGTGTTGGTGTTATGGATGTGACAGTTTTGCGTGGAATTGCCCTATGTCTGAGATGACTGAGGGTCTGGTTCTCAACCAGGAAAATGCGATAACAATGTTTATTCATTTTTAGCCCGGTTTCAGACAAAATACTTATTTATTTGCTACAAACTTTTTACTTTTAAAATCTTCTTTCCAGAGTAGAGTGATCAGATATACGAAAATCTGACATGAAGAGTATAACTGTGATGTAAAGACTTGATGAGTTTTGACGTTGAGTGGTGTTTTCATGAATGGGTTTTCTTAAGTTGTTATATTCAAAACTAATGTTAATTAATCCAAATCGTTTATCAGAGAATGATAAAGAGGAGGAATTGTTGTAGAAATTTTTATATTTTACTCTTTCTTAGACTTTGTGTGAATCTTTTTATTTTTATTTAACTTGTGTTTCTCTCTCAATGTGAATGTATTCACCTGGAATGCAACAAAGAAATCAGACAGTAAAACAAGTCTTTAGTGTGAGTAATCTAATCAAGAGAAACAGAGGGGTTAGCAGTAAATAAAGACCTTTGACCTCACGGATGTGAAGACAGTAAAGTCCAAGGGGGTTAGAAGGGCCATATTCTAAAACCAGCTTGATTTGATCATACTGAAGTAGGGGTATAAGAAGACTGTCTGTTTTCTGTGTGATTAGGTTCTTGCTCCTACCACGAGGTAGCTGTCGTGGTATTTGTTTGTGACCAAGCCTCTTAAAGAGAATAAAACTCTTTCTCTTTAATACAATTTGACTTTGAATGTTTCTTATGCCTGATGCTGTTTTGTTAGTTATTGTTTTTGCCACAACAGTGCTCACACAAGATATTGACACTTTGGACACAGTTTTGACATGTTCACTTAGGGTGTACTCACTTTTGTTGCCAGCTATTTTGACAATAATGGCTGTATGTTGAGTTATTTTCAGAGGACAGTAAATATATACTGCTATACAAGCAGCACATTGACTACAATATATCCAAGTTTAATTTCTTTCGTATTGTCCCTTGAGAAGATATACTAAAATGTTTGCTGAAATATGAGGGGTGTACTCATTTTTGTGAGATACTGTATGTATATATAGCCTATACTGTGTATAACTGTGTATATAGCATCACTTACTGCGCTCATTGTTGAAAAAATGGAAGACACAAAAAACTCAATAAGTCTTTTTTTTTTTTCTCGGTAATACTGTTAACAGTACCCTACGAGTTCAAGATCAAATGCATGCATATAAATAAATAGTTAAAATAAAAAACAAACAAACAAATTATATTGACTATATTGATATTTATTTGGACTGTAGCCTATATTAAGTCATGTCTGGGAACTAGCACATTTGTTTACAATTTCATTATAACAATTAAGGTAATAATTTCCACTCACAGTGCCTCACTATAACCTTGACTTTTGCCGGTCTCTTTCTTTCGTTGAGAAAAAGGGATGAGTCAACGTTTTTTGTTGTTTTTTTGCGTTTTTTTTTTCTTAGTTAGGCTACTCAGCGTCATGTGTAGGGGTGCTGCTGCTGCTGCTGTTCTTCTTTAAATATCTCTCTATCGCCTGAGACTCTCGCTTACGGCCATACCACCCTGAACACGCCCGATCTCGTCCGATCTCGGAAGCTAAGCAGGGTCGGGCCTGGTTAGTACTTGGATGGGAGACCGCCTGGGAATACCAGGTGCTGTAAGCTTTTGCTTCATCTTCACTACTCAGATAATTCACTTCACCAACGCTTTTTCCTTTATCCTTTCAAATTAGATTTATTTCCTTACATTTTGCTTTCTCTCTGGCTTTTGTCTATATTAGTGCGGCAAAGGAAAAGCACAGCTCAGCCACGTCATTCTTCCTTTCTCCTCCAGGAGGCGATCGAGTTTCTTTCTTTCTCTCTCTCAGCAACACTAAGAGCTACACTTTCTTTTGGAACCGCTCCTTTCCTCAACTTCAACTAGACCAGAGCTTCCTAAACTCTTTTTTTGTCAGCTGAACCCCTTACACGTAAATGATTTACATGAAGTAGGCCTTCCACTTGCGCTTTAAGTTAATATTTCAATAATTCAACGACACATTCGCATGTGTTCTCTGACGTTGGTTAACGGAAATACAAGTAAACAGATGAAATGTTGATTTTTAGAGAGATAAAATGATAGATTAATAGATAGAGATAGATAGACAGACAGACAGATAGATAGACATTCTATCTGTATTATTATGTATAATAAACATAAACACAATAAACATTTATAATATCACTCTAATACTGGTTTTCTCTGTTCATTGTTGTGCATGACTCTCTAATTCTGCATGCCACTGTTTGAGCTGCTGTTATACAATGGTCAATGTGGAAGAAGAGTCACGTGACAGCAGTCAAATAAAAGGATCAGAGTCAGTTCATTGGGTTTTGGAACAATGGATCCAGAAAGACATGGAGGAGGAGGAGGAGTAGGAGGAGGAGGAGGAGGGGGAGGAGGAGGGAGTGGAGGAGGGAGTGGAGGAAGAGGATGAGGAAGGTGGAGGGGAAGGCCAAAGAGATAAGCATAGCCACTAGTTGCCCATGTCTTTGTCCATGGTATAACTATGAGGGAGGCTGGGCAACGAGTACAGCCAAACTTGAGTCGCTTCACCGTCGCCTCGATCATAAGAACCTTCATGGAGAAAAACAGGTCCAGTAGATGTGCTTCAGACTGCTCTCTACTGTAACTTTTGAGTGCAGTACACTGTGCTGTGACAACACATACATGCACTGTAGATATTGCCCTATACTAAAAAGAAATGCATCAAATTGCCTCACATACAGATAGAGTTTTCTGAATGCTTCCATTTTGTAAAAAGGTTTCAGATCATACACACATTATAAATATTATAAACACTACAGATCATTCGTTAGACACAGGGACGTGCACAGGAATTTTGAGGGGCAGTTGCTCTGACGTGAAAAAAGGCTGATTGCGTAAAGGGAACAGGAATTCCGGTAGGGAACAGAATCGACTGCTACACAGGTCGCGTGCAGCGCTGCAGCCACGTAAACAGAGTTTGCCCTTCCCCTACTTACTTTCACTTTGGGTGCCCGAATAGAAGTGAATGAGGCTTTGCGATTTTTTTTTTTATCTAGGCCTACGTGAAATTCTGCATCCATTGTACAATTTATTGCCCGGGCAACCTGAGCAACCACCCTCCACGTCCCTGGACACTACATAAAAAAATGGAGAACACAGAATCCAAAGCACACAGTTACAGAAAAAAAGTATAGTGTAACAAAGTAAACAAATTTTGCAACTATGTAAAAAAAAGTTTACAGTTACAAAAAAAAAACTTACAGTAGTAAGGTTAATAAATTGTATACTGTATATATGCACTGAAAGTATAGTATTGTACTGAATATGGTATAGTATTGAATGTCTGTATATTCAGCACTTGCATACTGTGAAAATACAGTGACCGAATTGCAAAGCCAAAAAGGTTACAGTAAAAACTCAAAATGAAAAGCATGTTACTGTAGACTCAGAAGAGTTGTGCAACTGCAAAATCAAGGTCAGTGAGAGACTGATTCTGCTTCATCATCGTGTCTTCATGTTCGTCCAGTCTGAGGACTTTCTCCACATCACAGACAATGTCATCTCTGCAGGAAAAGAGAAAACCCCTAAAGCAGATCCAGCCTTGACAACATTCTCCACACCTGCTCTTCCTCGTCCTCTTCCTCCTTCTTCACCACCTCTTTTACACATACTCTTCCTCCTCTCCCTCTTTTATTGTTTCCATCCATTGTTAGTATCAACATTCAGTGCAACATTCTGAGTCAATTTTGGCTCTGAACTGTATTATGTCTAGATCATATTTATTACAGTTAGTTTGATCACATCATTAGAAATAAGTGTAAACAATTTTGAGTCGTTGTGTGTAAACAATGACAACTGTGTTGTAGATGTTTAACTTTTGATTGCCTGTGTTTAGCGTTTTGAAACATAAGTGCATCACAGTGTGAAATGTGTTTTAGTGAGTGAGAATGTGTTTAGAGTTTTGCAAAAACAGTGCATGAGATTTGCAAACAGTGTTTTAACTACATGAACTTGTTTAATGTTTTACAGAAAGAGTGATTTATTCGACAAATTGGTTTAGGCTATTGAGAATTTGGTTCAGAGAATTGGGTTTAGTGTTTTAGCAATTCAGAAAAACTGTAATTTTAGTTATAAAATGAATAGTAAGAATACTAGGCTACTGCTGCTACTACTACTACTAATTGGCCCTATTTGTACATCCCATATATAAATATATAAATATTAACTTAAAGTGTAAGTGGTAAGCCTACTTCATGTAAATCATTTACGTGTAAGGGGTTCAGCTGACAAAAAAAGAGTTTAAGTGTTCAGAGTTCAACTCTGGTCTAGTTGAAGTTGAGGAAAGGAGCGGTTCCAAAAGAAAGTGTAGCGCTTAGTGTTGCTGAGAGAGAGAAAGAAAGAAACTCGATCGCCTCCTGGAGGAGAAAGGAAGAATGACGTGGCTGAGCTGTGCTTTTCCTTTGCCGCACTTATAGCAGACAAAAGCCAGAGAGAAAGCAAAATGTAAGAAAATAAATCTAATTTGAAAGGATAAAGGAAAAAGCGTAGGTGAAGTGAATTATCTGAGTAGTGAAGATGAAGCAAAAGCTTACAGCACCTGGTATTCCCAGGCGGTCTCCCATCCAAGTACTAACCAGGCCCGACCCTGCTTAGCTTCCGAGATCGGACGAGATCGGGCGTGTTCAGGGTGGTATGGCCGTAAGCGAGAGTCTCAGGTGATAGAGAGATATTTAAAGAAGAACAGCAGCAGCAGCAGCAGCCCCCCTACACATGACGTTGAGTCACTAAGAAAAAACAAATGAAAATAAATAAATAAAACCGTTTACTCGTACCTTTTTCTTAAAAAAAAAGAAAGAGGGAAAAAGGCAAAGCGCTACACTTTCTTTTGGATCTTTCTTTAAGAATCTTTAGCCAATTCTAAATATTTTATTGGTCATGTGAATCACAGTACCAATATGTGCATGACTTTTTGTAAATAAACACATTAGTGGACATTCTAGCTTTAACCTCAAAGCATTAAAGGTATAGCGGAGGATCTTTCCGAATTTTTTGAAAAAATGCACATGCGCAACACACTACCTGTTCCCGAGAGGGAACGCCTATTAAACGTGTGCGAGGTTCTCCTCGTGCACGCTCTGTTTACAAGTTGCTGTCGGCATCGCTCATACAAGATTACTTTCCAAAAGAAGATTTGCACTTTTTCTCCAAATAGCAATCCAAACTTTACCTGTCGAGTAGAAACTTCGCGACTGAGGCATCAGTGGGAAGCCCAACCTGTGTTTTCAGCGCACGCCATCGTGTGAAACAATCTCCCAAAAACACTCTGATCTCGTTTCTCTCTTCTGAGGCCTTTCTCTTCTTCTCATACAGTTCGTACAAACTTTTTCTCTTGCGACCCTCAGACATTTTCAAAGGACCCGGTGAAACGGCGAGCTTCAATGAATGGCTGAGCTCTAGCTCACCACACATAAACACCTGAAAGTGCGCATGCGCAGAAAGCGAAAACTAAGGGACGAGCACGTACGACGGCCTTACGTAAACATATCACCAGAATGATTGACACTTAGGTGGACCAATAGTTTACACTACCCACCCGGAAAAAGAAAATCCTCCGCTATACCTTTAACATTTATGTGGGGAAATCAGTTACAGTGAAGGTTAGCAATCAATGCAGGTTTAAGATACAGACAGGATGTGGGAATTCTTGCAGGACCTGTTGGTAGTCCGGCTATTGATGCACTTCAAACTGCAATTAATATTCTGCAACAGTAGATTGCTTTCGATTTGGCTCTATTGTCTCTAAATAAATTCTATAAATCTCGGATTCGCACGCACTCACACGCATCACACTGGGGCCCGGGATAATAGGCTTATTTTGTTTAAAAAATATTCTATATTCTAAAACCTTGTTGAATTATAGAGTAGTATGTCTACTCCTCCTAGGCCATCCAAAGTTCAATCTTGTTCATTTTCTCTGAACATCACTGTTAACGTTTTTGTTTTGTTTTTTATGTTTCTTCATTCGGATCCATTTGCAATCCATTCCATTCTGAATAAACAAACAATGCACTTTATATACTTCATCCTTGTTACATTATTCATTAAGATAATAATTAATAAATGCACGCACAATTATCCATGAACTTGATAAATGTTGCAGATATGTTTTACTATGCACAGACAAATGCCTTTCAACTTATGTGTGCAAAATTCAGAATTAAATGAATGTGCAGCGATTTGTACAAATAGAGAGTCTGTGGGCATACTATACGTGTTGTAGCCATTAAATAAGTCAAGTCAAGTCAAGTCATCTTCATTTATATAGCGCTTTTAACAATGCAGATTGTTTCAAAGCAGCTTTACATAGATACGCGTATAATTTAAGGTAACAGAGATTGTTTTGGCTTCATAGCGGTGCCCTGATGCCCAGCATCACCCACGGAAGCTTGTCGACCCAGTTGCTGTCTTTGAGGCTGGCACGCAGGGAAGCCTTCATCGACCTATGAAAACGTTCACAGAGTCCGTTAGCCTGCGGGTGATATGCAGTCGTGCGGTGGAGTTTCACTCCGAGGCTCTGTGCGACAGCGTCCCAAAGCTCAGACGTGAATTGCGCACCTCGGTCAGAGGAAATGTCTGAAGGGGTACCAAAACGGGCAATCCAGGTGCCAATAAATGCCTGTGTCATCTCGACAGACGTCACAGATGTCAGTGGCACAGCCTCAGGCCAGCGGGTGGTCCTGTCAACCATAGTTAACAAATATGTGAAACCTTGAGAGCAGGGCAGAGGACCAACCAGGTCCACGTTTACGTGGTCAAAACGCCTCTCAGGTACCGGGAATGATTCTAATGGGGCTTTAGGTGTACTTTGGCCCGTTGGCACTCAACACAGGTGTTAGCCCAGTCCGTAACGTCCTTCTTGAGGCCGTGCCAAACAAATTTAGCTGCAACAAGTCTCTGTGAAGCTTTCGCACCTGGGTGGGAGAGACCATGGATGGCATCAAACACTTGTCGTCTCCACCCCGAGGGAACGATTGGCCGAGGACTACCTGTGGAGATGTCACACAGGAGCGTTGTGCCGGCATCGGCAAAAACCACGTCCTCAATCTGCAGCCCAGTAGTAGAGTTTTTCAGATGTTGCACGTCTGGGTCTGTGGACTGAGTCGCGGCCATGTGGTTGTAATCTAAACCAAGATGGACTGCCCCTGCCACGGCCCGTGATAGGCAGTCCGCCACGTGGTTGCTCTTACCGGCAACGTGCTGCAAGTCCGTGGTGAACTCAGAAATGTAAGACAGATGCCGTTGCTGGCGGGCGGACCATGGCTCAGCCACCTTGGCCATGGCAAAAGTCAGCGGCTTGTGGTCCACAAAAGCAGTGAAGTGTCGGCCTTCTAGCAGGGAACGAAAGTGTCTAATGGCGAGGTAGAGACCCAGCAGCTCCCGGTCAAAAGTGCTGTACTTCCGCTCACAAGGGCGCAGCTGACGGCTAAAGAAAGCCAGCGGCTGCCAGGCCCCGCCTACCCACTGCTTGTAAACGGCGCCGACAGGGTAATCCGAGGCGTCCGAGGTGATGGCAATGGGGGCTGTAGGAGAAGGATGCGCCAGCATGGTGGTGTTCGCTAGTGCTGTTTTAGTGGCATCAAAAGCCTTGACTCTGCCCTCAGTCCAGTCCACAGCGTGTTTGGGTTTACCCTTCAGGGCCTCGTGCAAAGGCCCCATGAGCTGAGCGGCTCGAGGGATGAAGCGGTGATAAAAATATACCATGCCGAGGAACTCCTGCAGGGATTTGACAGTGGGTGGGGGTGGGAACTGTATGACTGCCTCCACCTTTGATGGGACAGGAACTGCCCCGTCCTTAGTGACTCTGTGTCCTAGGAAGTCGATGGTGGAGAGACCAAACTGGCACTTGGTGGAAAGATTGGGCGGCGTTTTTAAGGCCGAACGGCATGCGCAGGAACACAAACAAACCAAACGGCGTGATCACTGCTGTTTTGAGAACGTCCCGTGGGTGTATGATACCTGATGATATCCCCGGACAAGGTCCACCTTGGAAAAAATTACCTTGCCAGCCAGGTGTGCTGAAAAATCCTGTATGTTCGTGACTGGGTGCCGTTGCCTCATTAAGCCGCCGGTAGTCGCCACACGGGCGCCAGCCGCCGCCAGGTTTGGGGACAATGTGGAGGGGTGATGCCCATGGGCTGTCGGATCGGCGTATTATGCCCAGGCGTTCCATGTTTGCAAACTCAGTTTTTGCAACGCCAAGCTTGGTCGGGTCGAGGTGCCGAGCGCGGGCGTAAACAGGTGGACCAGCAGTGGCAAGATGGTGCTCCACACCATGCTTCACAGTAGATGCAGAGAAAGTGGGCTGAGTGAGAGCTGGGAAACTGGCCAGTAGACGGTGGAAGTCATCGGAAGCTGAGAGCATGTTAGACAGTCGGATGGGGTCAGCCTCGCTGAGCGTGCACGTATAAGAACAAAACGTGACAGCATCAATCAGACGGTGGTTCTTAACATCTACCAACAGTCCATGTGCACACAAAAAATCAGCGCCGAGGAGGGGAACGGCAACCTTTGCAGTAACAAAGTCCCAACCGAACTGCTGTCCTCCGAAACACAGTTCGACATACCTCGTTCCATATGTGCGGATGGGGCTACCGTTGGCAGCTTCCATAGGGGGGCCATGGCTGTCGGTCACCATGTCCAAACGGGATGCAGGCAGAACGCTCCTTTGTGCTCCCGTGTCGCACAGAAAACGGCGACCAGAGATGCTATCGTGGATGAAAAGCAGCCTGCCTACTCGGCCGACACTCATGGCCACTACTGAGCGCCGGCCCTGGCATTTCCCGAAACACTGAAACTGCATGGTGGACGACATTTGTTGGCCTTGGTTCCAAACTTTGCATGATAGAAACACAATCCTGAGAGCTGTTGGGTGCCAGAAAACTGCTGCCGACGAGAAGTAGTCGCAGCAATGAGTGTGGAGCCGTCATGTGGCACTGAAGAGATATGTGCGGGGGAAAATGCGGCCGCACAATGTCCCTGACTCGCCAGGAAAAATTTATCAGCCTCTTCAGCTAGTTTACGACAGTCAGTGATTGTGGTGTTGGCTAATCCAGCTCTCACTTGGGAAGAAAGCTGACGCAGGAAAAGCTGGATGAAAAGAAAGTCAGGTCTGTGTTCGCCCAAAAGATCCAGCATACGGTCCATGAGCTCGGACGGTTTGCTGTCACCCAGTCCTTGAAGTGAGAAAAGCCTGCTGGCTCTCTCAGTGTCCGACAGTTCAAACGTTTTCAACAGGTGGGTTTTAAGTGCTTTATACTTCTCATTTTCGGGAGGATTTGTAAGAAGGCTAACCACCCTGGATGCTGTTGAATTTCCGAGAGCAGACACAACGTAGTAATATTTAGTCGTATCCGCGGTGATCTCACGCAGCGCGAACTGCGCTTCAGTCTGGGCAAACCATGCAGATGCTGACGATTCCCAGAATTCGGGGAGTTTGAGGGTGACAGCGTTCGCAGTCATGATCGCGTCGTGTCTCTGGATACGTCCAGCAGTCTAATGTCGGGGTCACCAGTGTGGAAATTGCAGTAATTTGCAAGAGACAACTTCTCACTTTGAGCACACGAATGCGTGTGTCGTTTATTTTTCAAGGTAAACAAAACCACAGATGAATGGCGCTGAACCGCGTCCCGCGTCATCACGCCTTCCCAGCATCTTAAAGGGACCGCGATCCCTGAACAGTTATGCAGAAAAACAGTGTACAGAACTACACTTAATAAAAGGTAAATTATGTCTTTCACATTCACTACAGGTTCTTTAATAAAGTTATTTTCCAGCTAAAGTTAGTTTTGATTGATTTGCTTCCGTCGCAACGATCATTTGTTATTAAATTAGGGGCCGCTAAGACAACACCATTCTCTCTACACAGACTTTAAACGCGAACCTGTGATAAACGCTGATGGGCATTGCGCATTTAGAATGGGTTCTATAGTTATGTGCATTTGAATATACGTGCGCAAGTTTGAAATTCCCTACAAGCCAAGCCTAAACAAAGTACTTGTCTTTCCTTATAAATTTTGATTAAGAATTTTATTTTATTTTGTCGCTTCGGGGTAGGAACGCAAAACGAATTTTCCTGACAACGCCTTATCTGTAGAGTGGTAAAGGGATCCTCCATAGGGAGAGACTAGTTGGCACTTCAGCACTGCGTTGTCATCGGGTCCAGGCGAAGGTCCTTCGTCAGATCTGGATACGGCCTGGATCCGGCAGGCTGCAGGAAAACCTCGGGATAAACAAAGACACTAAAATTAGCGTAGATGCCATTCTTCTTATGATGTAACGAGTACATCAGGATTTATGGGAAGTGTTCCCGGTTCCGGCTGACCTAATCTATGCAGCCTAACATTGAATTATAGTGTATTATGTGAATGCTAGGTCAAAGAGATGTGTCTTTAATCTGGCTTTGAACTGACAGAGTGTGTCTGCTTCCCGGACAATGGTAGGAAGACTGTTCCAGAGTTTTGGCGCTAAATAGGAAAAGGATCTACCGCCAGCAGTCGATTTTGATATTCTAGGTATTATTAACTGGCCGGAATTTTGAGATCGCAAATGACGTGAAGAACTATAATGCGTTAAGAGCTCGCTCAAGTACTGCGGAGCTAAACCATTTAGTGCTTTGTAAGTAATCAGCAATATTTTAAAATTGATGCGATGTTTAATAGGGAGCCAGCGCAGTTTTGACAGAACCGGGCTAATATGGTCATACTTCCTGGCTCTGGTAAGAACTCTAGCTGCTGCGTTTTGAACTAGCTGTAGTTTGTTTATTAAGCATGCAGGGCAACCACCCAGTAGAGCATTACAATAATCTAGCCTTGAGGTCATGAACGCATGAACTAACTGTTCTGCATTTGTCAATGAGAGCATATGGCGTAATTTAGATATATTTTTAAGATGGAAAAATGCAGTTTTACAGATACTAGACACGTGACTTTCAAATGAAAGATTGGTATCAAAGAGCACACCCAGGTTCCTAACCGACGACGAAGACTTAACAGAGCAGCCATCAAGTGTTAGACAGTATTCTAGGTTATTACGTGAGGAAGTATTTTGTCCAATAATTAGAATCTCTGTTTTTTCAGAATTAAGTTGTAGGAAATTACTAGTCATTCAATTTTTTATATCAGCGATGCATTCCGTTAACATCACATGAATAAGAGTCAAGGTCCCGAGCTGCACACCAGCCGGTGAACGCTGACCATTTAAGAGCGTGGAGGCGTCTGGTTGACGCCGCTCAAGCCTCGGTGATAGTGTTTAGGACCTTTTCCCGGGAGGTTCCCGGATACCCGTTGAGGGGCCATACATGAGAGGCCATACATGAAATGTAGGCTTGTCTCTGATGTGTAACGTTATCTATGCAGTGTTAGGTACAACTGTCAGGGCTGAAGCACTGACATGAGGTCACGGCAGGAATGTTTCTAGCAGTAGTTGAAGGACACCTAAGAATTTGTTGTAATGTATGTTTATGTCCAGTGCAGTACAAAAATGTTTTATGTTTTAAGAAAACATTCAAGTACATCTATAGTATTGTAACTATATTGATATTCCTGTTCCAGGTGTCTTTGTGGGCAAATGCCTACAGAGGCTGAGAATAAATGCTGCAGGGAGATACCACAGGTACAGTACTTTTCCTAAATTGTATTGCTATTATGCAATCATCTTGTAAAAATCTCAGGGCAGTTACCATATTCATAATTTGTAGGTTTTAAGAAGATTACAGCAGCTGGAAAATCCACTTCAATGTATGGTTGCTCATCCAGGCCTGGAACCTGTTTGTTTAAATCTGTTCTCGCTTCAGAATGCATTAAACATCTACCGAGCAGACTATGGGCCTTTAGGTTTAAGGGGAATGGAGGGGTAAGTTGTGTTTTGATTCATTTCAGTCATAATTTTCTATTGTAACATAAGCAACTGCAGTGCAAAGCATAAAGTTCACTATGGGTAACTGATCAACTGTAATGTAATTTTTAATAACCACATAACATACCATTCAGCATGAAATTCCAAATAATGAATAGACACAAAACTGTTCGGACTAGAGATGCACCGATTGATCGGCTGGTGACCGGAATTGGCCGATTTTCACGTGATCGGCCATAACCGGCGACCGGCCGGTCAGTCTGACAAATGCCGATTTTATGCCGGTCAAATGCACTCGGGCGCCGCATAATTAACATCGCGCAACATCAGCATCAGACGTGCACACGGAGCACATGTAGAAAACCTCGTGAATTACGTCCGTTCAGACCGCAAGCGCGTTTTTTTTTTTCGGCGTGCATTCAATGAGTGCATTCACAACGGAAGCAGGAGCAGAGCGTCGCGAGCAGTGAAGCGCGTGTTTCGGCGCCGAGTCTATTTGCTGCACTGCTCACGCTCAATTAAAGGGAAAGCACACTTTTGATGGACAAAATAGCCTAAATAGGGTTTCACAAAAAAAGTGCCCAAAATGCACAGAATTTGCGTGTTTTAACAAGAACTGGAGTAGGCTATGTCAGAAAAGAAAACAAAGACTAATATTTATAGAAAATGTACCCATTTAAAATTGTTTTATTATTCAGTTTGTACAAGTGATTGCAATAGGCCTGTGTGTGTGTGTGCTTTGAGAAATATCTTTATACTGCAAGGCTATATTTATTTTATTTTGTATTTATATATTATTTTATTGCCATTCCCTGTTTTCATACAGACGTTTCGTTTGCTAAATACATATAGGCTATATAAAATTATTGGATATTGAATGTGAAAAGGAAATGGTTTTTCCACAACACTGCACTTTAGATGTGTGTGAACTATGCAAATTGTAAAATGTTCTATTACAGAAATTATATAAAATAAATATTTGTGTGTGCTGTAAAGTGGTTAGAAAAAATGAAATCGGAATCGGCCAAAATCGGTATCGGCAGGTCAAACTTAATAAAAAAAATCGGAAATCGGAATCGGCCCAGAAAATTGTAATCGGTGCATCTCTAGTTCGGACTAACATTTATTGACCGAAATACTGTTTTACTGAATCCCACAGAGGTAAGTAATAAGTTATTAATAAAAATAAATAAAAATAAAATGCAGTAACAGCAAAAATAATTGTCAAAAAACAAACAGCAATAAATGAAATTATGACATTAAATAACATTAATTTTCACAACAAAAAATGGTTGAATTTTCTCAGCCATTACAGGTTTTTGGCATACAGAAGTTTCGTCAGCTGGTGTTGGGGCATTCTGGGCTGGAGAATCAGGGTTGTGCTGCCCTCCTGTGTGGTGCGACGAATAAGGGCAGAGTTCCCTAATGTTCATGGACAATATGTAGGGTTCAGACCTGCCCTTTGATTAAACCTAGACACATAGCTGTCTATCACTTCCTGTTTGTCTGGTTTGTCAAACTGGGACGTGAGATCCTCAGGTATGGAGATCTTCAAGATATCGTCCATATAAGGGGTTGGGTCCACAACAACGTTCTCAAAGATAAGTTCCAACAGGTTGTCCACGTACCCTGTACAAAAAAAAATAATAATTTGTTGTTATTTTCAGTTTACTCTGAAGTTGTGTTGCTCACTTAGTGTTGTGGCTACGTGGTTTTGTATATAAAATTGTCTATAAGGTGTCTTGTTTTAAAAAACAAAATTTATGTTCAGCTTCTGATATTATGTCTGTACATACAATGACTATTTTGCATTTAAATAAAAGTTGTTACACTCACGGAAGTTTGGTTCTACTTTCACTGGCTTTGCAGAGCATTGTCCTTTCTTGTATTTTGGGAAAACCACCTTAAATAGTGGCTCTCCAGCTGCTGTCGTGGCTTGGGGACGCCCAGCATTCTCATTAAAATGTAGGGCTGCCAGGTAGAGTCTATAGAGAAGAAAAAATGGTTAAACATTACTTAGGTCACACTGACTTGCGTGTTTGAAAATGTGTATACACTCCTTTCCCAATTATATTGAATTACCTGCATAACATTCCCAGGAAAGAAAAGACAACATTCTTTGGCGCAAAGCGCAGAATTACGCTGTGGAACGCCTCCAGTGATGAGGTCTGATGGTGAGGGCTCAGTTTTTCAACATCCTTCAGAATCCTCTTGTTTCTGAGGATCTTCTCTAATCGAGAGAAGGCAGGTGTTCCTGGTGGGAAAGTGGAACTTATTAAACTTTACATTTAAAAACAAGTAAAAAAAAAAAAAAAAAAAAAAACGTACATAATGTAATTTAAGAAAAAAAAACATGAGTTATATTGACACTGCTTATAGGGTAAACACACCTGCTCTCAACCACTTGCTCTTGTCCGTTGTATTGCGTTGCGGATGCAAACACTGTGGGAAAACGGGATCATCATGTGTGTGCATGTCTTGGATATGATTAAGAATTGATGTCCACTTTGCCACTCGCTCTGGCCCTGATGAAGAAGAAGCCGCTGTCCAATACATGTGGTTTTTTATACTGCGATACCACTTCTGCAGTTTTTCACTGTCTTTGTTCTGAGCAATCTTCAGCAGTTTCTTTGATACTCCTAATAATATAAACAAACAAACTTTAATTCAGCCGTGCAGAAAGATAGAGTGTGTTTATTGAACACAATATAATAAAAAGGAAGTTATGGTCAAAGGTATGGTATTGTATCATAATGTTTTGTAATAAAATTTTATTGATCTGTTTAAAAAATAACCAGTCTGTGAGACTATGACAGTCATTAGGCACATAAACAACACACACTCAAACAGGAGCTAATACCTTTTTCAATGTGCCATACATCGTAATACTGTGTGATGTTGGCCTCCCGCAGGTATTTTTGTATTTGAGGGTGCCGGTCTGTAACAATGCTGTCAAAAGTCACACCGTGTGCCCTCAAGAGATCAAGGCTCCTCCTCAGTCCCTCTTTCTCCATGTTGTTGCTCCCTCCAACTTCATTACTCTGATTACAAAATAAAGGGCATACATGACAATTATTGTCAATGCCTGTTATGTTAGCGAATAGCTACACAGTGGAAAATCCCTGTGCCTTTTTTTCCTGTACATTTACTTTGTTACATTGCATATGCATTACATCTTGCATAAGTCTGTAATGTTAGACTCACCTGAACTAGTTGCAGATCAATAATAGTGCTGGTCCTTAGGTCCATCACTGAGTAACTTCCAAACTTGGCTAAATGACCTTTGCGTAGAAAATTAATGTTTACTTTGTAATACATTCGGTATTTATTATTTATTATTATTACTCTGTATGTTCTGCTTTCACAGTAACATGTAAACTGAGACAGTTGTTAAGTACCTGGTGAATCTGCCCTCATGTCTCCGCCCAGGACAATGTTCTGCTGCTGTCTGAGCTGCTGCAACATGCCATCCTGTGCCGTCTTCCAGCTATGTACAATTGCAGGCTGTATGTACCTCCGGGCATGAATTCGAAAGGTGGTGTAGTGGATCATTTTCAGTTTCATTGCCTGGAATATCTAAGGTCAGAAAAGAGGATTCCTTCATTTAGCATGACTTCAGGGACAGTATGTTCATTGATTTATGTTCAGGGTTGATCTTTGTGATATTACTTGCAATAGTAAATTATAGGCTAGACAGTAAAATCCTCACCAACCTACCTGTTTAACTTTGAAGAAAGAGGCACCATTGGCATACACTGCAACAGAAAGCTGGAGGTTCCCTGCAGGAGTGCTTTGTATAATTGGCTGACTATTCCATTTCCTGAAGAAGTCACAGTGTGGGCAGCGTTGTTCCACAGAGAGGAATGTGCCAAATACTTTTCTCTGTACATAGGTAACACGTTGACACACAGGGCACTGCTCAAAGAGCTGCAGCAGGCAGTTTTCATAAACAATGTAAGTCGATGTCTTGTGAACCGGCTTTGAAGACTCAAATCTATTAAAATAATAAAGAGTTACTTAAATCATTTCCAAATGCCACAAAATTTATACAATCGAACTGATTGCAACATTTAAAAAAAAGAAAATAGTCTTGTCACTTACTTCACATCTGTTGGCTCAGTCAAGGTTGTGACAGAGTCAGCTGGATCATATGAGGAATCCATAGGCTCTTCTACATTCATACTTGAGCTGGCTCCAGAAGGGTCCTCGTCTTCCTCCTCTAGCTCCAAGCGAGATCTCTTATTTGGCCTCTTTATTGGTGTTAATGATAGCAGTGGTATTGACTGGCCAACACCAATATCTGGGTATAACATAGTTGTCTGTGTGCCTGTTACATAATAGTTGACATTTTAATACCATGGAGTAATATAAAAAATAAAATATATTTATATAATTAATTAATTAATTAATGACAACACCACAAAAACTGAATATGACTTCACACTATATAAGATCTGGATCAGCAAACCTGTGCTTTTGTAGTGCGGAAGTACAGTTTTCATTGAGAGCTGGGTCTGGGTGCCAACTGTGCACAGTTTCTTTTGGCTGGCCACATGTTGCACCATGTCCAATTCTTCAGATGTGCTTGCCTATACAAAAGCAAATAACGTTAAGTGATCAGATAACATAACTTATTCCGGTGTAATATTGAAAAACATCAATTAGAGTATTTATAGTCTTGAATCATATGCATTTGCAGGATGTAAACAGTATTTTGCAGGTAAGGTTATTGTGTTACCATTCATCTTCATGCAGTTATAACTGTTTTATTTTTTTTATTTATTTTTTTTTTTTTACATTACTTCTTAATCAGTAACAGACACCATTATAAACCATCTACAAAAGTAAGCTTAGTTTAGTGTTACCACGTTAACTTTAACACCTGCGTACACGGTTTGTAACGTTAATAACACAAAAAGTTAACCATAACGCGTTGTTCATTATAAACTATAAACGTGGGATTATGAATTATATTGAGAACGTTGTACATAGAAAACATGCCGTAATGTACCCTGAGTGTAAACAGCCGCATTCATCATGAAGCGTGCAAGCGATATAAATATTAATATAAAGGTTAATAAAACGTTACACTCACTTTTTCTGGAAGTGCAACAGGAACACGAATAGTTGGTACCGATCCTTTTTTCAGGAGCAGCTTCTTAGCAAACCCAGCTTTATACTGACCCTCGTTTATAAAGCAGTCTGGTAAGAAATGATTGGCGCAAACATGAAAGCATTGACGTTGATCGTGGGGAATTTTCCCTTTGAAAACAAAACTCAGCCACTGCGTCCTCAGCGGTTCGGGTTTAGGGACATCATAATGACTGCTGTGTTCCTTTTTACACCCAAGAACAGAACACCACAATCGCTTAGACGCCATTCTGCTCCAGCGTATCAACACACATTTCAGTACAATCAACTTCTAAACGTGCATGTACCATTATATGACCATTGTTGTGGCGCGCTTCGGCACGCGCGACGCAGGAATCGTCCTGATAGGATAGCGCTTCCTCACCGCTTCGCCATAGGTTCGTGCAGTTCCCTCAGCCCAGCCAATCAGCACGCTAGACAGCTCTGCATTGTGCTAGCTGTGTATGGCAAGCCGTTTTAACCTTTTACTGTCTATCCTATGGTTTTAACATTTAATCTTTAAAACCTACTAGTCTCTATTTTCATGCTACTAGTCACCAGAGGTGGAAGTAACGAATTACAACTACTCACGTTTTTTTTGGGTACTTGTACTTTTTTGAGTATATTTTTAAACCTGTAATTTTACTTGTACTCAAGTACATATAAAACTAAGTAATATACTTCGCTACTTGTAAAATCACATTTCGTTACTGAGTACAATTTGAATTGATATTCAAATCTTTGACCGGCATTTCGGTAGCCAATAAAAATATTCGATCGTAAACGGACCAATAAAACCCCTGATATTTGGACTGAATTAAAGCCGCCGCAGTCGCAGCAGGTTTTGAAGAGCATAAGTGAAGTAGGCGAGGAGTTCAGAGTGATTAATGGCTGGACTGAAAGTTTGGAGAAACAACAATCTACATAGTAGTATTGTCAAAATATCTATATTTTGATACATAGGCTATCAATACTGAAATATCTGTCAAATACTCATTTTGGCCTATACACCGATACGATACCAGCTGCGCGTTCTCATTCTCTCATCTCAACGACAGCGAGTTTGACACACCCGGCCGCCTCCTCTCAGCGCGGGATTGCAGGTAGGCCTATTACGCATAATTGTATTAATACCTGCAAGTTTCTATGGCATATTTTAATGGCAAATGTCACGAGTGACGAAATGACGCGAGCTCTCAAATACGAATGAACTGGACTCGGATATTGAGTGTGCGCTCTCGGACTGTGTCATATCATGTGCAATCGCGATTCGCGAATCTCTTCAAGTGGTTCTCACTGCAGACTCAAATGACGTCCAGCTCCAATCTCTCCATGCTCTTGAATTAAAAGTTTTCAAAAGTTATGAAAAATCTAGTCTTTTTTGCAAATTAAATTCAGTTTGAAATCAAGCTTCCTTGTGCTGTGTGTGAGCTATTTCAACAGTTAACGTTACCCTATTGTAAAGACAAATACACTGAGTGAGTAAATATTTAAGTTAGATTATTGTAATGGTTATTGATTAATGTTTAAATATGTAAACAAAAGCCTAAATTAAAATCTCACCATATAAAGTGGACGTGTCTCTTCAGAAGACTTGAATTAAACTTTTCCATTCAAATAGATTACTGTTACAATGATTGTTGTGCTTTTCGATGCTTGAAAATAATGATTGCCTTGACAAAATGGATGGACAAAAATGTAGATATGTGGTAGTTTTCCCGATGGTATTAAAAATTATAGGCTAGGCCTACTGAATACTGACATATTTCTATATTGAAGTTAGAAATTCCAGTATCAATAAGGTAAAAACGTGTTAAAAGTAGCTATTTTCTACATAAATCTATGATTTGGTTAAATATTTATTGGTAATACATTAACTATCGGCAGCTAAAAAGTAACTAGTAACTAGTACTCTGAGTAGTTTTTGAGAAGAGTAATTTGTACTTTTACTTAAGTACTTTTTTGACACCAGTACTTTTACTTGTACAGTAATTGAGTATTATTTCAGCAATGTAACGGTACTTGTACTTGAGTACAAATTTTCAGTACTCTTTCCACCTCTGCTAGTCACTAGCGGCGCCAGGATTTTGATTGTAGGTGGCCCTCCAGAAAACTGGATGGGCCAGTTAAAATAAGCCACACACACACACACACACACACACACACACACACACACACACACACACACACAAACGGGTTCCCCTTCATCTTCGTTTCAGCGCTTTTCTGCGGCACTGAGGACAGCGACTCAGTGTAGGCCTATATTGATTTATTCTATATTATTTAAATAGTTTAATTAAATAAGACACAGACCATAACACAAGTCAGATAACTTTTTTATTTTTATTTAGACAGTTTGTGTCCAATGCACAACAACAATGACATTATAGTAGCAAGTCTTGAATTTGTTAACTCAGTGCATTGTAGGCTACTTACCAATGCACGTTAAAGTACATTAGCCTGAAGGTTTAGGTCACCCAAAAATGAAAAGTCAGTCATCATTGATTTACCCTTAAATTGAAATTGAAATTAAAAAGAAGATATTCTGAAGAATGCTGGTAACTAAACAGTTGAATATGTCAAATGTTTGATAGTAACATTCTTCACAATATTATCTTTTGTGTTCAGCAGAATAAAGAAACTCATACATGTTTCTAACAACATGAGGATGAGTAAATGATGACAGAACTTTCATTTTTGGATGAACTATCCCTTTAAAGCTAAGGTTGAAACCAATTAATACTTAACAACATTAATCAATACATTGACAGAGCAGTATTGTTTTGTTTTTTTAGTCATTAACTATTAAAGTATAAAAGAAACAGTGTCCAGTGGAGGAATGTCACTCAAATGTTGCCATGACATTTGCAAAATGGCCATTTAGCTAAATTTAAACCTCAGTGACTGCACTCTTGCAGAGAAGGTACCTCCAAGATCCATGAAAATCTTCTGAATTAATATACTTCAGTTCTTTTGGATACTCCATATTCAGTGCATTCATGAGTCCGAAACAAGTAAGTGCATGCTGCTGGTAGATCTGTAATGGCCTCTTCCAGTATTAGCTGGCCAGAGTTGGTAGTGATGTTACAGCGGCATCTTCGGCCACAGTAAGGATTCCGATCTCTACATCTTTGGTGCCGTAATCTAAAGGATCAGTATCCTCGGAGAATAATTCATGGGATAGGGGTATTAATGGAAGTGTATAATTAAAAATAATAACAACAACATTATTATTATTGATGTTGTTGTGTAAATAACCTGAATACATGTCAAACATACATAGTTGAAAAAATGACCAAGAAATGAAAATGGTAATTTACCAGACGCATCCTGAGTAAACTTGTAGAGTTTTCATGCTGGAAAAGTGGCAGTCCCTCAAGATCTGTTGTTTTCCGACGTTTGGTAATGTCACTTAGCCTGACTACATCAGACTTCGTACTTACGCTCAATTTCATTTCGCTTCTGTACTCAGTCTGAGACAGCGTCATAGCTTTCCGTTTTCTTCCGGCCTGAAAACAGCCGGGCCAATCAACAAACAGAGGGCGGGCTGAGAGCCGTGACGTAGATGCTGATTGTACCGTGGATGCGTAGATTTACTTCACATAATCTGCAAAAGTCGTTCACAGCCATGTTCACTCCGGTATTTCGCTCGATGGTTTTGTTTTCGCATCATACATGTGTTTACAGTGGAAGTTAGATGCGGCTGAGCATGCGCATAACACACGCCATAACCAAACGTCATGTGATTGGCTTACGGGTAACCAATGATTTTAAACTTAAGACAAGCGCCCCCCGCGAGAAAGAAAACACTTCTCTATTAGCCTATGCCATTCCAGACTCTGTCTACAAAGCAAAGCGAAGTAGCAGAGTTTGGTATTACCAGGCTAAATGTCACTCCCCTAAAAAGAAAGGAATATATATATTAAATCTGCAGATGCACTATGACATTAACTCTTAATAATTTAATATAGGGATCTCTACTGCTTTGGGAGTTAAAGGGACCAGGAGGCTTAACTCAGGGCCCTTAAGGGACCCCCTTTCGAACCACTTCAGTCGGCTGACTTAAAGCCTCTCTTACTTAAGACCGCACTCCTGCTAGCACTAGCTTCGGTCAAGCGATTGGGCGACTTGCAAGCGATCTCTGTGAACGCTTCCTGTCTCGAATTTGGGCCTAACGACTCCAAGGTCGTCTTCAGGCCAAGACATGGTTATGTACCTAAGGTGCTCTCAACCCCGTTCAGAGCTCAGGTCATTTCGCTATCGGCGCTTCCCTCACTGGAAGACGATATAGAATTGAGTCTACTCTGCCCTGTTAGGGCTCTCAGATTTTATCTGGAGTGCTCTGCCTCATTCAGACAGCCAGAACAGCTCTTTGTATGCTTCGGCGGCCGGACCAAAGGGCTTCCGGTCACGAAACAGAGATTATCGAGATGGATAGTGGACGCTATCCCTTTAGCCTATGCCTCAGTGGGCCTGCAATGTCCCATAGGCGTCAGGGCTCATTCCACAAGGGGCATGGCCTCTTCATGGGCTTGGATCAATTGAAGACATTTGTGCGGCGGCCGGCTGGTCTTCGCTGTCCACATCACTGCACTGCAGGCACGAGTGCTTTCTATCTAAGAGGCCTTGGAGCGCCTCGGGCGTGACTGATGTTGGAAGCACAAATTACACCACATCTGTCAGCTGACAGACCAATCACGACAGTGATGCGGGAGTCCCGCCTTCCCTCATAAATATCGGTGTAAGCGGTCCCCACTTCATTCTTCCTCATGTAATTCCAAATCCATATGACTTGGTCCATAACAAAGAGTTTTTTAAAGAATGTACAGATTGCTCTTTTACAAACAGTGGCATCAAAAAAGATTTAAAATCACAAAACTTGTCAACAAAACATACACTGTTTCCCAATTGACACAACTGAATGAAAAACAGACTGATGTCATTATTAAGTCTGGAAAATGAGGCATACATTATTAATCTTTATAAACCTATTTTTTTCTGTGATACTGAAATAATTAGAAAACTATATAGTTACTATTATGGAGAGCACAAACTTTAATTTTTTAATTTTTTAATTTTATTTTTTTTTGCTGGTAGTTCTATATACATAGGCATATTTATATTTTATATTTTTATTTGTACACCCTTGGCAATTTTGTTTTGTAATTGTTGTTCAAGCATTCATAATAATAAAAAAATCAATTAACATTAATTTAACGTTACTGTTTACTGTTGTAAAAAAAAAAAAAAGAACTCTAATATAGTACAAAGCACGTGTCATCTCATCACTTTAACAGAAAAACGAAGGTTTTCTTATTTTTAAAACAGCATTGAAAGTTTTCTATCAGTTTTCACTTTAGTTATTTTCTTTATAAAGGTTTAATCCAAACGCAAGAGGGCAGCATAGCATCACTTACAGCGCTCATTGTTCTCAGCGCTCAAGTCCAAAAAGTCCATTTTGTTTGAAATATTTTTTTTTACAGTAATAGCCTACTCTTAATAATTATACGATTTCAAGATCAAACGCGTGCATATATATATAAAAAAATTAAAAAAAAATAATAAACAAATTATATTGACTCGTATTTAATTGGACTGCAATAGATGGGTTTCCGTTTCGCGAATTACCCATTATCCTCTGCGGCGCGCCGCCATGTTGTGTGTCAAAGCTGTCAGTAAGCCACTGTGCCGCATTAATAGAAAGCCAGTTAATATAAAATGTTTTTGACTCTTTTGTGTTGAGATAACGATGACAAATTCTTCCAAACCTGGCGACAAGGTGAAGGTTATTTACAGGGACACATTAGACGATGTTTGCAAGGCAAGATATGATGAGAAGTTGAGTTATATCGATGGAAAGGATCCTTACACAATGTCGAAAGAGGACTGGTTATGTATTTTATGGTCGCATTTGTGCGAGTGCATGGTCATGTACTACTACTCAGTTAAATTCACGCATGAATTCTCCTGCATTGAACTTGTTTTAGCGCCCACCAAAGTGAATTTTTGTCCCGCCAAAGTCTTATTTGATCGGTGAGTAATGTAGATGAACTGGGCGCATGTTTAACTGAAAGAACGAGCAGAGAGAGAGAGAGAGAGAGCGAGCCGGTCGCGTGCGCGCACTCTCTCTCTCTTCGGAGCCAGGCGAAAGTGTAAACAAGACTTCACCGTCTCCAAACTAAGCGCTGTCTTGCTCTCTCTCCCTCGTGGAAATGTTAGTCTGGAGCCCTGCATTGACGGTTCACATCGCTGTAGCCAGGCGGCTGATATCTGCACAGCCCTTATTATACGATACATTTAGACAGTGTCAAGACAACACCATCTGGGTAAAAAAACAACAACACAATGCTCCGAACTCATTTAGTGTAGGAGAGAGATGGAGAGCAGAGGCACGGAGCGATGTGCTCCAGGTGTAACGTTAGCCTCTGCCTCGACCAGCTGATGTGGCCACAGAGAAAGTGATGAAGGTGGACAATCGTCAGAGTGTGCTTCTGCCCAGCCAACACCTCTCAAGGGCTGTGTCGATAGTAGCCGCCTGGGTACAGCGATTTGACAGCCGATGAGAGCTAGCGCATTTAGCTAGCCCATCTTGGAAATAGATAAAGTGTCACATCTCCAGAGCACAAAACCTCTAAATGTTCACAAGAGCAGCACTGAACATTAATCGTATGATTTTCATGTTCAGAATAATGCCGATTCAGGATATTATCATGCTCCGTAACACAAACGCTTGACCCACTTGACACACAAGATGGCGCCGTAAGGAGTTGCGGGAGAAATGTGACGTCATCGGAAATCTATCTATAGCCTATCTGCAGTATTGTCTGGCAACTAATATATTTAACAAACAAATGACGTTAATTAACGTTATGGCACAAATGCTGTGAACTGAGTTCAAATTTCATGAAGCGAGCATATTTAAAAAATAAAATAAAAAGTTATGAAAACACTTTGATAGGGAAAGGGAGCTGTTTCTCTTCAGCTGCAGCTCGGGAAGTGTGTCAATGCGGTCCGTCATGTGTAGGGGTGCTGCTGCTGCTGTTCTTCTTTAAATATCTCTCTATCGCCTGAGACTCTCGCTTACGGCCATACCACCCTGAACACGCCTGATCTCGTCCGATCTCGGAAGCTAAGCAGGGTCGGGCCTGGTTAGTACTTGGATGGGAGACCGCCTGGGAATACCAGGTGCTGTAAGCTTTTGCTTCATCTTCACTACTCAGATAATTCACTTCACCAACGCTTTTTCCTTTATCCTTTCAAATTAGATTTATTTTCTTACATTTTGCTTTCTCTCTGGCTTTTGTCTATATTAGTGTGGCAAAGGGAAAGCACAAATCAGCCTCGTCATTCTTCTTTTCTCCTCCAGGAGGCGATCGAGTTTCTTGCTTTCTCTCTCAGCAACACTAAGCGCTACACTTTCTTTTGGAAGTAAATAGATGAAATATAGATTTTTTTCAGTAAGTGTTTTATTTTAATTGTTTTTATATTAAAAGCACTTATATATAGAATTAGTTTCAACTCACAAACCACCAGTTCCCCAACATTTTGAAAACCTGTGAAAAAAATCTTACAGGAAATGGCTAATATGAGCTAATATTACCCATGATTACGTCATTAAATTCAGGGCCAGTTCTAGCCATTTGGCAAAATGTCTGTTGGAGGCCCCCCTTCCACACCCTCCACCCCCTCCACCTTTTAGAATTCACGAGTTCACACTTACACATCAAATTAAAGAGTAAAGATTATGCGACAGGGGCGGGTGTTGTGAGGTTTTCGCGTGCAGCCGTGTACGAGCGCAAATCCTCACAACACCCGCCCCTGTCGATGATTGGTTGGAACACTATTTATTTTGGTTTTGAGTGATGGTGATATCAACTGTTTTTGTGTGCAGATCTCAGAGCCTAGGCTACCTAGAGAGACGCGTTTTTTTGACAGCATGCTTATGGGGCGGGCAGCTAGCGGATCGTTAGGCAATATTAGATGAATGTGATCATTTATGTTTGGGCCTGAAATCGCAGATACCACCTTTAAACACACCAAAAAAAAAAATCTGAAAAGTCATCTGGACCAGTACTTATTATTCTTATTCCATGGCCACCTACAGAGACAGAGATTCTGCTTTTTTTTTAAGCAAACTCATCAATAACTACTTCATAAGAAATCTGCTGTGCGAGTTCTCTGTTAATGCTGATTAAAGCAAGTCCACTAAGTCGTTCCTGAGTCATTGTGGAGCGCAGGTAATTTTTTACAAGCTTCAGTTTTGAGAAGCTTCTCTCAGCAGCTGCTACAGTTACTGGCAGGTTTAACTGCAATTCTGAGTGCAATCCAGAGGTTTGGAAATATCTCCTGCAGTTTCTTCTGGTGAAGAAATTTCAGAAGCTCCAGTGCTGTGTTATTTGATGGTAATGGTGGAAGGTTGAGGATCTCTTCAGCCATTTCAATTCCAGAGATATCTGCATGCCCTTCCTTGCTGAGTGCCTTCTCAGTGTCTTTACAGTGTTTCTTCACTGTAACTATTGACATGGTTGCAACATCATTAAAATTCAAAAGGATACCAAAAGTGTCCCTAACATTTTCCATGGTCTGAAATCTCTCCTCAAGAGAATGAAGTGCTACATCCACAACTGTGTTAAAAAGTTGCAGTTGCTTGTGCTGCAGCAAAGCCAGATGCCCTATACTGTGAGAGTGCTGCTTTGGTGGACCTGATTACCAGGTTTGAAGCAACATCCAGTTGCATAGAGGATGACTGGAAAAGCTTATTGACCTGGGGTGCGTTTCCCGAAAGCATCGTTGGCCAACTATGGTCGCAAGTTCCGTCGTTACCAATAGAGTTCAATGGGCATTGCGATGAACTTGCGACCATAGTTGGCTAACGATGCTTTCGGGAAACGCACCCCTGGTTGACAAGTGTCAGAATGTCACACAACAGAACAAATCAAAAAGCGATAAGACCCCAATTCTTCAGCAAGAGCTTGGGCCTCCACTTTAGAAACAGGGTCAGACAAACTCTGCCGTACTTCTACAAGCGCTTCCCTGATTTGGGCAACCTGGAACCGGACAGCCTGAACACTTTGCAATCTGCTCTCCCACCTTGTGTCACTCCATGATTTAAGAGTGAGGTCCACATATTTTTTTTTTTTCAAAATAGACCATCTCTGAGTGGATCCTAAAAAAAAGGTGAATAGTTTCTGCAGATGTCCAAAGAATCCAGTAGCATCCTTTGAAGCTCTTGCAGCATCTGCTAGAACCAGGTTTAACGTGTGTGCCCCGCATGAGACAAACAGGCCTCTTGGGTTCTTTTCAAGCAGCCTGGCTTGTACACCTTGCTTCTTGCCCTTCATATTCGAACCATTGTCATATGACTGACCTCGACAATCCATGAAGTCAATCTGAAGGTCCTTCAGCCTGTTTAGGAATACCGAAGACAGATTCTTGCCAGTTGTCTCTTCCACAACCAAGAATCCCAGAAAATATTATTTTATTTCTGGCTCTGGCTGTAGTTCCACAATACGTAGAATGATAGACATCTGCTCCAGGTGGCTAATGTCTGGTGTACAATCAAGGATGATAGGAAAGTACTTTGAAGTGTGGATTTTTGCAACAATTTCTTTGGTCAGTTGACTACTCACCAGATTCAGTAACTAATTTTGTATGTCTTTCCCCAAGTAGTGTGTGTGTGTGTGTACTTCCATCTTTGATTTTAGCCAAGTGCTCCTGTATGACTGGATCAAACTTTGCCAGGAGCTCCTTTAAAAAATGACCATTATCAGAAACATTGAGTTTGTCTGTGGATCCCCTCAATCCAAGATTCCTCTCAGCAAGAGACTGTATAATTGTTAACAGTCTTGTGAGAACATTCCGCCACCTCTGTCTGTCTTCCTCCAAAAGGGTCATCTGTCTCTGGTCTATGGTTTGACCTGTTTTAGACCACAATTCTAATTCTCTCCACTTCTGCATGGTGCTTATATGCTCAGAACTGTACTCATGACTGCACAGGATGGTGTGGATGTTCTTCCAGTCTTTTAATCCTCCTTTAATGAGTTTAATTACTTGGGTAGAGAAAAGTTTGCAGCTGTAGCAAAATACTGCATCATTCACTTCTTAATATGACAACCATGATCGTTTGACTCTTTCACCATAACACAAACTGTGTGAAAAGGCTCGTCCATCTGATTTTTTTGGAAAAACATAACTTTCTCTGACTTGAAATGGTCCTCTTCTCACTGCCTCTGCTCTGTAACTTTGCGCAACTGTGTCAGGGCTGGATCAACAGGTTTAGCTTTGAGTACTGTGCTTCCTATTTTACTTTTTGTTGATGTTCCAGGTCTGGCATTGCCTCCTCCAGACTCAATGCCTTCTAGTCCCTCACTACTATTGCATTCAACCTCATGGCTCCTCTCTGGCCCTTCACTTTCTTTGCTGACTCGATGATCTACCTCAGAAAAAACACTCTCTGGCCCTACACTATTTTTGCCCTGTAGTTGGTCTTCCTCAAAATCACTCTCTTGCTCCTGTCTCTCTTTGCCCTGTAGTTGGTCTTCCTCAAAATCACTCTCTTGCTCCTGTCTCTCTTTGTCCTGTAGTTGGTCTTCCTCAAAATCACTCTCTTGCTCCTGTTTCTCTTTGCCCTGTAGTTGGTCTTCCTCAAAATCACTCTCTTGCTCCTGTCTCTCTTTGCCCTGTAGTTGGTCTTCCTCAAAATCACTCTCTTGCTCCTGTCTCTCTTTGTCCTGTAGTTGGTCTTCCTCAAAATCACTCTCTTGCTCCTGTTTCTCTTTGCCCTGTAGTTGGTCTTCCTCAAAATCACTCTCTTGCTCCTGTTTCTCTTTGCCCTGTAGTTGGTCTTCCTCAAAATCACTCTCTTGCTCCTGTTTTTCTTTGCCCTGTTGTTCTTCTGACTCACCGCTGGTTTTTAGTAACCTCATCAGTGATCCTACAACAGGTGATGTTTAAAACAAATAATGTCAATAGATAGGCTACATTTGTTTTTCTACACTGTAATATATATATTTTTTTTTCCACCTCATTGCTTAATGTTCATTTAATGACACTTTTTATTTTATCAGTCAGGATTTTTATTTTTTTTTTGCAGTAATTTGTTCAGTAATTTATTTATAGTAACACACTAACCCCTTATTTGGGATAATGAACAGTTTTGTTTTTGGTAGACTAAATATGTCATATTATGTTTTCTAGAGAAATACATTTAATATGAATAGAGCACACACAAATCTAAAATAAACTACTAAATAAAAAGTCTAGTTCATTTATTCAACTGTAATCGTGTGCTTATTCATATGCTTAATATTTTCAATAAATATTACAACAGTATTTATGATTGGAAAACGAAAAAAATGAAATAGGCCCTAGGTAAATTATGATCGATCAGTAAATGTAGGCTAAACATCTGCGTTTTAGAAGATATACAGACAGTTGAGGTAGCCTACTGTTTTGAAACATAATAAACAATGCTCTAGTATAGTGCGCTTGCTCTTTGACTGACAAACTTCTTTACTTTTCCTTTAGTATTTTGACAGTAAGCTCCTGACTAGGGCTGGAAATCGATTCCAAAGGAAAGGAATCGATTCCTTGATTCAGAGGCATAAGATTCGATTCCACAGGTTGTAATCGATTCCATCGAGGAAAATCGACTCCTTTGTAAGATTCAGATCAACAGTTCATCATGAATTCTCTTCAGTGAAACAGTGACTGTGGAATTACGATTCATTTCCGCGATTCTTTCGGACGGTTCATTTAGAACGTATTTCTATTTTCTGACAAAATTCTGCATTGTACACTCAGATTCAATTAACTGTCAGAAGCGAATTGTCCAGTGGTGATCACGCAAAATGGCAAATTAAATTGCATTGTAACCCACAAAGTGCAAATAATGTTGAGGACATGTAAATCTCTGTGCACAGGTAACTCTGACTAACCCACACCATGTCTAAACCAGGACCAAATTAGGTTAGTACAACTGGGATTAAACCAGGTCTAAATCATGTCCAAACTAGGGCAAAATCTAAACTAGGTCTGAACCAGGTCCAAACCATACCCCTGAAATCTGCTATTGTGATTTGAGGGATGTAGTTGGCTCTCTAGTTGTTGTTTTTTTGTTTGTTTTGTTTTAGTTCCTCATCTACTACACTTTTGAAGTGTTCAAAATTGTTGAACACAACACCTTCAAAACCTGAAGTGGTGGACTTCCTAGTTGCTGGGCAGTAGGTAAATATTTTTTTTAATATATACTTTCAGCAGCCTTGTCTTTGGAGGGCGTGTACCTCTTACGCTGCCCACCACACTGGGGTACTTGGCAGGCCCCACAAGGCTTCATGGATTTATGAGGCTTGATTGGTCTGGATGTCAGTACAGGAGGCGGTGCGAAAGGTATGAACCCTTCCCTTGACTGCTGGATGCCCCACAGAGCATCATGGATGGTCCCTGTGGCTGTGCAGGAACCACTACCAGGACAGGTGCTGCTGACGCTCTGGGTGGGATGTACGTGGCCACAGGGGGTTTAGGTTGAATGGGCTGGTTCCCAAACATTTCCACATCTCTGGCATTACTGTTGCCCTGTAGTTAGCCCTCTTCTCTTCCCGTGCCATGAATGTAGAGATGGACTTGGCATTCAGATTGGGCAGAGGAATGGAGAGACCGTTGAGGATGGGATCATCTCTGACTCGGTCTACAATCCTTTTATACTGGCTCTTGATTGCATTGGTGATTTTAGTGGGGGAGGTGAGAGGACTGGCTGGTGGCCGGTTTTTCAGCATCTTAATAATGAGGTACAACAGACAACTATCCTCAGTCACCTGGGCAGCCTGAGGGTACCTCATCCAGGAAAACTTTGTCTTCTGTGCTGCTCTGGTCTCAGGTGTGTCAGATCCCAAGCATCTGCCAAACAGGGTGTAACCCCACCTTGACCTTTTTACAAAGTTGGCTGCAGACCTGTCATGCTCGTGCAGAGCACCAACTGCAGTGCCAATCTTCAGCCTTAGGTCAGCTGGCACTAGGTGACGGTCACTGTTGTCTGCCAGTTCTAAAATGAGCAGGGCCAAGGCTTCCACTTCCTCCAGCCCAGGAAGATGCAGATGGCTCTGGGTCATCAGCACATCCTGCAGAGCAGGACTGTCCTCCTCCTCCACCTGTTCTGATTGAGTGAGGATGGCATGTTTGTCACTGACAGTGTCCATCGGATCCTCCTCTGACTCTGCACCCATGTCCACACCCTCATCTGCCAGCTTGTCCTCACTTTGTTCAGCCGTCTCCTCTTCTTCACGGGACTGATGCTATGTGAACAGCATAGAGCTCACACACACACAGGAAGAAAGGGTAGCACAAAAGCAGGGAGGATACAGGTAAAATATGCCTATGAACAATGATGTGTAATCAATATTTTTTTTAAATATTAAAGCTGTTTATACTTACTTGGAATGGCATAACTCGACATCTCCGTAAGGGAATGACATTGTACAGGTGTGAGTGCAAGCCCTCCAAGGAGTTACTGCCTCGCCGACACCTGTACTTGTTCAGGCGGACACCATTCAGCACCACCACCTTCACTGACACATACAGCTGTATGCCAGGGGGGTCCTATAAAACATATGTTGCTTATTTATTATGGTGTCTGTGAGTTTGAGTTTGTATGATTTTACAATGATTAGTTCAAAAATGTTTACCCACATGCATACAACTAAGATGCTTGCTTGCAGTTGCCCAGTGAGAATCCACTGCCTGTGCTGATTTGTACAGGTGGATCCCATCAATGTCAAGGCCTGCAGGTCCCTTGAACTCCGTAATGATAGACTCAGTTGCTGAAGCTGTCTCCTGTAACAATCATTCACATTTATTTTATACAGTTGTATTGCTTAAAATATGAAATTATTTCAATAATTGGAAGTATTTCCAAAATGAAATATAGTAGTGTGACAACTCAGTTAATTTTAGTGAAGTATGTTTTGAGCTTCTTATACATAAAGATTGTACATGGATTAATATTACACTTAACCTCAAACCCACGGGTGATCCGTCTGACATAGGACCTGATCTGGTGAGGTTTGAGGAAGGCTATCATGTCCTCGTCTGAAAGACTGGCGTACAACTCCTGGTTGCCCTTCCTGACTGCCTGGATTAGGAGCATCATATCGTCATTGTAGTAGGCCAGCACTGCACCTGCAAGGGCACTCATGAACACCCCATACTTGAGATGGGTCTGTTTGATGACAACAGCATCCCAACAGTGCAGCCAGTGTCGGCTGTCCAGTCTGACCACAGTGCCCTTCTGCACCCAGTCCCCCAACAGATCCTCCCCCAACAGATCCTCCAGGAAGGACGAACCACTGTCACTTAAACAATATAAATTCAGCATGTGTTCTTTTTTTTTTTTTTTTACATTAAATGAATGACAAATTTTATCAGGGTATATGGATGTGTTATTACCTACCGACAACAGTTGTTATCTGCATATATGACAGTTGGTGCAGAAGCCCTAGCTCGTTCAAAGCGGCCCATCAGACCTTTGGCCATACGACTGTAGCACCCCTCAGACTCAGCTGCCACCACCACTGTGGTCAAGAACTGGCCCCACTCGTTCAGCACACTGGTGACATACTGCATGGTGCCCTGGCCATCACCATATATCTTCTTAAGGACCTGGAAAACACAAAGCAGAACATTCATTTGATAGTTTCTATCAATAACCTGTCTGTCCAATATAATTTATTTGAATTACAATGCATACATTTTGTATCCATCAAATTTGAACGCTGAACAGTGAGGCCAAAGTCCCTTATTCAAAACAATAAGCTGGCTCAAGTCACTTTAAAGTGACTAAATAAATATTAAGTCTGCTTAACTTCATGAATTGATATAATACGCATACACAGCAAAATCCCCAGAGTTAAATTTACTCTACTCAGAGAACATTTGGTCCCTCTCTACAGAGAGTTAAAATAACTGTGAATCAGAGTTAAAGTTAATGAGATACTTAAGTGATTAATTAAGTGATGATTGGGCATTAATGATGAACACCTGCTGTCAACAAGCGAAAGAGAAACAAAAAGAACAGAAAAAAAGAGAAACACAATAACTACAACTGACTTCCAGCCACAGCCTTAGAAGAAATCAACTGAAGACAAAATAAGACACTAAATCTCTCAGCAGAGGAGGATTAAACAACTCCACAAACAGCATTACCAGCTTCACTTATTACTAACCAGACTGACCTTATTTCTGTCATGTTTTTACAGAAGTTTTTATTGAGAATTAACAGAGGTTTAGATGTTGACGATTTATTGAAAATGGTTGGTCACCATTATGGTGATGAGTGTTAGTTGGGCAGTTTGACTCTTAGCTTAGTTTGTTGTTTTTGTAACAGCTTTTATCAAAACGCGTAATTTGTTGCAAAGAAAGCCAGAAGTAATGATGATCAGAGGGTTGTTCCATAAAACAAGATTAGAATACAAGCCAGTCTTATTTTGCTTAGTCAGACTTATTGTCGGTTAATTCTGTTTCATAAAGCAAACTTAAAATAGTTCAAACTCAGTTACTCTGGCAACTTATGCTGGGAAACTAGCCTGGTCCAGGGCAGGCTAACTGTCAGGCTAAGCCACAGATCCTCTAACACTGACCAATAGGAATACAATGACTGACACTCTCTCATACCATTATTTGACTTCATTAACTATCATCAGTCCAACAATAAATATACAGTAAAGAAAATCCACTTAAATAAGGCTACAATGATAAATGAGACAATATAGACCTACAAACGTGTTAAAATGTGTATGAAATGTTTGTTAACGTTTTTTATATATATATTATGTACTTTATTATGTCTTTCAATTCAAACACATTTAACACAATTATACAAATATTTATTTAGTTAATGTAGGCTCATATGTATTCCTTTTTTTATGGAATATTCTTTAATTTTAGAGTTGCACCTATCTTTTCAAAATGTATACTTTTGCTCTTAATTTCACGTTATCTTCTCCATAATGTACTGTATAAACTAAATTTAACCAAACATTCTTGCTTTCTCCAAAAAAACAATTATTGCTTTAAAAGCTGTTATTCTCAGCATTCTAAATAAGCATAAGTCATCTTTGTTAAATAGCTTAGGTCCTAAACCCAAAACTATATTTTGTATATTTATTATATTTGGTTTCTTAAAAAAATCTTCCCTGAATTACTTCTGTTATTTTTCTTTAAATTATTTTATGTATAAAATATATGAGTGTAATGAGCTATGTTCAATGCAACTTATTAGGGGTGTAACGATTCGTTTTAACAATGATTCGATTCGTATCGCGATTCGTGGTTGTCGATATGATTCAAGGACGATATTGGTTCATTTAGAACGATACGATCCGAAACGATTCAGTGACTTGAAATCGATTCAGTGACTTTTTAGCCAAAAATTCTTGTAAGGGAATCAGGTATCAATTAATTATGGATATAAACAAACAAGTTAACAACAATTAATGTCAAATGCATTCACATTTTATTTGAATAACGTAGGACTGCACGATTATGACAAAAATCATAATTGTCGATTATTCCCTTGAAATTGTAATTGTGATTATTAATTACGATTATCACAACATTGAATGATGTTTTGAATAGTTTGGCCATGGGACCCACATTTCCCTATGGTCATCAAGCCTCGACCCACCTTTTTAGGAATTATATAGGCCTATTATAATACATTTAAACACAAAAATTGTTGACACACAAGTTCTGTCCCCCTTAACATACAAAAAAAATTGTAAGAATATGACAAATACTGATAAACAGTATAGGCACTGCGAGGTTAAGCTATTAAATCGCAGTCCCAAACTAGTTTTTGTTAATACAGTCTTGGTATGAGCCACCACAGTCATAGCCTGACTACGTCAGACTTCCTACTTCCGCTCAATTTCATTTCGCTTCAGTAGTCAGTCTGAGATTGCAGCCTATCTTTCAGTTTTCCAGCGGCCTTCGGACGGCCGGGCCAATCAACGAACAGAGGGCGGGCTGAGAGCCGTGACGTAGATGCTGATTGTACCGTGGATGCGTAGATTTACTTCACATAATCTGCAAAAGTCGTTCACAGCCATGTTTACTCCGGTATTTCGCTCGATGGTTTTGTTTTCGCATCATACATGTGTTTACAGTGGAAGTTAGATGCGGCTGAGCATGTGCATAACACACGCCATAACCAAACGTCATGTGATTGGCTTACGGGTAACCAATGATTTTAAACTTCAGACAAGCGCCCCCCGCGAGAAAGAAAACACTTCTCTATTATGCCATGCCAGACTCTGTCTACAAAGCAAAGCGAAGTAGCAGAGTTTGGTATTACCAGGCTACCACAGTCATATAAAAATACACAAAATAGCCAGTAAGAGGCATTTTGTTATGGAAACAAACAACAATTAGGCTACCATGGTGATACACAATACTTAGAAGAACTGGTAAAGAAACATGGAAACTGCTCCTGATAAATAGCAACACACATGACATACCAATAACGTAATTTATTGATATTTTACTTTTATTTCTTAACTTACTAATTTACGACGTTGCATGCTCGTATTTCTTTTGCACTTTAGTGAAGTGATACAGCGAGCTCCGCCACAAATGCACGTGCAATTGAAGAGTGCGCGCTACTGCAGTATAGCGGCTGAGAGAACAGGAAAGTCCGTTTTTCTGAGGTGAGAGACTTGTCTTGAGAGACGCTGCTTGTCTTTGCGCTGCTGCTGGCGCGTCACACATGGCGATGACGTCACAGATATGCAGAATTTCTAGGGTCTTGAAGTTCTATCACACCACATGTAGCCACTTACATGTATGCCTACTTGGTATATGTAACTCTTTAGGTATTTACAACACAACTGGTCACTATATGATAAAAACGTGAAAATTAATCGTAAGAAGAAGTTTATATTAGTTAAAGTGTGGATGTATTGTTCTGTTCCAGTGATGTTCTGTGACTAAACCTTGAAGGGAAAAGATATCTCCTATGGGGTCATAACCTGTTCCCCAATGGTCTCTGCTGAGGCAAGTGTTTCATATGCCAAGTAAGCATACATATAAGTGGCTACATTCTTTTCCATTACAAACATACCATACAAACACACAGTCACACCAGCCAGAAAATTAATAACAATGTTAGGGATTACTTTTGCCCCAGGGTCATACCCCTTTTTTCTGGGGTTTATTTTAACCCTTTATTCAGAACAGTTTATAGTGACTGTATCGGGGTGCTGGATGTTATGTGATATAGGGACTATTTTACACCAGGGGTACCCTTTGTACAGCACAGCTTATTGTGACTGTACTGGGGCGTTAGGACCCATTAAGGCCACAAGTTGATCGGACCTGCTGGCCTCTCTAACACCTCTTCCAGCAGCTACCCAGTCTCCCAGGAGGTTTCCCATCCAGATAAAGACCAGGCTCAACCCTACTTAGCTTCGATGGGAGTGCAGGTGGAAGCTTTAGGTTGACCACTGCTGGCTGGTACTGCTTTCTTTGCAAGAGTTAAAGGAGAACTACGGTCAATTTTAACATTGAGCTCATTTTTTGGTACATTTGGAGTGCTGTCAATACAGAGAACAACGACAAAAATCGGTGTTGCCTACACCGAGTTATTCTATTTTTAAAATTTGCACCCTATTGACTTCAATGGGGCAAGTAGTAAGCCTGCTTTTTAGCCTCTTAACATCCTTTAAGTGTCATTACAAGTGCACAGAAAATGTGAGTGATTCCTTCCGAGTGAACACGGGTGAATCTGACTGCAGTAGATGTTAGAGATATTAATAAAAATGAAGTTAATTCAGCCAGCGCTCATACCTCTGTTTACATCCTGTTTTCGGTGGAAGGCCATAGTAATCGATTGTCGAGTTCACGCGCATAGGTTTAGTGCCTATGATCACGCGCGTGAACTCGACAATCGATTACTATGGCCTTCCACCGAAAACAGGATCTGTCTCTCATTTTTATTAATATCTCTAACATCTACTGCAGTCAGATTCACCCGTGTTCACTCGGAAGGAATCACTCACATTTTCTGTGCACTTGTAATGACACATCAAGGATGTTAAGAGGCTAAAAGCAGGCTTACTACTTGCCCCATTGAAGTCAATAGGGTGCAAATTTTAAAAATAGAATAACTCGGTGTAGGCAACACCGATTTTTGTCGTTGTTCTCTGTATTGACAGCACTCCAAATGTACAAAAAAATGAGCTCAATGTTAAAATTGACCGGAGTTCTCCTTTAAGAGACCAACTAATGGAAACAATTATCACCATTATGGTGATTTCAAATGAAACAGATTAGAGTTAAACCCCTGTTAATTTTCCAGAACAACTTCTGTAGACATCTGACAGAAAGTCATTCTGGTTAGTAATAAGTGAAGGTGGTAATGCTTTTTGTGGAGTTGTTTAATCCTCTTCTGATGAAATCTTGAGAGATTTAACGTCATCTTTTATCTTCAGTTGATTTCATCTAAGACTGTGGCTGAAGTCAATTGTATTTCTTGTGTTTATACTCATCTCTTTTTCTGTTATCTTCTTTCCTTCAGTGATTCTGCTTATTAACAGGCTTATTAAGACTGAGATGACTCAATATTTTATATACACAGGTTTTGTGGCTCAGAACCAGAGGCAACAGCCTGTTAACCCTCTACTGCATAGCGTTGCCCCCAGGCAACGGAAAGTTTTCTTTAGCCCTATGTTCAGTACATTTTTCTTTAAATGATTGCAACCAATTAGAATGTTTGAAAAAGTATCAAAGAACAGTCCAATAAGGTTTGGGAGTCACTATCAAGCACAATTTGAAGGCGGGACGTCCTTTTCTGACACATGGTCACGGGAGCACATGGTGTGAGATGAAAGCAAGATTATTTGCTTTAGTAATCATATTTAAAATGACATGAACTGTACATAAAAAATATGTGTGTGTGTATGAAGGTGTAGAGAAGCCTTTTGGCAGGTTTTGTGAAGTTTTTTTTATTTTGCATGTTCACAAATTCAGTTTTTCTTTTTGTTGCCTCAGGGCAACGTTATGCGATAAGGGGTACTTTTCAAGGATGTCTTGGACAATACCTCACAATGGCAAATAATGTGTTACAAGTAGGGAAGATGTAGGGTTCCTGGGTGCACAGGAACGCCCAAAGTCACCAAAGTGACACTAATGTGCAGCATCCACAGTCATTTTAGAACAGAAAGGGGCCATCTACAAACTGTTCCCACAAAGTTGGGAGCATGAAATTGTCCAAATTGTCTTGGCATGCTAAAGCATTAGGAGTTCCTTTCACTGGACCTAAGGGGCAAAGCCCAACCCCTGAAAAACAACCCCACACCATAATCCCCCCCTCCACTAAACAACCCCACACCATAATCCCCCCTCTACAAAACTTTACACTTGGCTCAATGCAGTCAGGCAAGTACCGTTTTCCTGCCAAACCCAGACTCGTCCATTGGATTGCCAGTCAGAGAAGAGCGATTGGTTACTCCAGAGTCCAGTGGCGGCGTGCTTTACACCACTGCATCCCACACTTTGCATTGCACTTGGTGATGTAAGGCTTGGAAGCAGCTGCTCAGCCATGGAAACCCATTCCATGAAGCTCTCTACAAAGTTTGGAGGTCTGTAGCTATTGACTCTGCAGAAAGTTGGCGACTTCTGTGTGCCTCAGCATGTACTGACCCCACTCTGTGGCCTAGTTGCTGTTGTTCCCAATTGCTTCCACTTTGTTATAATACCACTAACAGTTGACCGTGGAATATTTTGTAGTGAGGAAATTGACTTTGATTCATTGATTCACGAATGGACTTATTGCACAGGTGGCAACCTATCACCGCGCTTGAATTCACTGAGCTCCTGAGAGTGTTTGTTGAAGCATCTGTATGCCTAGGTTCTTGATTTTAAACAACTGTGGCCATGGAAGTGATTGGAACACCTGAATTCAATGATTTGGAGGGGTGTCCCAATACTTTTGTCAATATACAGTAGTGTATATGGGGATGATTAGGATACATGAAGTACATGATATGACATGACGCACTACATGATACAAACCTATGTCTGTATCAAATCAAATATATTGATGTTTCAAGTGTTTTTCCCTTTTTACTTAAATGATTTCTTGACATTTTTTTATTTTTATTTGTATTTTTTTATTGCTCTCTGAGAATTGTATAATGATAATTTTATCTATGATTCTTTACCATTGTTGCATAACGTTGCCCTCAGGCAACAAAAAAATATTTTGGGGTGGGGGGGTTGGGGGAGGGATATTTTTCAATAAATCAATAAAATGTTCCCAAATGAGCCAAGAAATGATGTGAAATAATTTTTCTCATGTGCCATCAAAATGCATGCAGTAGCTAGCAGAATCACTGAACGAAAGAAGAGAACAGAAAAAAGAGATGAGTAGAAACACAAGAACTTTCTTCAGACACAGCCTTAGATGAAATCAACTGAAGAGAAAAGAAGACATTAAAACTGTGAAGATCTCATCAGAGGAGGATTAAACAACTCCACGAACATCATTACTACCTTCACTAATTACAAACCAGAATGACTTTCTGTCAGACGTCTACAAAAGTTTTTGGTTTCATTTTCTGAAAGTGCAAGCATGATGTTGAACCAACATCACATTGTAACATCGACTCAATACCATTACCATTGATTTATGGATGAAATTTCAACATTTTCTCAACATTAATTGCAGGAGCAACAGAGTGTCACAGTGTCTGGTTTATGTTCCCTGGGTCACCACTAGATGTCCTCCTTCCCCACGGTGTCTGTCACTATTCTGAACTGCATTTCCCACAATTCCTGTCTGTCACTGATTGTTCATTGTCTTTCAGCTGTTTCTCGTCACCTTGTCAGCACTTGTGTATTTAAGCCTGTCTGTTTTAGTGTTTGTTACGGAGTCGTTATTTTATGTCACCCTACACTTCTGATCTGTGGTTCCTGTCTGTTCTGGTTTGTTTCTTGTTTATTTTGTATTTGGACTGCTATGATGGATTTTGACCCTTGCATGGACGATTATGAGTTGGATTGCCCCGATATTAAAAATACTGTACATGGATCTCTCTGTTTCCCGAGTGTGTTCCGTGACAGAACGACTCCGTCAAAGCAGAGATCCAGCGGTATTGATTTTCGTGGCGCTTCCCCAACCACGAGGACAGAGCGGAGGCAGCGGAAATGGAATTCGCCAGTGGAAGAGGGTCCTACCCGTATGAACATCTTTCAATGCCTGGCATTATGGACCCGTCAGACCGAGGAGGCTATGGCGGTCAAAGGATCAGAGTTCCATTCGCCGCAGGTCTCATTCAGCTCAGAGCCTGTACATCGCCACCCGAAACAGAGGAGGAGAAGGAAGACCTCCTCCGTGATTGTTCCGGTGGACGTTGTTCCGGTGGTCCCAGTTCCGGTGGTTCCAGTTCCAGTGGTTCAGAAACGGAGGAGGAGAAGGAAGACTCCCTCCGTGACTGTCCCGGTGAACCTTGTTCCGGTGGTCCCAGTTCCGGTGGTCCCAGTTCAGGTGGTCCCAGTTCAGGTGGTCCCGAGTCCGGTGGTCCCGAGTCCGGTGGCTCATAACACGGAGACCATCCCGGAGGTGACCGCCGTCCCTGACGCACCGCCCAGGCGTCTTGCTCTGCCCGCACCACCCAGGCGTCTTGCTCTGCCCGCGCCGCCCAGGCGTCCTGCTCTGCCAGCCCCGCCTGAGCTGCTCACACTGCCTGCGCCACCCCAGCGATCCATCACGTCTGCTGATCCAGAGACTGTTCACGTCACATCTGCCGAGCCTGTGTCTTCGGACAAGATGGCCGCCACAGAGACTGTTCACGTCACGTCTGCCGAGCCTGTGTCTTCAGACAAGATGGCCGCCGCCAAGCCTGTGTCTCCAGACAAGATGGCCGTCGTTGAGCCTGTGTCTTCGGACAAGATGGCTGCTGCCGAGCCTGTGTCTCCGGACAAGATGGTCGCTGGGCCGGTGCCTGTGTCTGTTCCTGAGCCGGTGCCTGTGTCTGTTCCTGAGCCGGTGCCTGTGTCTGTTCCTGAGCCGGTGCCTGTGTCTGTTCCTGAGCCGGAGCCAGTGTCTGTTCCTGAGCCGGGGCCAGTGTCTGTTCCTGAGCCGGGGCCGGTGTCTGTTCCTGAGCCGGGGCCGGTGTCTGTTCCTGAGCCGGGGCCGGTGTCTGTTCCTGAGCCGGAGCCGGTGTCTGTTCCTGAGCCGGAGCCGGTGTCTGTTCCTGAGCCGGAGCCGGTGTCTGTTCCTGAGCCGGAGCCGGTGTCTGTTCCTGAGCCGGAGCCGGTGTCTGTTCCTGAGCCGGAGCCGGTGTCTGTTCCTGAGCCGGAGCCGGTGTCTGTTCCTGAGCCGGAGCCGGTGTCTGTTCCTGAGCCGGAGCCGGTGTCTGTTCCTGAGCCGGAGCCGGTGTCTGTTCCTGAGCCGGAGCCGGTGTCTGTTCCTGAGCCGGAGCCGGTGTCTGTTCCTGAGCCGGTGTCTGTTCCTGAGCCGGAGCCGGTGTCTGTTCCTGAGCCGGAGCCGGTGTCTGTTCCTGAGCCGGTGTCTGTTCCTGAGCCGGTGTCTGTTCCTGAGCCGGAGCCGGTGTCTGTTCCTGAGCCGGAGCCGGAGCCGGTGTCTGTTCCTGAGCCGGAGCCGGTGTCTGTTCCTGAGCCGGTGTCTGTTCCTGAGCCGGTGTCTGTTCCTGAGCCGGAGCCGGTGTCTGTTCCTGAGCCGGAGCCGGTGTCTGTTCCTGAGCCGGAGCCGGTGTCTGTTCCTGAGCCGGAGCCGGTGTCTGTTCCTGAGCCGGAGCCGGTGTCTGTTCCTGAGCCGGAGCCGGTGTCTGTTCCTGAGCCGGAGCCGGTGTCTGTTCCTGAGCCGGAGCCGGTGTCTGTTCCTGAGCCGGAGCCGGTGTCTGTTCCTGAGCCGGAGCCGGTGTCTGTTCCTGAGCCGGAGCCGGTGTCTGTTCCTGAGCCGGAGCCGGTGTCTGTTCCTGAGCCGGAGCCGGTGTCTGTTCCTGAGCCGGAGCCGGTGTCTGTTCCTGAGCCGGAGCCGGTGTCTGTTCCTGAGCCGGTGTCTGTTCCTGAGCCGGTGTCTGTTCCTGAGCCTGTGTCTGTTCCTGAGCCTGTGTCTGTTCCTGAGCCTGTGTCTGTTCCTGAGCCTGTGTCTGTTCCTGAGCCTGTGTCTGTTCCTGAGCCTGTGTCTGTTCCTGAGCCTGTGTCTGTTCCTGAGCCTGTGTCTGTTCCTGAGCCTGTGTCTGTTCCTGAGCCTGTGTCTGTTCCTGAGCCTGTGTCTGTTCCTGAGCCTGTGTCTGTTCCTGAGCCTGTGTCTGTTCCTGAGCCTGTGTCTGTTCCTGAGCCTGTGTCTGTTCCTGAGCCTGTGTCTGTTCCTGAGCCTGTGTCTGTTCCTGAGCCTGTGTCTGTTCCTGAGCCTGTGTCTGTTCCTGAGCCTGTGTCTGTTCCTGAGCCTGTGTCTGTTCCTGAGCCTGTGTCTGTTCCTGAGCCTGTGTCTGTTCCTGAGCCTGTGTCTGTTCCTGAGCCTGTGTCTGTTCCTGAGCCTGTGTCTGTTCCTGAGCCTGTGTCTGTTCCTGAGCCTGTGTCTGTTCCTGAGCCTGTGTCTGTTCCTGAGCCTGTGTCTGTTCCTGAGCCTGTGTCTGTTCCTGAGCCTGTGTCTGTTCCTGAGCCTGTGTCTGTTCCTGAGCCTGTGTCTGTTCCTGAGCCTGTGTCTGTTCCTGAGCCTGTGTCTGTTCCTGAGCCTGTGTCTGTTCCTGAGCCTGTGTCTGTTCCTGAGCCTGTGTCTGTTCCTGAGCCTGTGTCTGTTCCTGAGCCTGTGTCTGTTCCTGAGCCTGTGTCTGTTCCTGAGCCTGTGTCTGTTCCTGAGCCTGTGTCTGTTCCTGAGCCTGTGTCTGTTCCTGAGCCTGTGTCTGTTCCTGAGCCTGTGTCTGTTCCTGAGCCTGTGTCTGTTCCTGAGCCTGTGTCTGTTCCTGAGCCTGTGTCTGTTCCTGAGCCTGTGTCTGTGTTTGTGTTTGTGTTTGTGTCTGTGTCTGTGTCTGTGTCTGTGTCTGTGTCTGTTCCTGAACCTGAGCCGGTGGTGCCAGTTCCAGTGCCTGAGCCGGTGGTGCCAGTTCCAGTGCCTGAGCCGGTGGTGCCAGTTCCAGTGCCCGAGCCGGTGGTGCCAGTTCCAGTGCCCGAGCCGGTGGTGCCAGTTCCAGTAGTTCCAGTGCCTGAGCCGGTGGTGCCAGTTCCAGTTCCTGAGCCATTGGTGTCTGTTCCAGTTCCTGTGCCGTGGCCGCCCGAGGGGTCTTCACCGCCCTGGCCGCCCGAGGGGTCTTCACCGCCGTGGCCGCCCGAGGGGTCTTCACCGCCGTGGCCGCCCGAGGGTTCTTCACCGCCGTGGCCGCCCGAGGGTTCTTCACCGCCGTGGCCGCCCGAGGGTTCTTCACCGCCGTGGCCGCCCGAGGGGTCTTCACCGCCGTGGCCGCCCGAGGGAAAGTCTCCACCCTGGCCGCCCGATGGACGATCTGCTCCGCCCTGGCCGCCCGATGAATGGTCTGCTCTGCCTTGGCCGCCTGAAGGAAAGTCACCGCCCTGGCCGCCCGATGGGCCGTCTGCTTCATCCTGGCCGTCCGATGGACTGTCTGTTTCGCCCTGGCAGCTGGCTAAACCGACATCCTCTGTTCCTGTTCCCCTTCATGGACCTGGCCCCCCATCCCTCCCCCTGATCCTCCACTGTTCCACCTCCCTCCTGAGCTCTTGTTTTGTTTGTTTTTTGTGGGTCTTGGAGCGTCTGGTAGCCGCTCCGTAGAGGGGGGGTTATGTCACAGTGTCTGGTTTATGTTCCCTGGGTCACCACTAGATGTCCTCCTTCCCCACGGTGTCTGTCACTATTCTGAACTGCATTTCCCACAATTCCTGTCTGTCACTGATTGTTCATTGTCTTTCAGCTGTTTCTCGTCACCTTGTCAGCACTTGTGTATTTAAGCCTGTCTGTTTTAGTGTTTGTTACGGAGTCGTTATTTTATGTCACCCTACACTTCTGATCTGTGGTTCCTGTCTGTTCTGGTTTGTTTCTTGTTTATTTTGTATTTGGACTGCTATGATGGATTTTGACCCTTGCATGGACGATTATGAGTTGGATTGCCCCGATATTAAAAATACTGTACATGGATCTCTCTGTTTCCCGAGTGTGTTCCGTGACACAGAGATGTTGACTCAGTGCAGTTAACATTGACACATTAATATTATGTTGATGGCTGCTATCTATCTGGGACAGTGGTGTAGTCTAGTTTTTTGTAGTGAGTATAAATATCCCCAATCCCCCCCCCCCCCCCGCCACCGCATACTAAAAAAAAAAAAAAGGTGTTATTTAAAATACATTTTGCTGTGCAATTTCTTTCTAATTTATTTGAGTTAGACCGAACTTTTAATTTGGTGGTTTGTAGACATTTGAGTTTCTGTGTGTTTTAATAAACTATTATTATTATTATTATTATTATTATTAGGCCTGAAGTATACTTTACTGTGCAATAGTAATATATTTCTGTTATAATTTCTTCAAGTTATACAGAACTTTTATTTTGACAGGTTGTCGTAAAGACATAACAGTTTCTGTGTGTATACTGTATGAAACGAATGAATGACGATAGTTTTATCAAATGAAATGGTGAAATTCTCATCAAGTGACTCTCATAGCAGCTCTGCGATGAAATGCACATGTGTAGCTTACATCATGTCTCAATACAGTGAAACGCTGAAAACACGAGCGTGAGTCACGCGTGCTTCTGTGTGTGTGTGTGTGTGTGGGTGTGTGTGTGTGTGTGTGTGTAACAGTTAGTGGAGCACACATTGAGCGCTCATTCCCAGAGACGCGTAGAACAATTGCAGTCTCTTTTAGCTTTAATATTCATAGACACTAGTCCATATCGAGATTTGATTCATTGTACTTTTGATTTATTCATTCAAAAAGAGCCAAATTCCATGACGTTCTGCTTTATATAGCAAGTTCCATTTGTGACTGGATTCCGCGATTCGATCCGTCGCTTCGCAAACCCAGACGGGGTGAATTTATGAATGAAAGTGTGAAAGTTCTGACACAAAATGAAGTTGATACGTATCCTCACGTTTTTTTTAAGTGGGTATACGCAAATCCTTGGCCTTTTCTAGTGGGTATACGGCGTATACCTGCGTATCACGTAGACTACACCACTGATCTGGGACCCTAATCAAACACACCTGAACCAGCTAATCAATGTCTTCAGGATTACTAGGACATGGGTGCAGAGTCAGAGGAGGATCCTATGGACACTTTCAGTGACAAACATGCCATCCTCACTCAATCAGAACAGGTGGAGGAGGCAGGATGTGCTGATGACCCAGAGCCATCTGCATCTTCCTGGGCTGGAGGAAGTGGAAGCCTTGGCCCTGCTCATTTTAGAACTGGCAGACAACATTGACCGTCACCTAGTGCCAGCTGACCCAAGGCTGAAGATTGGCACTGCAGTTGGTGCTCTGCACGAGCATGACAGGTCTGCAGCCAACTTTGTAAAAAGGTCAAGGTGGGGTTACACCCTGTTTGGCAGATGCTTGGGAGCTGACACACCTGAGACCAGAGCAGCACAGAAGACAAAGTTTTCCTGGATGAGGTACCCTCAGGCTGCCCAGGTGACTGAGGATAGTGGTCTGTTGTACCTCATTATTAAGATGCTGAAAAACCAGCCACCAGCCAGTCGTCTCACCTCCCCCACTAAAATCACCAATGCAATCAAGAGCCAGTATAAAAGGATTGTAGACCGAGTCAGAGACGATCCCATCCTCAACGGTCTCTCCATTCCTCTGCCCAATCTGAATGCCAAGTCCATCTCTACATTCATGGCACGGGAAGAGAAGAAGGCTAACTACAGGGCAACAGTAATGCCAAAGGTGAAACCCCACCAAAGAGTGCTGTCAGAAGAACCAATGTCAGCAGCTCCTACTCTGCCAGAATCCCTTCCAGCTCCAGATCGACCTCAGGTTCAGTACCAGAGCCTACGTCATGCCGCTGGGAAAAGGCATGGTCAGAAGCGCAAGTAAGTTGTTCAGTTTTTCATTTAACAAGTATGTGACTTTACTACTTTATTACAATATGGGAACATATCTGAATTTATCAGCTGAATGGTTTAAACAAACACAACAGACCATGTGAATTGATAGTCATACACATTATTTCTCATGAATTATACTCATCATCGCATGTATGATTTATTTTTGCAGGGTAGATGTGGAAATGCTTGGGAACCGGCCCATTCAACCTAAACCCCCTGTGGCCACGTACATCCCACCCAGAGCGTCAGCAGCACCTGTCCTGGTAGTGGTTCCTGCACAGCCACAGGGACCATTCATGATGCTCTGTGGGGCATCCAGCAGTCAAGGGAAGGGTACATACCTTTCGCACCGCCTCCTGTGCTGACATCCAGACCAATCAAGCCTCATAAATCCATGAAGCCTTGTGGGGCCTGCCAAGTACCCCAGTGTGGTGGGCAGCGTAAGAGGTACACGCCCTCCAAAGACAAGGCTGCTGAAAGTAGCCAAAAAATATTTACCTATTGCCCAGCAACTAGGAAGTCCACCACTTCAGGTTTTGAAGGTGTTGTGTTTAACAGTTTTGAACACTTCAAAAGTGTAGTAGATGAGGAACTAAAAAAAACAACAACATAATTTGGTCCTGGTTTAGACATTGTGTGGGTTAGTCAGAATTACCTGTGCAGAGATTTACATGTCCTCAAGATTATTTGCACTTTGTGGGTTACAATGTAATTTAATTTGCCATGTTATTTATATTCTCATTATAAGGCTAAAATATAATAAGTCATATTTGCTACAATATCTGCCCAATTCACCGATTCATTACACACCATCTATAAAACACAGAGAGAAACGCAGAGATAATTGAGGAACAGGTTTTGACCAGGTGATATCTTTTCCCTTCAAGGTTTAGTCAAAGAACATCACTGGAACAGAACAATACATCCACACAGAGCAAACTTGAACTAATATAACTTTATTCTAGAGCTGCTGTAAAGCCAAAATAATGTATATTAGATATGTATATTTTTTATAGATATTTTACTGATTGGCTAGACAAAACACCTCATCCTAGCAGCTCACAAACTCTACATCTAAAACAAGTCTACAATACTACTTCAGCACATGACATCATATAAGTAGTGGAGCGTTTAGGTGTGTATAAATGAATATAACTGAGTGTGTCCATGATGACATTTTTTGGAATGTACACGGGTTATAAGTAGAATATTGTACAAACCATATAACAGGGTTATCTATCTATCTATCTATCTATCTATCTATCTATCTATATAGCTAGCTAGCTAGCTAGCTAGCTATCTATCTGTCTGTCTGTCTCTATCTATCTAGTAATTAATATCAAGCGTAGAATCAGTTCTGGCAGGTCACGTTAGTCAAGCTCGCATCAGCTGACTCTCAGCTGATCCACGTCTACCTATAGGAATATGACACCTATCACTGTATACATATATAAGCTCCTTCAGTATTACCAGCAGCTATCCGTTTCTCAGGAGCTAATTACCCTCCTCCATCCCCAGCTCCTCCTCTTGTCAGTCAGGATTTGGCATTCTGATTCCCCTTGAATCAGAATAAATTCTCGAATTATGTTGTACTTTAAAATCTTGAATTAAATATATTTGCAAACATTCATGTTGGTTTTGATCTGTTTACCCCAAGGGGGGTTATTGCTGCTCTCCCTGCTCTTATCCATAGAACTATAATTTTATCTATCTAAAAATCAACATTTCATCTGTTTACTTGTATTTCCGTTAACCAACAGAGAACACATGCGAATGTGTGTTGAATTATTGAAATATGAACTTAAAGCAAAAGTGTTAGGCCTACTTCGTGTAAATAATTTACATGTAAGGGGTTGGGCTAACAAAAAGGAGTTTATGAAGCTCTGGGGTGCTTCTCAATATCCCTCCTCGTCTCCTCGCTCCTCCGTCCTCCATCCTATGACCCGGAAATCGATCGAGCTCAGCCATCTTGAAGGACATCTCAATTCTCTAATTGCACCGTGAGGAGTCGAGGATCGAAGAGTGAGGAGGCTTCCTGAGGAGTCATGAGCGAGGATACACGGGTGTATCCTATGCGGAAGAGTTTTATCGACTAAAACGTGACGCACGTATAAATGCTCCTCCCCCTTCACATCGGTCACAATCATTTTAATTTATACTTTACCTTTGCAGTTTATATAAACCACACATCTCACATATTTAAACAAATGCACAAATAAGAAATGAGAAGCACCCCTGGTCTAGTTGAAGTTGAGGAGAGGAGCAGTTCCAAAAGAAAGTGTAGCGCTTAGTGTTGCTGAGAGAGAGAAAGAAACTCGATCGCCTCCTGGAGGAGAAAGGAAGAATGACGAGGCTGATCTGTGCTTTTCCTTTGCCGCACTTATAGCAGAGAAAAGCCAGAGAGAATAGCATTTCAACCCAGCATTCGCCAAAATATAAGCTTGAAGATTTAAAGGTTTAACAGTGAAGAGTTTTAGACAAAGCCTAAGTATTGTGACTTGCAGCATGAAATCAAATAATTATTAGGCCCATAATTAATTTGAATATAAATAATAAGAATAAGAATACTACTACTACTACTACTACTACTACTACTACTATTAGGCCCTGTTCACACAGCCCTATAGGCCTATATAAATATTGAAATATGAACTTAAAGTGCAAGTGGAAGGCCTACTTCGTGTAAATCATTTACGTGTAAGGGGTTTGGCTGACAAAAAAGAGTTTAGGAAGCTCTGGTCTAGTTGAAGTTGAGGAGAGGAGCAGTTCCAAAAGAAAGTGTAGCTCTTAGTGTTGCTGAGAGAGAAAGAAAGAAACTCGATCGCCTCCTGGAGGAGAAAGGAAGAATGACGAGGCTGAGCTGTGCTTTTCCTTTGCCACACTAATAGCAGACAAAAGCCAGAGAGAAAGCAAAATGTAAGAAAATAAATCTAATTTGAAAGGATAAAGGAAAAAGCGTTGGTGAAATGAATTATCTGAGTAGTGAAGATGAAGCAAAAGCTTACAGCACCTGGTATTCCCAGGCGGTCTCCCATCCAAGTACTAACCAGGCCCGACCCTGCTTAGCTTCCGAGATCGGACGAGATCGGGCGTGTTTTTTTTTTTTTTTTTTTTTTTTTTTTTTTTTCTCCCATCCAAGTACTAACCAGGCCCGACTCTGCTTAGCTTCCGAGATCGGACGAGATCGGGCGTGTTTTTTTTTTTTTTTTTTTTTTTCTCCCATCCAAGTACTAACCAGGCCCGACCCTGCTTAGCTTCCGAGATCGGACGAGATCGGGCGTGTTCAGGGTGGTATGGCCGTAAGCGAGAGTCTCAGGCGATAGAGAGATATTTAAAGAAGGACAGCAGCTGCAGCAGCCCACCTACACATGACGTGGAGGAGTAAAAGAAAAAAAAAATAAGAAAAAATTGAATGTATAGTTTTAATACGAGTTCAAAATCAAACGCATGCATATAAATAAATTATTTAAAAATAATTAAATAAACAAACCAACAAATGACATTGACTCATATTTAATTGGACTATAGCTCATATTCAGTAATGTTTGGCAACTAACAAATGTGTATTCAATATCATTAGGATGCATAACAATTGTAATAATTTCCACTCACAGTCCCTCACTGTAACCTTGACTTTCGCTTGAGTCAACGGCTTTATTTATTTATTTGTTTATTTTTTCTTAGTTACTCCACGTCATGTGTAGGGGTGCTGCTGCTGCTGCTGTCCTTCTTTAAAGGAGAACTCCGGTCAATTTTAACATTGAGCTCATTTTTTTGTACATTTGGAGTGCTGTCAATACAGAGAACAACGACAAAAATCGGTGTTGCCTACACCGAGTTATTCTATTTTTAAAATTTGCACCCTGTTGACTTCAATGGGGCAAGTACTAAACCTGCTTTTAGCCTCTTAACATCCTTGATGTGTCATTACAAGTGCACAGAAAATGTGAGTGATTCTTTCTGAGTGAACACGAGTGGATCTGACTGCAGTAGATGTGAAAGATATTAATAAAAACGATGTTATTTAAGCCAGCAAATATCTGTGTTTACATCCTGTTTTTCGGTTGAAGTCCAAAGTAGTCGATTGCCGAGTTCACGCGCATAGGTTTATCACGCGCGTGAACTCGGCAATCGACTACTTTGGACTTCAACCGAAAAGCAGGATGTAAACAGGTATTTGCGCTGGCTTAAATAACATCATTTTTATACATATCTTTTACATCTACTGCAGTCAGATCCACTCGTGTTTACTCAGAAGGAATCACTCACATTGTCTGTGCACTTGTAATGACACATCAAGGATGTTAAGAGCCTAAAAGCAGGTTTAGTACTTGCCCCATTGAAGTCAACAGGGTGCACATTTTAAAAATAGAATAACTCGGTGTAGGCAACACCGATTTTTGTCGTTGTTCTCTGTATTGACAGCACTCCAAATGTACAAAAAAATTAGCTCAATGTTAAAATTGACCGGAGTTCTCCTTTAAATATCTCTCTATCGCCTGAGACTCTCGCTTACGGCCATACCACCCTGAACACGCCCGATCTCGTCCGATCTCGGAAGCTAAGCAGGGTCGGGCCTGGTTAGTACTTGGATGGGAGACCGCCTGGGAATACCAGGTGCTGTAAGCTTTTGCTTCATCTTCACTACTCAGATAATTCACTTCACCAACGCTTTTTCCTTTATCCTTTCAAATTAGATTTATTTTCTTACATTTTGCTTTCTCCCTGGCTTTTGTCTGCTATTACTGCGGCAAAGGGAAAGCACAGCTCAGGCTCGTCATTCTTCCTTTCTCCTCCAGGAGGCGATCGAGTTTCTTTCTTTCTCTCTCTCAGCAACACTAAGAGCTACACTTTCTTTTGGAACTGCTCCTCTCCTCAACTTCAACTAGACCAGAGCTTCCTAAAACTTTTTTGTCTGCCGAACCCCTTACACGTAAATGATTTACACGAAGTAGGCCTTCCACTTGCGCTTTAAGTTCGTATTTCAATATTTGGCATGCCCCCAGCCCCGAACCCCCCTAGAAAGATCATTATTGGGACCCCGGTATTTATAAAACCCTGCGTCGACCCTGCACCCAGTAAAGACAGTGATCCCTTGAATAGTTGTCCAATTTTCATGTGTGGATGGACTAAGGAATAATCACTCAAAATTCATAATTATTTAGTTGTCTCTTCCTATAGTCTGTAGGCAGTATTAATTGCAAAAACGGCACCTCTTCTGTGGCTAATATTAATTTCATAATGATCCTTTCTCCGTGAAGTCAAGCAGCAAAAGTTAAGTGATAATGTGCATAATATTATAATGCTACTGGCCCATTCTGGGGTGAACTAATATACAAGACTAGTCTTACATGTCACAACACAGAGCGTTTGCTGGGATGATAAAAAAAATATTACCAGGGCATTAATTACGAGTAGCCTAGGGTATACCAACTTCTCTCAACAATCGGGAGATGGGGACCCCCCCGAATAATGACGGGTATTTCAAACACTGTTCATAATCCTTACTTTTGCCAGTTCTTTATGACAGCAGGGTTGCCAACTTTGGGACTTTGGCTGGAGTGAGACTCTGTAAAACATCAGTGCGCGCACGTAACCCTAACCCTAATTTAAAAAATGTCAGTCCTTGTTTACTTAGTATAAACCCTGATTTATGAAAAAAAAAAAAAAAAAAATAATAGAATGGAAAAGTTTTTTCAAAATGTACAATTAATTTATTGATTGCACTATAAAAAAATAAAGATAGAGGTGATTAAATAACAAACATGTAAAACAACAACATCAAAACAATAAAAAATCTCAAAACAAAAGGGACACATAATAGTTACTCCACCTCCCCAGAAAACCACAGCACAAGTTTCACACATTAGGCCTGTTGTAGCCTATGCCACAGTGGCAGTGTTGGCCTGCTTCACTACCTCTGCAAGAGCTCGTATCTGAAGCAGGGTTCAATCCGGTGATGAACGTTCATTGCGTCTGTCACGTGACAAATGAACGAAAGACTCGGAAGGTAATTATTTATGTTCCCTGTAAATTATTTTTGACTGCATTATAATGATTTCTTAATTCAGAATAAGATAAAGACTGCATAGGTGGATGTGTTCGGGGAATTTGGCTGTTAAAAGTATAACATTTAAAGCCCTAAAAATGAACGAAATGACTCGAAAAAAGATTCGTTCATTTTAATGAACGAGATCGAGTAAAATGATCCGAACTTCTCATCACTGGGTGCCATCAAGTGACAGTCTGTTCCTGGTGTCAGTCTTGTTTAGGCCAGTAACTGAAATGGTTCGCTCAGCATCCGCATTTGACTCAACACAATCTGGGCAACCTTTGATCATTTGGGAAATTTTAAAATGCCACTTGCCCGATTTGCCAAAACGTAGTTTGTACCATGAGCCTATTTTTATTGAGCAATTAGCTAGCCCACATAACGCACGTCAGGCAACGTTCGCAAATATAGTGAAGTCTGTACTCTCGGCACACAGACTGATTAGGCAAGGCTACGTCTGTAGTGAAAGGCACACCATTTTATTATCTGCTTACCTTGATTGTCATCCAAACTTTGAAACACGCATCAGTGGACTCGGACTCCGAACCTACCGTATGCTCCGAACTCTCTCTGAACTTTTCACACGCAACTGACGTATCAGGTGCAAGGTTTTCAGCGAATCAACGATCAGAGAATACTGCAGTGAGAACGTTGTAGGCAGATGTTACAGCTGTGGGCCTTAAACTCCTCTCCTGTCATTAATACGCTGTGGTCTAGTGTCATCAACAGAAAATAAACGGATTGAGAGGGGAGAAAAATGGATTTTGGCGTGACATTTCTTGCGTGTGCGTGAGAGCGTGAGATTGATGCTGAAAGCGTGAGTGTCACGCCAGATGCGTGAGAGTTGGCAACCCTAGGCAGCGCCACGCCGCCACCCACATGTTGAACGTGTCACCACCGCATCAGCACCGAAAACATGGAGATTTTTTTCAAATCAAAAATCGTGATACAAACCGAATCGTGGGTTTGGTCTATCGTTACATTCTTAGATGAGAGAGTAGATCGAGGTTAAGTCGTTTGTCATGGTTGTAAAGAAAAACAATGGCTATCTGAACATCTTTGCCAAGCCCAAACCAGTACAGAAGTAGGCTAATCAATAAATTATTGGTGAGGGTCATGCCTTTTTTCACAATCATTTTGGAGGGTCATAGAAAAATGTATTGCTGGCGAAGGGAGGGTAAGTCTATTTTGACTGTAGATCTCAAAACTCCTCCGGTAGCCCCTTAAATAAAAAACGAACAGTCCCTAAGTGATCAATTTATGTTTTCACAAGTGTTTTCACACATGGTCATTGGGTGTAGGTTTTCGGGAAATTATTGTGGCATTTACAGTTTTTCCAAATTGCTTACACACTAAAAGTGAAAATGTAGGCCCACTCAGTGAAACCATTGTTCGTGAACTAAACTAAACTATCTGTACACTGCACACTGAACAAGCAAAAGACTCAAGATACTGTAGTAGTGTTTTACATTTTTCACATCTGTGTGTAGTTTGGTGTGTATAGCCAATCATTTTATTTTTGTGAGTCACTATGCAAAAACACAATTTTTGGAAGAGTTAAAATTGTTTTGAAGGAAGTGTTTGCTTTTGCAAGAGATGTTTGAATTTTTTGCATGTGTGTGTGTTTTGTGTGTACAGTTTCAAGAAACTGAGCCATAGTTTCAGAAACTGTGTAAGCAATTTGAAAAAGCTGTATTATTTAGATATTATTTTTTTGGTAGTTTTGTTTTGTAATTGTTGTTCAAGCATTCATTATACAAAAGAAAATCAGTTAACTTTCCTGTATTGTCTATTGTTGTAAAAAAAAAAAAAAAAAATGCAATCTCTAATATACTGCCAGGCACTCATATCATCTCATCACTTTAACAGAAAAACAAAGGTTTTCTTACTTATTTTTAAAACAGCATTGAAAGTTTTCTGTCAGTTTTCACTTTAGTTATTTACTTTATAAAGGTTTAATCCAAACACAAGAGGGCAGCATAACATCACTTACTGACTCATTGTTGAAAAAAGTGGAAGACTAAAAAAACTCAAAAAGTTACAGTAAGACTCTGGGGTGTATTCACACCTGTCTTGTTTGGTTTGATTGAATCAAACTCAAGTTCTTTCCCCCTGGTGCGGATCTTTTGGGCAGGTGTGTACAGCAATCGCACTCGGGTGAGGACCAAACAACCGTACCGAGACCCAGCTGAAGAGGTGCTCTCGGTCCGGTTCCAAACGAACTCTGTTACGTTTTGTTTACAGGAGGGAGAGGCAGGGGACAATGAGGACAAATTCAAAGACGAAGAGTTGGAGGAGGAGGAGGAGGAGGAGGAAGAGGGCGAGGGCGAGGACGAGGGAAAAGAAGGAGAGCCATCTCTGATGAGATTAGGGCAACACTTTTTGATCATGTGATCAACCACGGTTTGACCATGAGAGAGGCTGGACTGAGAATCCAGCCCAACTTGAGTCGATTTACAGTGGCGTCCATAATTCGAACCTTCAGAAATGAGAAAAGGTATGCAACTATCTAATGACTATTTTAGCATTACAGTAATGTACTGTAAAATACATATGACTGCATAGTATTGCCTAAACATTTGTAACACTAGGCCATCCATTTACTGCACTGCATTGAATGAATGAGGTTGGTTATCATGCTATACTACCTTTTTTTTGTAAATTGTATACAGTTCCTATGTTGAGCACAAACTGTGTTTGAATTATGTACAGAGTGGAGAGACAAAGACTTCATGGTGGACGAGGACGCTTGTTTACAGATGTACAAGAGCAAGCCCATAGGCAGGTGGTGTTCGGGTGGTTCGAACGAACCCCCCCTCACTGCCAAAGGTCCAGAATTTAAGTCGTGTTTTTTTTTTTTTCATGTGATTATTGTCATCATTGTTTTAATCAATGCTTGTGACAAATATTCTGGGTTGCTGTTTCAAATTAATATGATTATTGTAGCTGGACGTATGTGTGTGTGTGCTGCGCGTGCAGTTCAGAGAGAGTTCTCGCAATACACTTTTCAAAGCAACGGTGAAGAAGCATCGCCTCTGAATGATGGGGGGGAGGGGTTTTATATATATATATATATATATATATATATATATATACTTAGCAGAGGATACCCCCAGAGTGGCCCCCGGGGACCAAACGAAATTTTTCCGTAGAAGTCTAGTGGGGCTACATGCCCGCCAAATTTCATGTTCCCCGGTGCTTCGGTGTCCCTGGTATCGTTGATGAAAAATTTACGGGGGCCCCAGCGCGGGGTGGGAAGTGGCCCCCGGGGACCAAACGAAATTTTTCCGTAAAAGTCTAGTAGACCAACATACCATAAAAATTTCTTCATCCTCGGTGCCACGGTTCAGGTAGTTATTTAGGAAAAACTGCATTTTTTTGGGTTTGGGGGGGCCCAGCGCGGGGGGGGGGAGTGGCCCCCGGGGACCAAACGAAATTTTTCCTTAGATGTCTAGTGGGGCTACATGCCCACCACATTTCATGTTCCCCGGTGCTTCGGTGTCCCTGGTATCGTTGACAAAAAATTTACGGGGGCCCCAGCGCGGGGGGGGGAAGTGGCCCCCGGGGACCAAACGAAATTTTTCCGTAAAAGTCTAGTAGACCAACATACCATAACAATTTCTTCATCCTCGGTGCCACGGTTCAGGTAGTTATTTAGGAAAAACTGCATTTTTTTGGGTTTGGGGGGGCCCAGCGCGGGGGGGTAGTGGCCCCCGGGGACCAAACGAAATTTTTCCTTAGAAGTCTAGTGGGGCTACATGCCCACCAAATTTCATGTTCCCCGGTGCTTCGGTGTCCCTGGTATCGTTGACGAAAAATTTACGGGGGCCCCAGCGCGGGGGGGGAAGTGGCCCCCGGGGACCAAACGAAATTTTTCCGTAAAAGTCTAGTAGACCAACATACCATAAAAATGTTTTCATCCTCGGTGCCACGGTTCAGGTAGTTATTTAGGAAAAACTGCATTTTTTGGGGTTTGGGGGGGCCCAGCGCGGGGGGGGGAGTGGCCCCCGGGGACCAAACGAAATTTTTCCTTAGAAGTCTAGTGGGGCTACATGCCCACCAAATTTCATGTTCCCCGGTGCTTCAGTGTCCCTGGTATCGTTGACGAAAAATTTACGGGTGCCCCAGCGCGGGGGGGGGAGTGGCCCCCGGGGACCAAACGAAATTTTTCCGTAAAAGTCTAGTAGACCAACATACCATAAAAATTTCTTCATCCTCGGTGCCACGGTTCAGGTAGTTATTTAGGAAAAACTGAATTTTTTTGGGTTGGGGGGGCCCAGCGCGGGGGGGGAGTGGCCCCCGGGGACCAAACGAAATTTTTCCTTAGAAGTCTAGTGGGGCTACATGCCCACCAAATTTCATGTTCCCCGGTGCTTCGGTGTCCCTGGTATCGTTGACGAAAAATTCAGTAAGGTGACGAAAAAAAAACAAAAAAAAAACTTTGACAATCTCTATATGACCGCTTTCGCTAGCTACGCTAGCGGCGGTCATAAAAACATAGTGGGATATTCAGTGATATTGGTGTTACATGAGGAAGCAATTTGACAACAATGCAGTAAATATTTTAGGTGCATCAAAAAGCGTGCTCGTTAAGATACCAGCAGACAAGCTAATCCAGCACAAATTAGTGCATAAAAGGTCACCAAAATGAAGTATTTGAACCTCATAATTAAATACAAAAGGAGGAGAAAAACTGCAAAAAGTTCCACTTTTTGAAAAAAAGAACCCCCCCTTTCAATAGGCTGGCTACGGACCTGAAGAGACTGCAATTATAAATATGGTTTTGGCCAACAATGCCATTAGGATTCGAGAGATAAGAGAGCTTATCTTGAATAATGACACCATATTTAACAACATGTAAGCCTGTCGACCATACAACGCATCCTCCAACGGCACCAAGTGACGATGAAACAACTTTACAAGGTGCCATTTGAGAGAAACTCTGACAGAGTCAAGAATCTGTGACATGACTGTAGAGGTATGTATGCAACACTACTTCCAGTACTTCAGACATACCATATTTACTCATCTGTATATCCTTTTGTCTGTTACAGAGAGTATTGGAGATGGATGCCCATGTAATTCACCATGAATTTATTTATGTGGATGAGGTTGGCTTCACCTCTCCTTGAACTGCCACCTTACCGTGGTGGAGGGGTTTGAGTACCCGAATGACCCTAGGAGCTATGTTGTCTGGGGCTATATGCCCCTGGTAGGGTCTCCCAAGGCAAACAGGTCCTAGGTGACGGGTCAGACTAAGAGCGGTTCAAAAACCCTTGTGATGCAAAAGAAAACGAGGACCGTGACGTCGCCCGGTATGGCGCAGCCGGGGCCCCACCTTGGAGCCAGGCCTGGGGTTGGGGCTCGTATGCGAGCGCCTGGTGGTTGGGCCTCCCCCCATGGGGTCCGGCCGGGCTCAGCCCGAAGGAGCGACGTGGGGCCACCCTCCCGTGGACCCACCACCTGCAGGAGGGATCGTAAGGGGCCGGTGCTAAGTGGATCGGGCGGCAGTCGAAGGCGGGGGCCTAGACAACCCGATCCCTGGACGCGGAATCTAGCTCTAGGGACATGGAACGTCACCTCTCTGGCGGGGAAGGAGCCTGAGGTTGTGCGTGAGGTTCAGAGATTCCGACTAGAGATAGTTGGGATCACCTCTACGCACGGCTTGGGCTCTGGAACCACACTCCTCGAGAGAGGATGGACTCTTCACCACTCTGGAGTTGCCCATGGTGAGAGGCGGCGGGCTGGTGTGGGTTTGCTTATAGCCCCCCAGCTCAGCCGCCATGTGTTGGAGTTCACCCCGGTGAACGAGAGGGTCGCTTCCCTGCGCCTTCGGGTCGGGGATAGGTCTCTCACTGTCGTTTGTGCCTACGGGCCAAACGGCAGTGCAGAGTACCCGGCCTTCTTGGAGTCTCTGGGAGGGGTGCTGGAAAGTGCTCCGACTGGGGACTCCGTCGTTCTACTGGGGGACTTCAACGCCCACGTGGGCAGCGACAGTGACACCTGGAGGGGCGTGATTGGGAGGAACGGCCCCCCTGATCTGAGCCCGAGTGGTGTTCTGTTATTGGACTTCTGTGCTAGTTACAGCTTGTCCATAACGAACACCATGTTCAAGCATAAGGGTGTCCATCAGTGCACATGGCACCAGGACACCTTAGGCCGGAGGTCGATGATCGACTTTGTGGTCGTTTCATCCGATCTCCGGCCGTATGTCTTGGACACTCGGGTGAAGAGAGGGGCGGAGCTGTCAACTGATCACCACCTGGTGGTGACTTGGATCCGATGGCAGGGGAGGAAGCTGGACAGACTCGGCAGACCCAAACGTACTGTGAGGGTCTGTTGGGAACGTTTGGCCGAATCTCCTGTCAGAGAGATCTTCAACTCCCACCTCCGGCAGAGCTTCGACCAGATCCCGAGGGAGTCTGGAGATATTGAGTCCGAGTGGACCATGTTCTCCACCTCCATTGTCAATGCGGCCACTCGGAGCTGTGGCCATAAGGTCTCCGGTGCCTGACGAGGCGGCAATCCCCGAACCCGGTGGTGGACACCGGAAGTAAGGGATGTCGTCAAGCTGAAGAAGGAGTCCTATCGGGCCTGGCTGGCTTGTGGGACTCCTGAGGCAGCTGATGGGTACCGACGGGCCAAGCGGACTGCAGCCCGGGTGGTTGTGGAGGCAAAAACTCGGGCCTGGGAGGAGTTCGGTGAGGCCATGGAGAAGGACTATCGGTCGGCCTCGAAGAGATTCTGGCAAACCGTCTGGCGCCTCAGGAGGGGGAAGCAGTGCCCTACCAACGCTGTTTACAGTGGAGGTGGGCAGCTGTTGACCTCGACTGGGGATATCACCGGACGGTGGAAGGAATACTTCGAGGATCTCCTCAATCCCGCCGTCACGTCTTCCATTGAGGAAGCAGAGGCTGAGGGCTCGGAGGCGGACTCGTCCATCACCCAAGCTGAAGTCACCGAGGTAGTCAAGAAACTCCTCGGTGGCAAGGCACCAGGGGTGGATGAGATCCGCCCTGAGTACCTCAAGTCTCTGGATGTTGTGGGGCTGTCTTGGCTGACACGCCTCTGCAGCATCGCGTGGCGGTCGGGGACAGTGCCTTTGGACTGGCAGATCGGGGTGGTGGTCCCTCTTTTCAAGAAGGGGGACCGGAGGGTGTGCTCCAACTATAGGGGGATCACACTTCTCAGCCTCCCTGGGAAAGTCTATGCCAGGGTACTGGAGAGGAGAATCCGGCCGATAGTAGAACCTCGGATTCAGGAGGAACAGTGTGGTTTTCGTCCCGGTCGTGGAACACTGGACCAGCTCTATACCCTCTACAGGGTGCTGGAGGGCTCATGGGAGTTTGCCCAACCAATCCACATGTGCTTTGTGGATTTGGAGAAGGCATTCGACTGTGTCCCTCGCGGCATCTTGTGGAGGGTGCTCTGGGAGTATGGGGTTCGGGGCCCTTTGCTAAGGGCTATCCGGTCACTGTACGACCGGAGCAGGAGCTTTGTTCCCATTGCTGGCAGTAAGTCAGACTTGTTCCCGGTACATGTTGGACTCCGGCAGGGCTGCCCTTTGTCGCTGGTTCTGTTCATAATTTTTATGGACAGAATTTCTAGGCGCAGCCAGGGGCCGGAGGGGGTCAGGTTTGGGGACCACACGATTTCATCTCTGCGGATGATGTTGTCGTGCTGGCCTCATCAAACCAGGACCTCCAGCATGCACTGGGACGGTTTGCAGCCGAGTGTGAAGCGGCTGGGATGAGAATCAGCACCTCCAAATCCGAGGCCATGGTTCTCAATCGGAAAAGGGTGGTTTGCCCGCTTCAGGTTGGTGGAGAGCTCCTGCCTCAAGTGGAGGAGTTCAAGTATCTTGGGGTCTTGTTCACGAGTGAGGGAAGGATGGAACGGGAGATTGACAGGCGGATCGGTGCAGCTTCTGCAGTAATGCGGTCCCTGTACCAGTCTGTCGTGGTGAAGTTGCATTTACCGGTCAATCTACGTTCCTACTCTCACCTATGGTCATGAGCTGTGGGTCATGACTGAAAGGACAAGATCCCGGATACAAGCGGCCGAAATGAGCTTTCTCCGCAGGGTGGCTGGGCGATCCCTTAGAGATAAGGTGAGAAGCTCGGTCACTCGGGAGGAGCTCAGAGTAGAGCCACTGCTCCTCCACATCGAGAGGGGTCAGTTGAGGTGGCTTGGGCATCTTTTCCGGATGCCTCCTGGACGCCTTCCCGGGAAGGTGTTCCGGGCATGTCCCACCGGGAGGAGACCCCGGGGAAGACCTAGGACACGCTGGAGAGACTATGTCTCCCGGCTGGCCTGGGAACGCCTCGGTGTCCCCCCGGAAGAGCTGGAGGAAGTGTCTAGGGAGAGGGAAGTCTGGGCATCCCTGCTTAGACTGCTGCCCCCGCGACCCGGTCCCGGATAAGCAGTAGAAGATGGATGGATGGATGGAGGTTGGCTTCAACCTCACCTAAACCAGGCGCCGCGGAAGAAATGTAATATAGGACAGAGGGCAATTACCAATGTCCCTGGACAGCGTGGGGGTAATATAACTATGCGTGCTGCCATCACTCAAAACAGGGTCCTCCATCACAATGCCACGCTTTTCTGGATGCAATTTACACAATGCTTGTCCTGATCCAGATCAGGAGCCTAGATTTGTGGTTATATGGGACAATGTTGGTTTTCACCGTGCTGTTCTGGTTCAAAACTGGTTTGCCAACCATCCACAATTTGTAGTTTTGTACCTACCCTCATATTCACCTTTTCTAAATCCCATAGAGGAATTCTTCTCAGCTTGGCGCTGGAAAGAGTATGATCGCCAACCCTATGCCCGCATGCCGCTTCTCCAGGCAATGGAGGGACATAGAGTTAGCCTCTGTCCAAGGTTGGAGACGCTATGCTAGGAGATGCTTCCCTCGATGTTTGGCAAGAGAAAATGTATCTTGTGATGTGGAAGAAGTATTGTGGCCAGACCCAGCCCGGAGAAGAGATGAAGCGTACTTCGCACTGGTGACTGTTTGCCATTTGATGCAAATGCTTCATTCTGACATGTGTTTATGGCATTTTGAATGCAGTGTTACATTTTGAATGAGATGTGAGGCATTTATCATTTTGTGTGTGCAGTCCTGGGAATTGTGTGTAGAGTTTTGAAAAAACGTGACATGGTTTTGAAAACGTGTGTACATTCATAACATTCATTAATAGAAAAAAAATCAATTAACATTCCTGTAGTCTACTGTAAACCAGTCTCTAATATAGTACAAAACACACGTCATCTCATCACTTTAACAGAAAATCAAAGGTATTTTATTTTTAAAACAGCACTGAAGGTTTTCTGTCAGATTTCACTTTAGTTATTTACTTTATAAAGGTTTAATCCAAACGCAAGAGGGCAGCATAACATCACTTACTCCCTTCGCCTTTACTTACTTCACTGCACTCACTGATGAAAAAAACGGAAGACACAAAAAACGTATTAAGTCATATATTTTAGTATTAGTATTAGTCAAACCAATCTAACTGTACACTTTCAAGCATTTTCGGACCATATTAAGCTTTACAAAACCGCCTTAAATACAGCTCACTCTTCCTATATCGCTAAAATCATCAATAACGCAAACAACAGGCCTAAAACACTATTTAGCATTGTAAATAAGCTTGTTCAGGCACCCGCGCACAACGCCTGTCTACAAGAATCTGACAACTTGTGCTGTTCTTTTCTGCAACACTTTCAGGGAAAGTTGGATGCTTTACGTGGGACTTTTAGTGATGAACCGACCACTTCTAGTTGTGAGCAAGCTCAGATACAAACACTCAATAACTTTATGCTGACCAACCCCATCTTGATTAGTGAAATTATACAGAAATCCAATTCTTCTTCTTGCCGGTTGGATCCTGCACCTACAACCCTTCTGAAACACTGTACCTCTGTCATTTCTGCACCTATCTCACATCTTGTAAACATGTCTCTTCTCTTTGCCTCTGTTCCAGTCTCACTAAAGACGGCCGCAGTTACTCCTATTCTTAAAAAAACAAATCTGGACCCAACTGACTACGCTAACTATCGCCCAATCTCCAATCTACCGTATGTCTCAAAAATCATGGAAAAGGTTGTCGCCACTCAATTGCAGTCATATCTATCCCTCAACAACAGTTTTGATTTATTTCAGTCTGGTTTTCGCCAAAACCACAGTACTGAAACTGCATTAGCAAGGGTTATCAATGACCTCTTACTCTTTGGTGACTCGGGAAACCTTTCCTTACTTTTACTACTCGACCTCAGCTCAGCTTTCGATACAGTCTGCCATAAAGTCTTACTCATGCGCCTCTCAGAGATTGGTATCTCAGGAGCCGCGTTATCCTGGTTTTCCTCCTATCTGACAGATAGGAAATACTACATCACTATGCACAATTACAAATCTCCCACTGTCACTCTCAAACAAGGTGTTCCACAGGGATCAGTTCTCGGCCCGTTACTATTTATTATTTACGTTTTGCCTCTCGGACAAATTATTCGCCGCCACGGTTTTCAATATCACTGCTACGCCGACGATATCCAAATATATACTGCTTGCCGACCGGATTCTATTCACCAGACCACATCACTATCATCATGTATCAATGAACTAAAGGCCTGGCTCAATTCCAATTTTCTCAGTCTGAATCTGACTAAAACAGAAATATTAATCACTGGCCCTACATCTCTAACAAAAAAATTAAGTAATATTCCCAGACTTGACCTCGAAGCTACATCAATAATTCCATCTGCCACTGTAAAAAACTTGGGTATTATTCTTGACCCTGCACTGACGTTCGACGCTTACATTAGTCAACTTTGTAAAGCGTCCTTTTTTCATCTGCGCCGTATTGCCAAACTCCGTCCCTATGTCAGCCCAAAAGACGCTGAAGCACTAGTACACGCGTTCATCACATCTCGCCTCGATTACTGTAATGTTCTTTTTTCTGGACTACCAGCACACTCTATCTCACGTTTGCAATATATTCAAAACTCTGCCGCAAGACTACTAACTTACACTAAAAAAACTGCCCATATCACTCCAATTCTGTTTAAACTGCACTGGCTACCCGTGTCATCCCGAATCACTTATAAAATTCTTTTGCTTACCTTCAAGTCACTAAATGGTCTTGCTCCAGCCTATCTCTCTGACTTACTTTCTCCTTATATTCCCCCTCGAACTCTCCGATCTTCTGGCTGTGAACTCCTATGCGAGCGGAGATTTCGTCTGTCGTCTATGGGTGGCAGGTCTTTCTCTGTTATAGCCCCTAAGCTATGGAACTCTCTTCCGTTGGCTCTCAGGACAACAACCACGTTGAATGAATTTAAGCATAAACTCAAAACACATTTGTTTAATCAGTATTATCAGCCATGAAAATGTTAATTCGACATAACACAGTCACAATGTTAACTTAGGTACCAATAATCTACTGCATCTTTACTCCAACTGCCCACCATGCTGTCTGTAATCAATGTTTGTTGCCTTTGTCTTTATGTTTGTATTGCATATGTAATGTGTTTTGCAACTGCAATCACTCACTACTTGGACTGGGCAAATGTCCATTGTCCGTTTATTTGTAAACTGCTTGTTATTTACTGTCATTGTGAAGCGTCCTTGAGCTTGGGAAAGGCGCTATATACACGGGTTTCTTGTATACAAACAATACCGGATGCGCGCGCATCCAAGAGGCAGAAAACCGCTAGCTGTTATGCCGAGTTCTGTAAAAGAACATTGTAATTAACGTAGATTTCGCATTGTTTGTAATTTCTTGCTGACTCAATAATAAACTGCAATTTCAGAGTTGGATCTGTTTGTTTGTGTTTATATTATATTAATATAACATTATGTAAAACGTCCAACTGTTTACGAATTAAAATCCGGACATACTGTGATGCATGAATTATCATGTTAACGTTAGACTATAGCAATGTAGTAATGCAATAGCCAATGTTAGGAGTGCAGCATCTATAGAGCTTTGCTTTTATATAAGTTAGCCTTGTTTACGTTACGACCTGCAACATTTCATGACACATAGCCTATAACGTTACTTTACTGTAAATCAAAGATTTGACGATGGATTATGTGGGAACCCTTAGTACCTCCGAACGTGGCGATTAGCCTAATTTATATTAAAAAAACTTACTCTCAGCAATGGTGAGATCTTGCCGGATCTATGCAATACATGACGATCTTTGGATTGTGGATGACAAGAAGTGGCCAGCAATTGTATGGCCTGATATAATTATCTTATTCAGACACCAAGTATAGGCTACAAGAGAAATGATTAGAGCATACAAATCCCTTGATGCATACTACGTGCTAATATGGTCATGTGCAGCTTGTCAAATACTTTGATGCTGCACCGGATTTTTTGCGTGTTGAGGATGTGCTCGTCAAAGGCAAGGCATTAAAGCCAAGCCTTATGATTTTAAGGCATTTTTTTGGCAAAACCATGCTTCCCCATAGTAATGTTGAACATCAGGCACCCAGCACTGGCTACAACTCCTTGGCATTTTGACTTAGCAACAACACATACTAGCCGAACCCTTTACTCCGGTACGAAGAGCGCGGGTCTTTTGCCTCTTGGTTGCGTGCGCAAGCAGTGATGACGTCGCCGAGAAATCCATGTATAAATTAAACTTATTATTATTATTATTATTATTATTTTTTTGTATAAATAAATTGTTCAAAATAATAAATAAATAAATAAACAAATTATATTGATTATATTGATATTTAATTAGACTGTAATATATTCAGTCATGTCTGGCAACTAACACATTTGTTTACAATATCATTATAACAGTTAAGGTTCATTTCCACTCACAGTGCCTCACTGTAACCTTGACTTTTGCTGGTGTCTTTCTTTCGTTGAGAAAAAGGGTTTTTTTTGTTGTTGTTGTTGTTGTTGTTGTTGTTTTCTTAGTTAGGCAACTCCACGTCATGTGTAGGGGTGCTGCTGCTGTTCTTCTTTAAATATCTCTCTATCGCCAGAGACTCTCGCTTACGGCCATACCACCCTGAACACGCCCGATCTCGTCCGATCTCGGAAGCTAAGCAGGGTCGGGCCTGGTTAGTACTTGGATGGGAGACCGCCTGGGAATACCAGGTGCTGTAAGCTTTTGCTTCATCTTCACTACTCAGATAATTCACTTCACCAACGCTTTTTCCTTTATCCTTTCAAATTAGATTTATTTTCTTACATTTTGCTTTCTCTCTGGCTTTTGCCTGCTATTAGTGCGGCAAAGGGAAAGCACAGCTCAGGCTCGTCATTCTTCCTTTCTCCTCCAGGAGGCGATCGAGTTTCTTTCTTTCTCTCTCAGCAACACTAAGCGCTACACTTTCTTTTGGAACTGCTCCTCTCCTCAACTTCAACTAGACCAGAGCTTCCTAAACTCTTTTTTGTCAGCCAAACCCCTTACACGTAAATGATTTACACGAAGTAGGCCTTCCACTTGCACTTTAAGTTCATATTTCAATATTTATATAGGCCTATAGGGCTGTGTGAACAGGGCCTAATAGTAGTAGTAGTAGTAGTAGTATTCTTATTCTTATTATTTATATTCAAATTAATTATGGGCCTAATAATTATTTGATTTCATGCTGCAAGTCACAATACTTAGGCTTTGTCTAAAACTCTTCACTGTTAAACCTTCAAATCTTCAAGCTTATATTTTGGCGAATGCTGGGTTGAAATGCTATTATCTTCAACAGAAATGTTGAAAATTGTGTGAATATGTAAATAAAGTGAACCCAGTGCCCGTTGCCGTTGCATCCCAAAACTCACTGCTCATACAGAGATGATGCTGATGAGAAGCAGCATTTACTGTCAACAGAGGCGCCCTGACACTGTAAACAATATAAACTGCAGGCGTTTAACACAGTGCTGCCCTTCGCTCTGAAACATGCAGCGCAACAGACAATGAACTAAATGAATTAAATTACAGACTTTAATTTGATAATTGCAATAAGCTATAGCCTTTATATGATGAACAACTTTAATTTAGGCTTTTAGAGTTTTTATGATCGATATGACAATTTTTTCAATACGTTTAACAATTTTACCTATACTCTTAACACACCAACACACCTACAACACACAATTGGCAAAACGGTTAATTTCATGCTCAAAATCACACATTGTAAACTAAACTCCAACACTCATTTTCAAAATACAATAATACACTAACACAATACACTATGTCTACCAAAACATTAACACGTTCTAGTCAATCATAGCACAATGTCATAAAAACACTAACAAAAAATCTGAATATTTTCAAAAACAATCATATTTTTCGTTGTACAGCTTTTTATCTTGCATGGCAGACTTTAGAACTATAGTTTTTAAAACAGTTGAAGCAGAAAAGTGATTTACTCTTGTTCCAAGTAATATCTGTGCGAAGAAAAGTTGTGTTATAGAGGCCAGGCCAAGAGCATCTGCTTATTAGAAAGTTTGATAGTGATCTTTGTAACATTATAGTTACAAAGTTGGAGAAAATATAATTAGGGATAAAATATATTAATATTCAAAAGTGAGGAGGGATTATTAAGGACATTTTAAGACAATTAATTTGAAAAGTGTTGTTTAAGTTAGTAAAATCTACAGTAAAAATAAAATCCTCCCTGTTTTATTGGATTCTACTGTCTATAGCCTAAAGTGGGTTTTATTATTTACTTACAGTAACATGCTTTCAACCTTTTTTAATGTTCCTTTATCAACCTCCAGGGAGAGAGCTGCATACGTTATACGTCTCGACAATCCTTCAGTTTTTGTGACTAAAATTCTTCCTCTTAAATCTCTTTGCAGCCAAGAATTGAGTTTCCTTTGGGTTTTACAGTTTTTTAATTGCTAACATCCTTTTGTCCAATCTGTAGTCACATTTTCAAAACTCTAAACACAATTAGCTCAACATCCGTCTGTTGTGACCATACCATTAACACAATTCATGTTGTTTTCACACAAAATGCAGTCAATTAACATGATTCTAGAATGCCTACATTTTCTTTAAATATAATCATACCCAATACCAAAATCATGGATCTTTATAGTCTTTTTAACAAATGCTTTAACACAGCTCGCCAGAAATGAAGACCTAATGTTCCAAACCATAGATACAGTATAAAGTGTCTACTTCCGCAACAATATCAGCTCAAAAGTATTGAAACAAATATGTATATATATATATATATATATATATATATATAAATTCAAACAGCTGATAAGCATTTTTAAATTACTGATCATTACAGTAAAAAATAGCTTCCAATCTCAATCAGAGACATAGCCAGGTGTTGAAGACTTTCCATTACATGGACATACACAATAAAAAGGCACTCTTTGGATTACTTTTGTTCAAAGCAACACAGAACAACACAGAGGAGCAGAAAAAGAAATAACATGTCTGGACGAGGGAGAGGACTAGATGGTCGAGGGAGAGGACTAGTTGGACCACGGAGAGGACTAGTTGGACTAGGGAGAGGACTAGTTGGACCAGGACAAGGGAGAAGGAGAGGTAGGGGGAGAGGAGTAAGAATGTGTGCTGCTGTTCAAAGAAGAGTAAGAGCTGTTGTCATGGATGAAATAAGAGCCACCATCATATGTAATAAACCATGGTCTATCATTGAGAAAGGCTGGTGAAAGAGTCCAGCCTAATCTCAGACGATAAACCATTGCTTCCATTATCCGGATTTTTCAACAAAGTCATGCATTTCATGAGGGCTATTACTGTAATGCAGTTACAGTAACAAAGTATTGTAATTCATATTGCTAATAAAGCCTTTACTGCAGCAATGCTGTCACTTACTGGGTTTTTTTCTTTTTCAGTTGTACATAAAGTATTGATGACTCCTTCACATTTAAATATTATGTTGTACACATACTATCTAATGCACCATGAATTCACATACAGACAGCTGAATGAATAATAAAAAAAAGGATTTCATACTGTCTGTTCTATACAGATAGAACTGAAACATGACAAGTAATGCAGTTTTTGTAATGCCACCAACTGTTAGTATTTTGACAGTCATTGTGCTATGATTGACTATGTGTTCATGTTGGATAGAAAACGATTGCTAAAGTTTTGACCGAATTATTCGATTTTGAAACGGGTTTGCAGTGTTTTGCTGGAGTTAGAGTATACTGAAATTATTTTTTTTGGCATTTTGAAATGTAGAGTTTGTATTTATTTAAGAAAATTTGGTTTGGGGCTGAGAATGTACTATTTGGCTAATTGTGTGATGTAGGTGTGTTGCTGTGTTAAGAGTTTAGAAAAAGTATTTTAAGAATTGGCAAATGCTTCTTAGCAATTGAAAAAAACTGTAATATTAGAGGATCAAAATGTAGTTTAGGCTACATCTTGTTTTTGGTCTTTATTAATTACAATTCCTAGGCCTATATAACTTGATTGTTCACAGGAATATTGCATATAGAGAGTGTGGGGGCACCTTTGAGATCATTTACAGGGCATTGTTCATTCCCCCAACCTCCTGAATCGTGAGTCTCTCTGGGGGAGTCGACTCCGGGATGATTCGGTCTGTGTTTGTCTTCGCGTTGTCAGCCATATTAGCGCCCTCCTCCATCTCGACCACCGCTAACTTCAGGACATGCGTGCGTCAGGCCGGTTATAAGGACGAAGAGGCATAACGGTTTTTATCTGTTTGAAAGAACACTTTCAAGTCTGTACAATGGAGGCCGTCAAGGCGTTTAACGGCGAGGTCTGTATGATATTTATTTGTATGAATGTAGACACGATAAACTCGAGTGTAGGCCTCTGTTGTCATCAAGCCGGTTTCATGGTGCAGGCCATATATCTTACATAATTTCAACATTTAATCTTTAAAAATCTGATAGGTCTGTGTGAATCTTTGCGTGCATTTTGAAAACCGAAAGAGTAGCAACGTTAAATGCAATAAATTCAGATTAGTGCAGTGTTTGGCGTTTTTTCCCGTCATCTTAGTGGAAAACATGTTGACCAATAATATATATATATATATTAAAAAAAAAATAGTCCGGCAGCTAAAAGTAGGCTTCTCTTTATGCATTTTCTTAATTATAGTCTTTTTTGCTTAAGTATATTTTATCCTATTTAGGAAGTGCTGGTAATATGAGCGCTGATGTTTCCGCTTCGTGTAAGTGCTGGTGAGCAGCTGAGCTTATGTAGACAACAGAGCATGATAGGCCGCTCAAACTTAACGGCTTTTTACGGCATAACAAACATGTTTCAAATCAGTACGAAAATGCTGCAACCCTGGGAAAGTCATGTGATGCCCAAAGATATTGTAGTTTGTCTCAATGGGTTTTGAGATACTGCCTTTGTTTTTAAAACTGAATTGCTAACAGTTAGCAGCAGACGATTAGCCGTGCTAGTGAACATCTAAACCTGTCTCAATGTAATAGACTTCACTTTTCTCTGAACTAGTTCAGTGAGGTCATATCTTTATCAATTAGTTAGTGTTTCAGTGTGAATTTTCATTCTTGTGGGCTAGTTTATTTGAATTAAGGAATTATAATCAACCAACGAGTTGTATATTTTTATGGTTTAGCAGTGTAAATCATATACGTTTAGAGAAAAAGCAAAAAGAGTCCCAAAAAAGCAGACTTGTGTAAAAGGACAATGTGATTTTATTGCAAATATAAATGTGCAGTATCCCTGTAATACACCTTGTAGTTACAACATAATAGCAACAAACCAAAATGTATGATATATGTCTTTTGTTCTTGTTAGATGTTGTTTTATAAATAAAAAAACAGTGAATTACTGAATACAAATATAGTACAAATATATGTTAGGGTTATGTGATATATTGGCCGTTAAATGTTCATTTTTAATGTTATCCTTATCAGCCCGATAAGGAAATTTTGGCCGATATATTAAAGCCGATAAATAATGCATTATTTCCATCACCTACACTTCAGATGCACACTGTTCGCCATGATGGTTTTGAATTGCTTGAAATATGATTGGTATAACTTCAAAAAGGAAAATACAGTTAAGTGCAACATACAAGTCTGTCATATAGGCTACATAAAATTATAATGAGAACATCATTATAATTGTGTCCTTGGGACATGGCTTTTAATTGTGAGACTTTTGTTCTTGTAATCCAGCTCTCAAAAATGATATAAAAATTTGGATTTAGATTTATCGACCAATATATCGGTTATCGCCTTTCAAATATAAAGAATTATTGGTTATCGATTCGGTATCGGCCAAAATGTTCATATTGGTGCATCACATGTAATGCATATACGTGCATCCAGCAGATGACATTAGACTAAATTAATAACTTGCATTAAAAAGAAAGAATGTTAAGTCACAAATTCACCATATTTTTGTTTTTGTTTTTCAGCTGTACTCACTGAATGAATACAAACCACCTATATCCAAAGCAAAGATGACCCAGATTACAAAATCAGCAATTAAAGCTATAAAGGTAAGTTTAATAATAAGGTAACATAACATTAAGGCCAAGTTCTTACGGAGTCCCCCAACTGATTACTTTATTCCCATCTTGGATTTATCCCAAAGAACACGTTTATTCATGACCATTAAAGCATCATGTGTTAATACCCCCCCAAACCCCCTCCCCAGATAATTCCTGTTTAAGTTGCATTTTTCCATTACATTTAATGTAAAATACAGGTAAATAAAGCAAAATGTTTATAACACTATTAACGTAGCTATAGGCTATTTTAGTTCCCTTTACTCCACAACAAATCCGTTCAATTTAACGGTATTCAGAACAGAACAAGAATGAAATCAAGGCAAAAAAAATGTAATTTAAAGTGAAACTGAAACAAACTGGTGTTGGGCTCATGGAGACAACCTCGCTCATTCAGCACAAATCCAAATGTTTCCATATGCATGATGCATTTGGACGCTAACTATTATTTATTATGTATGCTAGGCTTTGTACTTCACTTGTGTTCCAATATCCATGTAAAACATAATCCTTCACACGCGCAAAAAGGAGCTTGGCACACAGGATGTGCTTTTAGCTGGTTTGGTTTCCTTACCCAGGGTTCATACGGTCATGAAAAACCTGGGAAAGTCATGGAATTTTACAATAGCAATTTCCAGGCCTGGAAAAGTTTTGGAAAAATAAATAAGCCCAGAAAGTTTTGGAAAAGTCATGGAAATTAGCTTCAAAATATTTATGTAAGAGAATGTTTAGCCTTTGTGATAATATTGGTTAAATAAACTATAATACATTACGTTCATTCGATCCATCCGACTCCAGCATTGCATCAGATTTCGTTTTGCAGTGTTGAGCATTATAACCAGTCGCACACGTTTCTGTTGAGCTTATGAATGTGATGGTCAATCAGAGGTGTTCAGATTAGTCATCGCTTAAACAGTGTTTCGTTCAGTGGCAGTGCGTGCGCTCTCTGACTGAATTCTCCCATCATAAACAATAAAGTGCAGATTCGATGTAAAGAGCTTCATGCCACAGTCTAGTGCGTTCCCGTGATTTTAACGGGAGTGTTTGTGAGAGCTTAGTCACGCTAAGACTCAAGTTATGGACCGCTTCACGATCTGTCACGTTCTCTGCTCCCTTTCTGTGTTCATTTTATTCCAGTTAATATAATTTATTCATCGTGCTGATAAGATTGTCTTAATTTTCTAATGCGTAAAAATTATTAAAATAATTCATAAATGGTTCTTAGATTTTATCCGTGTAGCCAGAATATGACGTGCAGTTTCCCCAAACGCGAAAACATTTTTATTCATTCTATTAATAAAGATTAATAATCATTATTACAATATCAAAAGCATTAATTGACAATTATGACCTGTTAAGAGTTCTTGTTAATTTTATTATTTATGAGTAACATTAAACAGTCTGTGTAAGTAAACATTTATGCTATTTCAGATGCAGTATCAGTCTATATAGTATTCTGATTGATTTAAGTAATTAAATGTAAGTATTTGACAAGACAACACAGGTGATCATAAAAAATGCCCCTGGAAATCAATGGCAAGTGGAAAATTAATGGAAAAGTGAATTTCTGACCCGGAGATGGGCTAACGTCTGGCAGTTGCAGTTTGTACTTTGGTCTGGTCTAAATAGCAGAACAAATAAACTTGACTGTGTTTGGGGAATTCAGATAGGGACTTTATCTTGATGATTGATGGTTATCCAATGAGATTAATCGTAAATAGGTGCCTAAGCTGTTTTAAAGTTGTCTTGGGTACCAAATTTTGTGTTCCAAAAGTTTGTCTCTCACTGCCAGCCTGTAAAGTTACGGCCAGTGTTACTGGACAGTGGACACTTTTATTTATTTATTTATTTATTTAACATTGTTGCCACAGTAGGGCTGAACGATTAATTGCAGTATAATATCCCGATATGATAGAAAGAGATTTAACAAAGGCTGCGATTACACTCTGGTCACGTGACACGAGAGAGTAAAGCAGTCTGCAGAGGAAGCATCAACTTGACACGCTACGCATAAAGGCCTGGCATACAGGAAAGATCAGTTCATGTTTAGTCTATCTAATGTTGTGTCGATCATACTATACAATAGGGATGGGAGAAAAGATTTACTCTCCAACCTTTCTGGATCGATTCTGAGCTTAGTTTTTAACCACAGATGCGTAATGTTTTTAACACGCTGTGTGTGCTTTAGAAACACCTGTATTCTGCTTGTTGCCAATTCCTCACACACACACCACTCAAACCTTCAGTAAAATAATCTTTCATAAAGTTCGGCAAGGTTGAAGAGAATTACAAGGACATTCTCATTGCACAGGATATGCGCATAGAAACGTGCGCTTTGCTTGATGTTAAACGTAGGGATGCACCGATACCATTTTCTCAGAACCGATCCGATCCGATCCAATACCAAAACATCTGAGTATCGGCCGATACCGATCCGATATCAGCACTTTTTTTTTTTTTTTTTAATCAATGTAGAATTTGTTGAACTGATAATTACTCTTTTGTGTGTTAACATTATTATAAAGAAAGACAACAAATGAAAAAATTACATGATCATAATCTGACAAAATACTATTATAAACTAGATTAGTTTAAAATTCAGCAGCAAAAGTTACTCTAGAAAAATCATGAGCGCATAATAATTTAGTGAAAAAAACATTATTTAGTGGAGATCAAGTGGAAACAATCTCTGTTACCTTAAATTATACGCTTATCTCTGTAAAGCTGCTTTGAGACAATCTACATTGTTAAAAGCGCTATATAAATGAAGATGACTTGACTTGACTTGAGATGGGGAACAAATAAAAGTGAATAAGTGTAGCACTAAATCTGTTAAAATGTTACTCATTGCTCTTTGTTTTGTTGTAAAATACATTCATGAAAAACAAGTAAATATATTTATAATTGTAACGCAGTTCAGATGTTACGGGAAGAAGGAGGCGGGAACCGGCGAACATTCAAACATTTTAATAACATAAAATAAAACAAATAAAAAACGAAAGTAAAAGACAGCAGCCCCTCATGGACGACTGCTGTCACACAAAACATCAAATAAAGCACAGGCCTGTTCCTCTCTCGCTCTTCACTGTCTTCGCTCCTCCTTTATGCTTCCGCTCCTCCGTGAGAGATGCGAGACCGGTGCGTCGCGCACGTGTCGCTCATTATCAGTCACGCCACCGGCCTCGCGCCCGTCCTCCCACGGCCCTCGACCTCGTCGTGCTTGCCACAATAATATATACTATAAAATTAAAAGACATTTCTTTTAAATGTAGAGCGCAGCTGTTTTAATGAGGCAGCAACATATTATAGATAGGCTATTAATAATCTTTCATTGCCCAAAAGTATTATAATACGAAAGGCTCCAATATAGAACGGCACACAGCGCTAATGCGGATCCTGTGCGCAGAACGATGTGTTTAAAGCAACAACAGAGTCGCAGCGCTTCGCATTGAAAAGTTCAAAGGAAAAAGGGAAGAGATATTGATGCGTAGTTCCGGTGTATTTTATCAATGCAATAGTTTATAGTTTATAGGAGGATCTTTCCGAATTTTAGATAAGACCCGCCCTCTCCACTTTTTGAAAAGTTTGATTGATTCACCAGAATGATTGACAATTAGGAGGACCAATAGTATAGGTGATCCACCCGGAAGTAAAAAATCCTCCGCTATACCTTTAAGATATGCTGTGATTTTAAATTTGAACATGGATTTTTATTCTTATTTTACATGTACACACAGACATTTCATGGAACGTAAGGTCATGAATATTTGCCTCAAAAGTCATGGAAAAGGCATGGAAATGTATTGGTAGAAATTCACAAACCCTTACTTTTCCATTTGGTTGCAAGTGAGGGTCAACGGAGTGTTTGCAGAGAGAAAGAGAGCCTGCTCACACGCCCTTCTGATTGGGAGTGATTTATGATTGATGTTGTCGCATCTCTAGTCGTGTTGTGAACGGATAAATTGCTTGGCACTGGAATCTTATCGCGTTGCGTCTGGTTAGGACACGGTGTGAGCAGTTATTCTGCTGCTCAGTCCTTTAAAAGTCTTAAAATAAGTTGTATCAAATTTAAGGTAATAAAGTCTTACAAATCTGAAGTGGTTTAAGAAAAGTCCTAATTATTATTTCAAGAGGTCTTAAATTTGGCAAGGGAAATCACAATAATATGCTTATGGCATGTTCTCGCAGATGAACAGGGATCACAGACTTCTTAAGTTAATTTTCTTCTGGAGTCAGTAGAAATGTTTCTTAAGTTATTGTAACTGTGATCTTAATTGTCTGCCACCTGTAAACTGGTGTCTTAAAGGGATGGTTTATACAAAAATGAAAATTCTGTCATTTACTCACCCTTATGTTGTTCCAAACCTGCATGAGTTTCTTTCTTCTGTTGAACATAAAAGAAGATTCAGTAAAAAATGTGGGTAACCAAACAGTTTACGGTAGCCATTGACTTCCATAGTTTTTTTTTTTTTTTTTTACTGTGGAAATCAATGGCTACCATCAACATTCTTCAAAATATCTTTTATGTTCAACAGAAGAAAAAAACTCATAAAGTTTTGTAACAGCATAAGGGTGAATAAATGACAGGGTTTTCATTTTTGGGTGAACTAACGCTTTAAGGACTGCTCCACACAGTTGCATGTGCAATAATAGTTTGTTTTTCATCCTAGTTCAATTAACCATATTGTTTAAAGCTGCACTATGCAGGAATTGTGTTTTTGTCAAACAACGACCCCTAGAGTCGCTGTGGAATACTTGCACTGTCGTAAATTCAGTCACAACACAGCAATCAGAGGAAGACGCGCTGAAAACTGTAATGCTGTTCTCTTCCTTCATAACTCATACTGAGAAGGTTTGAGTTGCAGTGGAATTTGTGACTGTTTCACCTGTTCAACCATATCAAAGTTTCGTAATTAGTAAGTCCGTGCTTTTTTTCTTATGTGCTGAAGGGCCGCTGTGCCTTGGTGAAACGTGTTTGTATGTGAAGAGGTCTTTTCCAAAACGCAATAAACATAAAAAAGCTGCCTCAGAGAACCAGCAAAAGTAATGATTATGAATATGTAAAATATTGAAATAAGACATTTTAGTTGTTTATTAATTTCTGTGTCGGCTGCAAAGATGAAGTTGACGATTGACTCGTGATCTTTGCAGTAGGCTAGTGAACGCACCGGAGAAATGCACATTTATTAGGCTACATAGTTTTATTTTGTTTTGGATGGTTTTGTTTAGAATCAGCTTTCTGTAAATATATTTCACATTTTTTAGGCCTGTGTGAGGCGAGGCTACGGTTCGGTTCATGATGATCTCCAGTTCAGTGATTGCTAGCCTATACTTTTTATGTAAATCCAGGAAATTGGTTAATTTATTAAAATTAAGATACAATTAATACAAAACGAAATTCGTTTTAAAGAAAGGCTTTGTGCTTTCTGTTTTGAGGTCTCTGTGAAAGTTTGAAAGTCTTATGCGCTTTCAGAGCGCTTTCACTTGCGTTTCAAGTGCTCACAGAAGAGATGGGTTTTCAGCTGGGGGTAGACTAGAGAGTTGAAGACTGAAAGAAAATGAAAAATACAATCCAAGATAGGCTAATTACCTTGAGTCAAAAATAACACTGAATAACAGCAGAACTGGTGTATTTAGAAAAACCACTTGCGCGCTCTCGCCGCGTCCACTAACTGACCGCTTGTCCTGTTTGTGATCTGAATCTCCTAGTATTTATATCTTTCTACAGTTGCTGTCTCGGCAAGCAATTAAGCAAATACAGCGAAAATGGCCCAAATCGAAACTAGCTGCTAGCAGGCAATATTTCAGTGCAATTAAACTGCAATAATAATTTTCACTCGCGGCATTATTTAAGTTATAACGCGTCTAGATAAAATACGGATTTGTGAGAAGGTAAAAATTAAAAATAAGCAGAGAATCGAAGATAGGCTTACCTTGAGTCAAATGATAGTTTGTGATAGTTTGAAAATTGTGCTCGTTTACACTATTTACAACCTCTAGGCTTATTTATGTCCTGATAATTGTGTGAGATATTGACAACTGTTCTCATGATAATCGCAGGAATCAACTTCAACAGCGTCGTTTCCAAAAAAGAGATTTACTTAGGCTACTAGTCCATCAACAAGATCGCCAGGTCAGCATCGCTGTTGCATCCAGTGCTGCTTTTTAGCTCGCGCCAACGAGTGAAAGCCTGACCGAGTGGGACTATGGACTCTTGTCCGGTACCTCACACAGTCAGATTCTCTCTTCCTTTTCCTACACTCTTCCGACTGCGCTTTCTTTGTTTTTTTCCATCGTCGAGTCTTCCAAGAATCACGTCTGAAATGCGCGCAAGTGTCTTCGTGCTTCATGTTGTTGTTGATGTGTGTGACATCGTTGCCGTAAAGCAAGTCGTGTTCTCGCGAGATTTGTCGGGGGCGCCTCTCTCAAACTTGCATTGCTGGTTTTTCCAGAGGCGTCCCCCCCCGAGCTTTACTACCAGGATTATTCGCCCTACTAGGAGTTTGTTTACCACCGAAATGACTTTGAAGCTGTAATATTAAGGTACAATTCTTGCATAGTGCAGCTTTAAAGGTGCTGTATGTATTTTCTTTACTCTATTAATGCATAAAAATACCATAATGTTATTTTTTTTAATTATACCATATATGGTATTTTTATTATACCATAATAAAAATGCCATTTTTGACTGTATTAATGCATAAAAATACCATAATATGTTTGCAGACATTTAAGAGAATATGTGATGTTTAAGTTCACATACTTGTTTCTCAGAAAAGGCAAAATCTGTTAAGGTGTAATTAAATGTAACAAATCATGTAAAAATATGATCATCTTTTGTTGGAAAATTAAACATTTAGGCTATCAAACTTTATTTTTGCCTTAATCTTTTAAACAACTGACAGGTGATTTTTATGAAATGTAGTTTGATCACAATTTTCTCAATTTCCCAATTTCTTAAATCAGCTTAGGAGAGTCAAATTGGATGACTACTTGGTCTCATCTCAGAATCACCTGTTTAACAGTGTATCTATTGCCAAAATTATGAAAAAAGATCAGTCAAGCACAGAAAATAATTGCAAATATTCAAATCGGTAATGTCATAATCAGAATGTATTAGTTTGTGCAAGAAAAATGTCCGTCAAAATATAACGCACAACTTCCTGTTTCTGTCAGGAACCAGCACTTGACTTTTTAATTGGATTGGCTTTTATTCTTTTAAGAATGCAATGTGAAATATTTCACTCAGTTCCCTGATCATTCTGATTTAATGTCAATGAGTAAAGATCAAATGTGTACTTTCGTGTGTTATGTTTTCTGGTGTACATCTGTCTCTGAAAGACAGCATGTTTAAGCTGCTCAGGCTGCCATTTTCTCCTTCTCGGAAAGCAATGACGTAGTCAAAATATCCAATGGTGTGGGTTTTCCAGGAGATGTATTTATGTCCCTGGACCTCTGCTTCTCGTAAATACTACTATGTATTGTGCACGTTATTTGGGATGTGCGAAACAACGCTTTCCAATATTTTGAATTTGGACTGCAGTACTCATTTCAATCAGTAGCTGTCCGTATTACATATTGCACTTTTAAACCCTTCCTAATGAAGATCTCTAAAACTTATTTGGATTGTACAAAATTATCTGTGTCCATAAAAACAATCCAAACAAGTTTTGTTGGTACTAGGGCTGTCGCGGTGAAGGAATTTCCCTTGCGGTGATTTTGAGTGGCTAAATAGCGCAATATGCCATTTATTTATTTTGATTTATTTGTTGCTATATAAATAAGTGTTACGCTGTGGTCAGCAGGCACAAAAATTAGGACATATTCAGTAACCGAAACCAAACAGCATTTACATTATCCGTTTACAATATTCACTTCTTATTAGGGTTTAAAGCGGGTTACAGTAATACACACTGGTGTCAAAAGGGACAACTTTCTTCCAAAGGAAAACACTATCTCTTACTATTAAAGTGAAAGAAGGAAAAAAAACCTTTGTAAGAATTTTTTACTGTCATAAGATATGTGATCATAACACATCTGGTGTATCTGGAATCATGTTAAACATTTAAATCAACACTTTGTAAGTCCATAAGTAGTTGTCCTTAAAAGTGTGCGTTTGTATGAACTATTGTGTAAATGTTTTGTAGAACTGAAAATACAACTAAATAAACACTTTAGTAAATATATATTGTCTTAAAAGTAGGGATGCACCAATACCACTTTTTCCAGAATGAGTACGAGTCTAGGCTGGGTATTGGCAAGGGCCTCACAATTCGATATGTATCACAATGCATGTCACTCAATTATTATTTTTATTTTTTTTTAATGTAAAAAATAATAGAGCTGAAAATAAAACTTGCTGTGTACCATCTGAGGTATTCTGGTTTGTGTATCACATTATATTGATAACTCAGCAGAAAAAAAAACGTTCATTCCGATTTATTAGATAATAATTATTAAATGTATTTATTTTTATAAGTTGTTGTCAGTGAACACACTGAAATGAGTTGCATATTGTGTCACTGAACACTTTTAAATAAAAATGTAGATGCCACAAAATTTATAAAACTGAAATAGTATGTTGTAAATAAATTAAGTGCATTAAATGAAACATTCATACAACTGAAATAGTCAGTATGCTTAATATTCAACAATATTATTGATCTGCCTGCGTTGACACCATTTTATTAGAACTGAACTGGACGATGACATCACTGTTTTCTCCAGAGCTGCTACCCAGATAAATTCACTAAATTATGTACTAATGATTTTTACAACCTCAATGAATCAAGTACTGAACTTACTTAATATGGACTATAATGCCATTTTCCTCTAGAGCTAATGTAAAATTCTGTCAGTAATCACTCACCCTCATGTTGTTCCAACCCTGTAAGATTTTCGTTCATCTTCAGAACACAAATTTAAGATATTTTGAAAAAATCTGAGAGCTGGCTCACTGCTTCATAGGCTGCTAGGTAATTGCATCTGCCGGCCCAGAAAAGTTAGTTAAGACATTCATTTTCTTCAGTGTGGGCCTCTGAGTGAGTTCACGAGAAGTTGGTTGTTTCTTGAATATTTTAGTGTAGTCTGGCAAAGCTTACAAACAGCAATTGTTTTATCTAATTATTATTATTTACTACTCCCTGACTTAAACCGTCTTTTAAACCAAAGAGCACCCACATGTCGGCTCTGCAAGCTGGAGGCGCTCATATTTTCTGCCATGCTCACTCCCGCTTACTTCTGAGACATTGGCCGCATGAATGTAAATTACGGGCAACTGTTAGCTTTGTAGACTGCGAGTCAGCGATCTAGAGGATCTGAGGAGGTCGTTTGACACACAGAAGGGATTTGATGAAATGTTGACGTCATTTTAAACCAGTTTAAAGCATGATTTAAATAAAAAAAAGTATTGATGCTAGAGGTTGGAATATCAATATTTTGCACAGCCCTATACGAGACGATGCTTTCATTTTTGTACTCTTTGGTACAGATTACTGATACCATTTTTTTAATTGCATTAGTAATAATAAAAAAAAGTATAGAACCCAAAGGAATATGAATCATATTAGTTGATTTAATTTGTTTACCAAATAAATGTTTTCTTTCGTTATCTTATTTTTAGTTCAGTTATATATTTTATAGATATTATGATACATTGTGAAACTAGAGGACTTTCTTCTTTTTCCCCAAGAACAGGCGAATAAGTTTAGTCTCCAGCAAACACAGATTTAGCAACAATCCTTCATATCTGGTGATTCTAAAATTTAGAGGATAAATGTGCAGTATGCACAACTTGGGATAAAAAGGTTTCTCTTTACTAATAATTTGAAAATGTCCTTTCACAAGATGAGGGCAGTGTGGTATGTTATGCTTTATTCATTCTGTGATCATTAAGGCTGATATCTTTTTCGAGTCATAGTCAGTATAGCACTACAATGATGAGGACTGGAGAACACACAGACTGCAGATTAACACTTTTTTTTTAATCCCTACTGAAATCAGAAATCTGTCCTCTTCACTAATTCTCATAGTTGAGAAACATATGTTTACTGATGACTAGCTAATTATGCTAAGATACTTTGTATGGAAAGTAGCCGTTCGGATAATTATTTAGTGCTGTTGTCTCAGTCTTGGCTGTGAGTGCACATTTTATTTATGGCTTGTTGATAAGGCGATTTTAAATGGTTGATGCTGGTTAATTGCTTAAAAGAATTTGACATGTTCATCCTTAAGAACCAAGGTTAACTTTTGAAATTGTTTTGTCTTTTGGGATATAAATAATAATAAAAAAAGACTTTTTTTTTTTCTTGTAACAAGGCGGCGCGTATAAAAGCATTTATAGCTGTTTTAGCTGAACCTGATTTATAAAGTGGTGATTTGAAGACAGATCATGTGAAGTAGTTTTTCAGGTTTTTGTTTGTAGAGTTTCATATGTTGTGGCAACACAGTAGTTGAGTGTATTGTGACATGACATGAAATAATTAAAGTATGGGTTTAGTGCAAATAAAAAGTCAAGGCCTCGTTTCTACCTGGTAAGATGTTTTTGGTGGTTCAATCACAAGTGGTCAGCGCTCCATAAGTGGAAACCTTTTGTGATCACACCACTGAAATCCATACAAATTAATTGAAGGCACAATATGTAGGATTTTTGGATTGAAACCACTTGTTATATATTTTATATTAGTATATATTAGTTATATATTAGTTTTATGTTTTGTTGACTTGCATTATCCCAAATGTTTCCAACAATGTTTTAATCCAGAGAAATCCACAATTTTACATGCATTGCGTCGCCTGTCAATGACATCATATCCGCGCTATCCTTGAGTTCAGGTTTTTCTTCCGTAGAAACCATAGAACCCCAAAGATGCTTTAATATATTGTGTTTTATTAGACCGATGAGCAACTATTTGGAGACATTTATCGACAGAAAATGAATCATTGTTATTCACGGTTAGTCTTATTGTTATAATCTCTTGTTTTCTTGATTTACAGCGAGTATATAACATATTTGTACCATGCCTCAGAGACTATGCTATTTTGTCAAGTGGCTAACATAGCCACAGTAACAGCATTTTCTCCATCATATAATATATTTTAAATTAATTGCATGCTATTTAGCAGCACAAGTCATCCAGCTTTTGTTAGTATGATATTCTAGCATTGGCCTAACTTACTGCAGTGTGCAACAAGTCTCATACCAGCCGCCGAGCAAACGCACAGAGTAACGTTATAGCATAACTTGCAACACACTTTTTAGTATGATTGTTTGACCAAGTAAAACAGCACTGAGTTACCCCACAATATTATTTCAAGTAAAGTTACCTGTATGAGTATTAATTCAGCATGTGCTTCTATTTCATTAGAAAGAAATAATGTTCATTTAAGTGATCAAACATAACTGTAACAATGTTCAGGGAAGGAGGCGGCAGACATTAAAGGGTTAGTTCACCCAAAAATGAAAATTCTGTCAGTAATTACTCACCCTCATGTTGTTCCAACCGCGTAAGACCTTCGTTCATCTTCGGAACACAAATTAAGATATTTTTGATGAAATCTGAGCCATGTCTGAATCCTCCATAGGCTTCTATGTGACCGAAACTTGCTGGCCCAGAAAAGTTATTAAAGAGATCGTTAATATAGTCCAAGTGACTCCAGTGGCTCAATCTTAAGTTTATAAAGCGACGAAAAAACTTTTTGTGCGCAAAAACAAACAAAAATAACGACTTTATTCCACTATTCATTTCCTTCTCTCTGGACCTCTAGTTGGTTCGCGTAGTGTTTTTGCGCAGCGCGTCTGTGTACACGTCACAACGTAGGCTCACTATTGGCCGACGCCGGTCATGTGTGTGATGCGTGATGACGTGCAACACAGACGCGCAGCGCAAAAACACTACGAGGTCCAGAGAGAAGGAAATGAATAGTGGAATAAATTCGTTATTTTTGTTTGTTTTTGCGCACAAAAAGTATTCTCGTCGCTTGATATACTTAAGATTGAGCCACTGGAGTCACTTGGACTATATTAACGATCTCTTTAATAACTTTTCTGGGCCAGCAAGTTTCGGTCACATAGCAGCCTATGGAGGATTCAGAAATGGCTCAGATTTCATCAAAAATATCTTAATTTGTGTTCCGAAGATGAACGGAGGTCTTACGCGGTTGGAACAACATGAGGGTGAGTAATTACTGACAGAATTTTCATTTTTGGGTGAACTAACCCTTTAAACGTAACTTTAATCATAACTTTAATCGTAAAAGAAAAACATCAAAACGAAAGGACCGGCATCTGCTGACTGCGGCATAAGCACAATAAACGTAATATATCCCAGGCTCTCGACCCTTCCCTGCTTCATACCACAGTAACATTAATAAAACTTAAATACATTAGCTCATCCATGAACATGATTTTGGATTGCTTTCCATCGGCTGTGGAGGTGAAGACGACACTTTCCATGACTCCACACTCAGTTGCGGCATCATCAAGCTACACCTTTGTTTTGAATAAGCGACCTCTAGCAAAATGACATATTGTGCCTTTGAAAAACTGTGACTGCGTCACCTTTGTATTGTAAATACTAATCTGTCAGGAATGCAAACAGCAGTGAAGCACCACCTACTCGCCCCACTCAACTAATGTAATCATTATGGGATGTGTTATGAGGAAGTGTACCATACCAAAACATGCATTGAAATTGATGTCTGTGGCAAATAAGAGATAGAGATGAAAAGCCTAGTCTTGTGTTTGTGTCCATTCGTGTGACACTTGGCCCTAGGGGTGGGCAATATGAAAAATCTTATATCATGATAATGTTTAGTAATTTTATTTCACGCTGAAGATATACATCACAATATAAAACATTTGGTATGCCACAAGCGGAGGCAAGCATGAGTAATAAAAACCATCAGCTTGGAACAGTTCCGGTATTATTCAGGTATTCTGGTCCTGGAGGACCCCCAACACTGCACGTTTTGAGGGCGTCTTTACACTGGCAGGTTAGTTCAGAACGGGGCTCGGTTCGCATGAGAAATTGCTAATTTGAAAGCCTGGGAGCGCGCAGAGGTACCGAACCCGAGACTACCTGTGCCTGTGACTAAACTGCCACGATTCGCATGAATGTGAAAGCAACACTACGTCGGGTGCGTGCTTGTTCAGGAAGTAAAGTAACCTGCGCATGCGTTTTAGCCGATTACAATGTATTTAGTTCCATAAATAACATGTAAGGGATGATAGTTATACAATAAAACACATGTAAGGGATGATAGTAATTTAATAAAACACATGTGAGGGATGAGTGTTGATGATTTACCTTGATGAGCGAGAGCGTGAGCCTGATGAGCGAGAGCGTGAGCCTGCAGTGTATTCGCGCATAGCGTGTGCAATCAGGGAAACTAATTAATAACAATCCACTGTTTCCTCAAAAGAGCCTTTGCAAACAGCCGAAAGCCGCCTTCATGCGACACACATACAGTAAACCCAAGTTTCGTTTACTTTGCTGCGCATAATAGCACCAAATTAATAAAAAATCAATTGACCCGCGTTCTGTTTTGTGTGAAACCAGACCAACGCTGCGGGGGGGCTCAGTGTAAAGACGCCCTGAAAGTCCCCTCTTTCTGACACGTTTCAGCTCCTGCAGTTTCTTCTAATGAGCTGATGAGTTGAATGAGGTGTGTTTGATTGGGGAGACAAAGAAAATGTGCAGTGTTGGGGGTCCTTCAGGAACAGTAGAGTTACCGATTTGGAGCACACAAGATACAACATAGAATTAACCACTCAAGTACTTTATTTAAATGTTCTCTTTACATTTTCCACTCATTCTTTGTATAAATCATGGCACAAGCTCAGGCCATTTACAGGTTATCTGTATCAGTTTTCTAACTGAGTATTTTTTTTGTTGTTGTTGGTGTTTCTGGGACATTGCAGTTGTTGCATACTTGGTATATTGAACTCCTAATGTATTGTTTGTTTTTCTGTGAATAACACATCTTTCCCCTTCCCTCAGCAGCTCTCCCAGCTCCCCCAAAGCACTGAAAGTCAAGCAGGAGGATGGGGCGAGAGAGAGTTTCAAAGAGATAAGGGAACCCCTAACCAGCTTAGGTAGGAGATGGGCTGTTTCAAAAGGAGGATGGAAGAAGCCACATGAGAAATAACTCAAAATGCTCTTTAATATAGGCAGGAGTGTTAGGGGGCCCTTATGGTTCCCAGGGTTCACTGCTTCAGTGATCATCACACCTGTATTTATGTATTGCGCGTGTAGACCAGTGCCGTTTGAAGAGTGTTTTTAATGGAAGTGCTAAGTTTTGTGCCTGCAGGTGTTAGTCTTAGTCTCTTCTTGGTGTTGTGACAACTTCTGTGTAACAAGTTTGTCTGGAAAGGTCTTAACTTGAGTTTATTCAGAGATTTGACGCTTTCATTTAAGAGTGTAGGCTACTATTTTGTTTGACCTAGTGAGATGTAGTTCTTGAGTGTTGGATGTCCGAGGAAGATGTGTTGGTTGTCATAATGAACGTCAAGCTCACGAAATGATGCACAATATTGGGTTCATGAGAACAAGACGAGACTATATTTTATTGCTGTTTTTAAGAAATCTTTAATGACAAAATATGACTGGAATAATACTGAAAGTTACAAAATGCTAAACGATGAAGATGCATTTTGAAAAGTATGGCTGTTACTAACAATTATTTTGGTAATCGAGTAACCGGTCGATTATTTTGATGAATATTAAAGTATACAGGAATTATTTTTATGGTAATAAAAATAGACCTGAGTGGCTTTTTAAAATAGCTTAAAATGCATATATAATAACAATTAGGGATGCACAATATATCGGCCACCATATTTGTATCATCCGATATATATGATCAATTTTAATGTCATCGATACCAACCCGTTATGAAAATGTGGCCGTAAGTCTGTCATACACAAAATTAGAATGAAAATGCTACTGTAAAAGAACGTTGTGAATTCTCTGTACGCCCATGTTTCAGTGCACATTGTTGCAGGATAATCGCATCCACAGCAGAGTTACACCTTCATGACTTTAAGTTTGCGTGCCTTCTGTTTACACAGCCTTTTGTTTTGTGCAAATGTAAGTTGTATTATTGTTTATTTTGTGTGTGTGTGTATATATATATATATATATATATATATATATATATATATATATATATATATATATATATATATATATATATATATATATATATATATATATATATATATATATATATATATATATATGATGCATTTGTTTAAGAATTAACATGGTAGTAAAACGTGCCGGTGATCAGTGAAGTGCATGCAGCTCAAACAGCAATGCATGACATTAATAACTATGGTTGGGACTATCGTATTACAGAACATTATATAGAGAACACTATTGTATAAAACCTTGTGAATTATTTGGGTTTAGTTGCTGTATTTCAGCTCGTTGTTGTTACGAGAAGAGCGCATCCATAACAGGAGTGACACATTCTGAATAGCACTTAACTTAGTTCGTTTACTTGTGCATTTGCATCATTTTGTGCAGATATAAGATGTAATATTAAGTTTATGTTGCATAAATGTCTGATTAATTTAATATAGGATGCGTTTGGTTGACTTAATTAAATGGCTAAAGTTCATTACAGGAGTAGTTCACTTTAAAAGGAAAATTAGCCAATGGTTTACACACCCTCAAGCCATCTTAGGTGTGTGACTTTCTTCTTTCAGACGAATACAATCGGAGTTATATTAAAAATATCTTGGCTCTTCCAAGCTTGATAATGGCAGTGAATTGCAACCATCAGATTGAAGCTCAAAAAAGTGCATCCATCCATCATAAACGAACTCCACGCGGCTCCGGGGGGTTAATAAAGGCCTTCTGAATCAAAGTGATGAGTTTGTGTATGAAAAATATTCATATTTGAAACTTTATAAAGTAAAATAACTAGCTTCCGGCCAAACGAACATACGGATTAAAGTCTAAGAGCAACTTGCGCGAGTAATGCGACATACTGCTGATATTTACGCTACGTCATGATGCACTACGCTACTTCCGACGTCATAAGTTGCATAAGTTGTGCTTTGGACGCAAGTAGACTGCGTATGGCCGTTTGACTGGAAGCTAGAATTTTACTTTGTGTAAGAAAAATATTCATATTTAACGCGTTACAAACTCATCGCTTGTTTCAGAAGGCCTTTATTAACCCCCTGGAGCCGCGTGGAATTCGTTTATGATGGATGGATGCACTTTCTTGCAATTGCAATTCACTGCCATTATCAAGCTTGGAAGAGCCAGGATATATATTATTTTTTTTACATAACTCAGATTGTATTCGTCTGAAAGAAGTCATATACACCTAGGATGGCTTGAGGGTGAGTAAATCATGGGGTAATTTTCATTTGAAAGTGAACTACTCCTTTAAGCTCTACAGCTTCAGTGCAGCTCAAACAGCAATGCTGTTATTTGGAACAGTAATAATAATTTTAGATGTTTCTTTTTCAAAAACATTGATGCACTTTTATTTTCATCTGCCATATGGCTTAGTTAAAATCATTTCGTTAGGCCTATTGTCTGTGCAGAGGCCATTTTATTTATCCATGGCATATGCATTTTGGTTCTTTAAGTGATGTTGTCCAAAGACTTGTTTGCATTATTGGCACTTTTTATTTGTAAGGCAATAGATTTTATTTAATTTTTTTGATAAAGAAAGTTGGCCATAGGAGTGTACAATTAATTTTAAAACTTTCACTGGTTCAAGCTATGCTACAGTAGGTCTACTGTATATGTTTGATTTATGTTGAAGTTTTTGGGACATGGCTTTTAATGATGAGACTTTTGTTTTTGTAATCAGGCTCTTAAATTTTTTATAAATTTAGATCTATTGGCCAATATATCAGTTATTGGCTTTCAAATATAAATTATTATAAAATATATAATTATCGGTATCTGGCAAATTTTTCAATAATAAAACTTTTTGTTCAATGGATTATATAGGCTTAAGTCTGCTCCCTTTACAATCACTAAAAAGCTGTCACTTATCTCAGTTCGCGATCTCACAAAGTTCCATTAAAATCATTAAAGTTGTCTACACTGCATAATCTCTTACTTACATCGGTTCTTTGTTTGTTAATGAGAGGATTCACGAGTGTTCAGAACTCACCACTGAACAAAACCTCCAGCGTTTTGATCGCTCAGTGGATTGTGACTAAATGAAACTCTAAACTAATCTCTGATTGGCCATTGTGTTCAAGCAATCAACAAACATGTCTGTGACTGGTTACATTTCTCACAGCTGGATAAACGTGTTGTAAATTGGATCATTTGACGTTCTCCAGAGCGCAAACACAAATTCACACTGGGCCGATTGCCAAATCTTTTTCACCAATATGATATTACAGTATTAACCGAGGATGCTCTTGCTTTCGTTTGAGGGTGCTTATATTGAAATTTGACACTTCAATATAATTCTTTACAATAGAAATGCTGAAGCCACTGTATTTTCTTGAACAAGAATATGTGGACATTAAAACATGTAACCTCAGAACGAGGGTTTAAACTTTTATTTTGAAATCGTGATGAACAGCAATTAGCATATTTAGAAACACATTGATGTATTCTCCTGTGTAGGTTTATAAATTATTTGTTACAAATCTGGTGGAATGGTGATGGTTCCCAGATAAATGTTACCCAAATTCACAGCATATGCAGAGATGGAGTTTAACCGAGCTGCTGAGACGTGCTTCACACGTGTAAATGATAACAGTGCAACACTTCACTATGAAATACAGTGCATCAGACTTTATATGCGTTCCCAAGTAAACTTTATCGGAAACCCCAAAAAACAGCACATGCCGAGACTGAGTTCGCATAGAGGAGCATTTACTGTGAATAGAGCTTCTGGAAGAAACAAAAGCGTCACGCTTCACTCTGAAACCTACAGCTAGCACAAATATTTATTTAATTGAATCGCAGTGTTTGTGATTTCATAATATAGCACTATGCTCTATATTATGATTTTTAAATGGTTGTAATATATTGTGCGGCCTTAGAAAACGAGGAAATGTGTCAATGCTACACTAATCATTTTCAGTTCTTAGAGTATGAATTATCATATGCAGTAAAAGACAGAACAATATAGTGCAAGCAAGCACAGTAAAAGGTTTTGCCATAAACTCAATTCTGTCATGCTGATATCATGAGACAGCTTTTCAAACAAACAACTATTGCCAATTCTGAAACCAATAGTTGTCACTTGCTCACTTTTTAACTTTTGTCATTTGATTAGCCTTTTGTTTAGATCATGTTAAAAATTAGCAGTTCAAAAACATGCTTTAAGGGATGCTAGCTAGTTTATTGAAATTTTTGACTTTGTCCATATTTTTTCTGAAGAAAGACCAGATGAAAGACAAAATATTAAATGGCATTTTTACCCCCTGTAATTTGGCTTCAAATCTCAGTTGAAGATTGTCATTGTCACCCTGCTCAATGAATATTTACAGAATAATCCAATATTTTGTCAAGTAAAAGAGTACAAAATTGCGCGTTATAGCTTGAGCTGCTAGTTTTCTTTTAATAAAGTTGCACACATGGCTGGCTAATCGGAGGTCTGTAATCTGGGTCTGTATTAAAGGGGTTTATTGTGTTTTAGGGCTGGAACTAATGATTATTTTTTCAATCGATTAATCTATCGATTTTTTTTTTTTTTTTTTTTATTAATCCAATAATCTAACGATTATTTTTAATGGTTAATCAATTGTTTATTTTCTGAATAGTCAATTAATCCTTTGGTTAATTTACCAATAATTTACCAAAAAATAATAACTAAGTTCGTAACTAATTTATGCATGAACTTTTAGTCTTTTACCTAATGATATTATTTATCAGAAAAGATAAGGTTTGTGCAGTGTAGGACTAATTAGGAAAGGTGTTTAGTATGGCTGCTGCATTCAGTATTTTTGGGGGATTTACAGCAGCAATTGCTTACAAGTGTGAATCCTGAAGTAGCTGCTTGAATTTGTTCATACAGCTGTATGATCAAACAGATGAAGTCACAACCACAGAGTGGTAACCATAGCAGCAGTGTCAAACGTGAAGTTTTACAACGATTGACAGCGCGTCAATCTTATTAAATAAATGAGTCCAATCGAGGCGTGAGTTCATCCATCAGATTTTTTAAATAACCAACAACAGCGTTAAATGCTTTAACCGGTGTCAGAGTATAGGCTTCAGATGCATGGCATCTCGTAAAAACAGAATGCTGTATGAACGCAGCCATATTAACCACAAAATATGAGACTGACAACCGTATTCTAGTGCTGTGTAAAACTTCACTATAATAGTCCAAATACTTTATGGCTGCAACTAAAGATTATTTTGATAATCAGTTAGGTGGCCAATTATTTCCTCTATTAATCAAAAAAAAAAAAAAAATTATTGACAAAACATACTATTCCACATCCTGCCCAATGCTGTCCTTCATACAGACGTGCCAACTGAAGGCTATGAAAACATAAATGGCAAATATAGTATATATGCTATATGTAAAAGAGCTATAAAGCAAAAGGACTGTTTAAATCCCAACATTAAAAATGAAGAAAATAGTAAAGATAATATAAATAGAAACACAAAATCAGTGTTAACAGATAAGATGAATGTTCTGCAGGAATACACACATTCACTCTGGACGCAGTAACCTATTACTGTAATTTCTTTATCCTGTAATCACAATTACACACTGTTATCTCTTTACAGTTACTACTCTGATAAGATACTTGAATTGCATGTTGACCCATTTGTATGACGTGTATGTGCTCGCTGTCTCGAAGCAGGAAAGCACAGGTTGTGTGGAAAGCCCTTATATGGACATTATTTGGCTGTGTTTTATGCAAATTACTCTCCTTGGGCACGCGGTCGCTCTTTTAGAATACTCCAAATTCGTTCGACTGAGGTGAAGAATAAGTCCATGTGCATAATATGCACATTCTGAAATTTAGGCGGACATTTTTTGTAAGTTCTCGTGTGCGTATAAATTAGAGAAAGATGTTATTTTTTTTAAGTTTAAGTTTTTTTATTAAATCTTGTCACCATTTCTGAACAAGCTTTTGATTGGGCAATATACACAAGCTTACAAACACAACAAGCTTATACCTTAAGGTTTTCTTTTAGTTAAAACCTTAAACAATATGTGTAAACAAAAAATATAAAACATTTAAGTTCAGTGAATGAAAAAAAAAAACGCTAATAAAGCAGACTGTGCCAATTATCGTACAGAATATACATATAGCCTACACACCAGTCAGCAAATGGTTATCGTGTTTATATTGTTTCACATTCATGTTGAGAAAAAACAATACCCACATGCTCGAGTGAGAAAACGTTGCAGAGACACAGATAACCATGTGCCAAGCGAAGTTTCTAACAGCACTTTATATTTTCTGTTCTTAAACCTGTCTCCCTCAACGAAACTTAAAGGAAGCATATGTCTCATTTTGCTATCAGATAAGTTATCAATTCGGCTCACATCGTACATCGCTTGCCTGCAGTCGTTGTGAATGCAGTGATGGACAGCTGTCTTACCTCATTCGACTGGCTCTTGGATTGGATGTTTCTCCTTGTGGTGGTGATATCATGATAACTCAAGTTTTATTAATTAATTTGATTAAAAGTAATTAATTTTTGTAATATCATTTAGAAAGATCATTTCATCTAAGTAAATCCAAACTTCGCGACGACATAGTGATCAAATACAATCAGCGCCACTCAGTGCATTTACTTATAACTGCGAGTTAGTGCTTGGGATTTATCATGGATACACTGCATTAACGGCCAGCAAAGCAACGTAAAATTCAAATAGTATTATATTTTTCGAAATAATAATTACAGATCGAATATTCATGCACACCCCTAGTATAAATTTGAATAATCCATGCAATTATTAGTACAAGACCTATTCTTGGGATTCATATTGGCATTTTAATTAATCGACATCTGAATAAACTTTTTGTATAAAAAAAAAGTTCTGTATTATTTAGCAATTTAGGTCTGTATCACTTTTCAGTCACATATTTACAATTATTATTATTTTTAACTCAATTTGTGAATGACTAACAAGTGCAAGTTGGGAGAAATAGGTGTTCTGTCTATTCATTCTTTGAGTTGAGGAACGAATGTGCAATGCTGGGTAGATTTCTTACAAATTATGTTTGGATTAAATAGGCAAATGCTTTAGTCTTTGATTGGATCATTATTGCAGTGATTATGTTTCTAGCGTGTTATATGTTTGGCAGCAGTTCTTCTAACCCTAATTGATGGAGTGTGTAGCTTTTCATTTCTTAAACAACCATGTAGGAAGACACATCATGGCCGTATTCCAGGATGACAAAGCCAGGATTCATCAGGCTCAAATTGTGAACAAATGGTTGTGAGGAGCATGAAGTATAATTTTCACACATGAATTGGCACCTCTGAGTCCAGACCTTAAATTCATCGAAAGTCTTTGGGATGTGCTGGAGGAGACTTTACAGAGTGCTGGCCTCTTGCATTGTCAGTACAAGATCTTGAGCAAAAATTGATGCACCTTTTGATGGAAATAACATCACACACATTTATTTCCATCAAGAGGTGCATATGTTTTTGGTCAAGATCTTGTCTCACACACATATAAAACTATCTTACGTCTGCTGCCATCATAATTTTATTTATTGCATAGAACGATTTTCCATAGTGCGACATTTCACTCTGTTTATTATGTGGCAGTGGCACCAAGTAGGGCTTAACACAAACTTCACTCAAGCATACATATGTATATGAAACATGCATATGTACAAGTAGTCACACATACGTGTATACTATGTATGAATGTACAAGTAACATTAGATGTTTTGGTCTGCATTTCATATTACTGTGTAAGCATTTCATCTGTTTAAGTATTCAGTACTATACAAGTATGAGTAAATAACAGGTGTGCGTGCAAGTGTTTTATGTATTTGTAAGTTTTATTTAAACACCTCACAGTACAGCCCTGTCAGGGCTGTCACTGTCATTTTGTATGCTAAAAATTGGAAGTAAATAATATACTTAAACTGCATGTAGCCTTAAAAATTTTTAAGTAAACATTGTTTATACAAAGATGAAGTGCAAAATTTGTAAAAAAAAAAAAAACCAAACAAAAAAAACCACACACATTACAAAGAATAAGCGTCAGGTTTATAAATTCGCATTTACACTAAGACTTAATGCACAGATCTACTTTGACAGTCAAATTGCGCATTTTAATACTGCTGAAAACAATACTTTTATACAAATTGTATATGTGAAATAATGAAAGGATTCGCGAGCGTGCAGAACTCTAAAGCACGTGTTTTCTCACTCTAGTGTTTTAAGTGGTGTCCAGCGGATTCTGACTAACTCAAAGCACCTCTGATTGGCCATTGCATTCATATGCTCAACAGATATAGCATGTCTGTGATTGACTACAATGATCAATGCTTCAAAAAACGCTCTTTGACGCTCTTCGCAGAGCACTTACACTGCTGAACACGGGAGCATTTGAAAGCAGCCGCCTATCAGCGGGTACCACCAAATATACAGAATACTGCAGAAATGCTGGTATCACTTTTTGAAAAAAATCATTACCGAAGTACCGGTACTTTTGGCAACCCTACAGTTTCTGTATGTGAATCATTACATATCAGAAATCACTGATCACAGATTAGGCATTAGAGTTAACACCGTTTAAGGGCTAGAATGATGCAAATCATTCTATGCCAATTCCGATGAATTGACACATTCGACTAATTTAAGTAAAAGGAACATTCTTTGATAGCTTTCTGTAGGCCTACATAATTTAATCACAATTTCAATAATAGATTTTCATGCTACCAAGTGATTATATGCTGTTAATACCTTCCATGGAAATTGCACCTGAATCACAGTCACAATATAAATTCATCTGACTAAAGATTATTAATAATACGCAATCTTTCACTATTAGTGCGATAAAATGCTCCCTAGGAAGTGTCACAGTTATTTATCAGAATTGTATCATAATGTCTTTAGTAGGGATTTTCTGATCCGTATCGGCCGATAATCGCATTCTATGACTCGATCAGGAGTCACTGAAATAGGCCAATCGCACCAAACGATCGCAAATTGGTGAAGTCAGGACTTTAGCGCTGCGGTCATGTCATCACCAGTGTGCAGTTATTACAGTCTCAAGAAACAATGCATTTTTAAGCCTTGCGATTTAAGAACAAGTGATATGAAAGCACTCACGCACAGTAAGCAGCGAAACCGTGGGCTTGGAACGGTCACATACACACACTTATGCGTGAAAATGTCCGTCTTTGCGAGTATCTTCGTAAAAAGTAATTTTTCTTAAAGTCCACTGTAGTCAATCATTTTATCCCTTAAAACTCATCTTTGATCACCAAAATGACACATTTAAATGTTTTATTTTCCTGTGAAAAAAATCTATGGTTAAAGGTCCCATGACATGACAAAGGTCCCATGACAAAGGTCCCATGACATGCTACTTTTTGTAGGCTTTAATATAGGCATTAGTGGTCCCTAGTACTGTATCTGAAATCTCTTTCCAAAAATTCAGTCTCGGTGCAGAATTATAGCCACTACAAGTCAGTCCCAGAATGAGCTTCCTTCAGACGGGCCGTTTCGGTGTCTGTAGCTTTAAATGCTAATGAGGAGGAGAAAGGCGGTGCAAGGTGGAGGGTGGGTGTGGCCTTGACCATCTTGCGGAAACGGTACCATGTATGTTTACACTGGATATATTGCAATGGCACGAAGACACGCAGTCGTTCAGGCATTTCAGTTTGACCCAGAATCTGATCCAGATGGAGAAGCAACGGATGAAGAAGTTGCAACTCAGCGGCTCCAGCAGGACGTTTCCGACGTTTCCGAATGGTTAGTTTAAAATATTAGCTGTTTAAGCTGGAGATAGCATGGGGGAAAAACTGTTTTTTGTGTCTAGATGTTCTAGTACACAGAGATCTGTAACGTCTGTAATTTATCTTTTTGCAATTACATCAAGCTCTGCGATCTTGAAATGCAGATATCGCGCGTGCGCCATATAACCAACAGGAAAACGGTTATCCAAATAACAAAGAAGTGTACAACACTCGCGTTACAGTGTGTGTATTCATACACATACTTGATGCTGTCTACCTTTACATTAGCGCAAGTAGCTAATGTTATAGCCACATTCTACGTGTAACAAGCTAGGTAACCATAAACAGTAAAGCAACACACTTATATATCATTAGTTGACTTAGCCTACTTGTCCGAGGTGTGTAGCTGAGCCAAAGAGAGTTGGTACTGATCCAGACTTTAGTTTCAGACATTTAGCAAGCCCAGCTCTGTATTGACCCAAGTTGAGGAAACAGTCGTCGGTGAAATGTTTGCCGCAGACATGCAAGACTTTGGGAAGTTGAGTCGGCGCATTTCCAGAGAAAATGAAATGAATCCACTGGTTATTCTTTGGATGAAGGAACTAAAAAAAGGCTTCGGTGTTCATTTGTACATCCAATTATTGAGCAATTATTATGCTTTGCTCGCTCAAAAGCCATGATAGCTCTCGTGGACAAACTAAAATCGCGCGCGCGTGTTCCTACTTCCTAGCTCATTTTCTCATGGGCGGGAAATATTCTCTGGGTGGGCAAAGCAGAGACAGGGGAGGTAACATTTCCTCCTTATGACGTCATAAGGAGGAGATTCAAGATCAGCCCGTTTGAGCTTCCATTTTCTCAAAGGCAGAGAAAGATAGCAAAAGCTCGATTTACACCGATTAAAATTTCTAGAAACTTGGGGACCATATACAGGCTATGGGAACTCATATTAATGTTAAAAAACCTCAGAAAGTGAAAATTTCATGTCATGGGACCTTTAAAATAGCTCGAATGTAACTATATACCCTTGCTTCATTTAATTAATGGATTCATGAATATGCCTCCCTCCACTCACTCACACCAGTTTAGGTATAGACACAAAGTATAGCTCTTTGCATCGTCGGACACATAACGGTAATTAATGATTAGCATTTTGCTTGACTACGTTATCAAACAGCTAATGATGTGTTGCTAATGCTACACAAACCATGTTCCTGATCTCAGTCTGCCTTCTAAAGTTCAGTATCCTTAGAAAAGCTTTGAACAATTTAGAATGTCAGTGGAGAAAGGCATATTGTTCATCATGACATCGTAATATACATCATATACACAAGACAATTATGTTCAGTTTGACAGTAAGTCTTCTAGGCTCTTTAATAAGCCATAGTATTCTAATATGGATAGTGTTTTGCATAAGCCCTGTTTTTATAGGCCTATTAAAATGTTCATTGTAAAATTAATATTTGTTGTGCTTATTTATTTGATTGTCCATTAAAACAACAATCTTTAGCATTACTATAAATAACATCTGGTATTACTTATCTGGAAAAAAAAACACTGACATTAAACAGTGAGTTTAATTATTACTTGTATAAAGCTTGAATGATTGGGATTGATATTGGCCGATCATGATGACAAAAAAATCGGTAATCGAATCGGCCTTAAAAATCCTGATCGTACCTTGTTCTTTGGTAGGGTTTGGTATCTTTTGGGTTTTTTACGATACTGGTGCCAAATCTATACTTTTAAAACGGTATGATGCCTGAACCGATACTTAAAAAAAAAAAAAGAGCCACAAAAGGACGATGGATGACTTTTAAAGAACCGCTTTTTTATTGATTATTTTTCATTTTTTAAAGTATACTTAAATATATAATTATAAGTAAAATACAAAACATAACAAATTTACATAACAAATTCACAATGAAATCTAAGCAACCTAACCCAACTACAATAATTTGACACTAAATAAGTTAAAGTACTATAAACAGGCATTAGTAGAGGAATGCAAGAAACCACAGCAAATCAGATATTTAAAAAAAAAAATTCATAAGGCTAAGCCCTTGTTTTGAATTATTAAATACATGTGTATTGAATGTTAAATAAGTTAATAATGATAACAAGACAGTGTTTATCATGGTGATTTGTACATAGGCTCCGTGGATTGCACTTAAGCCTAAACAGACGGTGAATGAGAGAGATCGACTTAGCACTTGCGATTACCCGTGCCTATCCATTGTCAAGTCGTCATATTCATAAAAAGAAATACGTTTGCCATGTCCAAGGAAAGCGAAATCTTTGTTGTATCATCCTTTTAATGTTTAATGCCGAGTTCACAATGCACGATTTTCAAAGTCGTCAGATCACTGTTCTTTTCACAGTGCACGACTATCTGGAGTAGCATTCAGTTGCTGCTGTGTGCTCAGTGCATGTTACAATAGGAAGAATCGCTGACAACTCTGTCTGGTCCGCAAACTACGCTTCACAACCAAACACACGTTAGAAGTGACAAGGAAATAACACAAGATCACAAGACCAGAATTATTCAAATTGGTAGCCCGCAAGAAGCTTGCGATCCAAATTGTCTGTGTGCTGATTTGCAGTGAAAAGGAGAAAAAGACAAAAAGATTATGGAGGAGGAAATTGTTGGGGAGCAAGGATTGTGTGTTCTGCAAAGACAGAGGTTAATAAATATTTTTGCAATGTGCTGCTGTTGCGGCTGGTCAAGCAAATGTTTGTGCTTTGTTTCTGTTTGATATAAAGCTGATCTTCTGGTCTATAACTCCTCCCTGAATTTACCGCCACCCTGTATCTATCTCTTTCATTGGCTGTAGGTCACTGCCAGTGTAATTTTCAGTCAGAACACGTTCACACAGCAGGATTTTGAATCGCTTGCAGGTCCAGATATTTAGCATGCCAAATATCTCACGGGCGTCGGCAACGCATCGTCGATTCTCTCAGATCGCGTCTTTGATAATGCACACTTTGTGATTGTCACTTGTGGGAACGGCGCCAATTTGCCTCCGATTTTGGGCATTTGTCTGCGATTACGCAAAATCATCCTCGAGTGAAAATCAGGGCTAAAATCGTGCAGTGTGAACTCGGCATAAGAGTATTTCTCATGAATGTCGTCAACGCTGGTCAATGCATTAAATCAATGCCATTGATCTCTATGAAGTGAAGCATTAGTTTCAGCATTGCCCATGCAGGGCATGGTTGCTCAGCTGAGCCTCGTAAAGTGGCGCTCAGTTAAAATAATTTCAGCACCTTGTTTCATTACATTAATCTTTGAATGAATCTGTGTTTTTGAACTTGTTAGTTGAATGAACGGTTTAAAGACTCGCTCAAAGACAGTCCCTTGCCGCCACCTCGACAGCTCAGGCAGTTATGGTGAACGTACCTATTAAGCTCACCAAAATCTACATTGGAATAAAAATGTTTCATACAATCTAAATTTAGATATGGAATAAATAGCATTCAATACAAAATGAATATGTCTCATATATTGAAATCAAGTTTTTATGTGATAAAAGATTTGCTTTGTTGTGCATTAGAACCACACCAGGCATTTAGTTATATTACAAAATAATTTATTGAGGCCAAACATAGAAAATAACATTATAAACTTAAAAGCGTGCATGTCCCCGTTTATCTTGTCACTTCACCACGTGACAGCAGCAAGCAGGCTCCTGATTGGTTACGTGGCGCGAACAGACGCCATAGTTCAGATTTTTCAACTCGGACGTCAGATGCGAATTCGCTTCAAACGCGTGAATGCACAAAAAGCACCAAATAAAATTACTCGCGCATATTGCGGCAGGCACTTAATTTGCCTCTTTTTCAGGAACGAGGCGAAACCGCGCCGCAGGACCTCCAGACACGTGTCAACGTGTCTTTACATTGACTTAAAATGGAAATCACTCGCTCTAGACACTCAATTCGCGTTCGATGTGAACGCAGCATAAGTCAGTCTACTGCAGTATTTCCTCTCTCACTCAGTCGAAATGTGGTTAACACCCAGTCATGCTTGAAAAAAAATAATACCATCATATACTGTGAAACCAGTATAATTTTGAAAAATACCGTGATATGGATATTTGGTCATACCGCCCACTAGTTCACGGGATGTTTTTAGGGCTGTCAGATAAAAATTTGAATTTCGAATATTCGTAGAATTGAAAAAGCTGCACATTTGAATGCAAAAACCGTGCATTCGAATTTTTGATGTCAAGAGGCGCGCGAGACATAATGACGTAACTGATGTGTTTTTTTATTTTTGTGTGTTTTTTAAGCTTATCCAGTATACAGCGTGGTGTGGCTGCGTTGTTAATCTGAAAAACCTGCTGACGAAAACCCTCTCAGTTGGTGGCAAAAATCGTGCAACGAAATACTTGACCGTACCTAGCACATCGGTCAGAGCTGAGTGTGTTTTCATCAGCTGAAAACATTGTCAACAAAAAGCGCTCAGCACTCGCTGCAGATCAAGTTGACCGTCAGGTGTTTTTGACGAACAGTATGTTTAGTGAGTAGAAGTGGATTGTTTCTGAATGGCAGTTTGCTATTTTGTGTTCATGTAGTTCATTACGCTTTCTGTTGAAGCGTGTTTTCTTAGGTTACTGATGTACTTACAGTTTTATGCACTATTGTAACTAGAGTTGTCAAAAAGTACCGAAGTCGGTAGTACTGAAATTTTAAAAATGTGACGCTTTGAGCGCTGTTGAGCGGACTCGTAAACACTTCTGATTGTCCATTGTACTCACGCGCTCATCAGATATGTCTGTGATTGGCTACAATGATCAGCGCTTTAAAAACATGTTGTAAATATACATCAATGACGTTCTTCACCGAGTGCGTACACCAGGGGTGGGCAAACTTTTTGGCTCAAGGGCCACACTGGGTTTTAAAATTTGACAGAGGGCGGGACCAGTAGCAGATTATGAAACACGATCTCATGAAAGTGCGTATCTATACCACAAATTTTAATTCTCGTGCCATTTATACGCCAAAAATGTTTTTTTTGCGTGCATATGCTACGCACTGTAAACCCCTTGGTTAGGATTAGGGGTGCGGAGTGCGTGCCTATTACACGCCATAAAGTGCGTATCATATGCACGCGAAAACTGCGTATAATAAGCACTACAAATACAATTTGTGGTATTCACACTTTCATGAGATCGGACTGAGCAAACACATACGTTGTGGCAACGTCTGCGCGAAATTCAACAACTGAGAGACGACATTCTAACAATACATTTTTTATGCTAGATATCCCCTATATTTAGCATGTTATGTTTTGAGGTTAATTTTTAATTAGTCAGATGTTAGATAATTATAGCCTATACTTTTTAAATATTGTTTATCCTTATTATTTAATGGGCCTAACAGTAAATTAGAAACAAAACACCTGCAAGTGTACACTTAGAAGAGTAAAAATGACAGAAGGTTACGTTAATTCAACTTTATTAAAACTGCATATGGCAATCAATTTGCACTTCCAAAAGTCATACATTTGTGGAAAAAAAACGAAATAAATGAATATACAAATTTATTTTAAGAATAATAAAATAAAACATAAAAAGCAAAGGCAGATCAGTTCATTTAATGAACAAAACCGGGTTCTGTAACGTTAGGCTACATGGCAGACAGGGGAGCGTAGTCGAAAGCCGGGCGATAAAGGTCGGTAAACGGAATCAGTCAGGATACATCCACAAATCCAGAGGAGCAAAGAAACTAAATAGCAGACAAATCAAAGGAAAAACTAAACAGGTGTGCAAGCGGTTTCCAAACATTTTTTTCACTGTGAGTTAGTTTCCAAAAAAGGAAAAAACATTAACGTGCAACAAGTCTATGCGCTTAAGGTGCTGTCTGTTTGGTTTCCATGGTGACGCGTCATTGCTTGTTACGTGACACACCGCAGCCACAACAGCGCTGAATGAATGATGATCTGCTTTTATGTCATTTTTCCTTTTTTACATTTGTTAGCTATGGCATGAAATATCTGATATTCTGATTGTCAAATATATGCAACGCAATATATATATATATATATATATATATATATATATATATATATATATATATATATATATATATATCGCAAAGTATTGCAAGAAAAAGACTAAATGAATGCGATCCTCAGACAATTTTTTAAATACTCGACGGGCCGGATTAAACAGCCTAACGGGCCGTATGTGGCCCGCGGGCCGTAGTTTGCCCACCCCTGGCTTACACAGATACAGACGGGAGAGTTTGTTCAAAAGTTAATGCACTTTAAAAAAATAATGTATTTTCATTTCAATAAAAGATGTGATGCTTGATTTGGTTTACATTTGCGTATTGTGCTCGCTTGTGCCCTCTTGTGGGCATAGTACTTTTTTCCTCTAACATTAAGTATTGACTTTAGAATTTGAATATAATTTGAATTTTGCTAATATTTAAGAAAGAAATTAGAATTTAGCTTTTCAGCCATTTTGACAGCACAAGGAAGTTTTGAACTGAATATAATAAAAAAAGACAAGTAAAGAGTAATATTTGTAAAAATATTACAAGCAGTAGCACAAATAAAACAATAGAATAAAGATACAAATTAAACAATGCTGTATATTTTTTCAGGTAGTTCTAACAGTAGTTTAAGTAAAAATACCACAGAAATTGAATCAAATCTAAAATAACTCTGCATAGTCATAACTTTATAAGTTAACTATAGATTAATCCTTATTAAAGCTTTTTTTGTTGTTGTTGTTTGATTATCCTTAAAGGACAATTCTGGCGCAAAATGAACCTAGGGGTTAATAACACATGGGTACCGAGTCGACCATTCTCTGCGATGTGTTTTCATGCTAATCGAATTTTACCCAGGGGGCTCGAGGTCCAAGTATCCTTCAAGTGCCCCACACTTTGAAAACCACTGACCTAGCCCTAGTTGCCTTGCCTGCCATCTTGTCCATTTATTTATTTATTTTTATCAGGTCAGCTTTTTGGCCCAATAAACTCCCCTTCTCTCAAAGCTTCGACTGTTAAGTGCACAATATTACAAAATGATGTACAATAGTGTAAATGTGTGCAGAATCAGGGCTTGAATTTCAGCGTGCAATTGTGGGTATTGCTCATCATTTTACTCATTCCCACAGGTTTCGCACTTATAGGGTAGGAAATTCCCACAAACAATTAGCTTGTTGGTTGAATGAGCAAATAAAACCACACAGATAATCAAATAGTCATTTGAAAACTTTATGCTAGGCATAATTTCACATAGAGCGAGAGAGTGATTAAGCACTACAGCATCTTCTCTCTCTCTCTCTTTCTTTGTGTATCTCTCTCTGTGTAGACTTGAGAGGTACGTCCTGTCTACTGATAACCAATTTGGTTTTAAACGAAAGCATGGTACTGATTTTTGTATTTTTGCACTTAAGTAAAATTTTAGATAAATATAATAGGCACAATTACACAATGTTCTTGTGCTTCATTGACCGTGTTAATCATGAGAAATTATTTTTAAAATAGTCTAAAAGTGGGGTCCCTGGTTTTTTAATTAGAATCTTGGTTTACTGGTACTCGCATCAGACAATGAGAGTTAGATGGGGAAGTGTAATATCTGCTCCCTTCTAGGGCTGGGCGATAAAACGATAACGATAATTATTGCGATATAATTTTTCTGGATAAAACGATATCAAGAGTTCGATAAATGTTCGATAATGTTTATGCGCCAAAAGCGGAACGAAACTCATTTGAACCGCGCGCCACACAAACCATTTATCCGCTCGGCTCAGAGTCCAAACGGCAGCGCGAGCGCAAGCTCACTAGAGCCGATGCGTTTACTCTGATCGCTCTTGTCACGAGATCCAGTGAGAAGCGCTTGAATTCAGCGAAGAACACAATGTCTCAGTGATTTAACCCTCAGAGGTCGGAGATCACGCCGGCGTGATCTGCTCGCTTTTTTCCTTATGAGTTGAATTGAGACCCCAAATACTCTTTTGACTTTGATTTTATAAAACAAGTTTCATACATCAATCGATTCTTTTAAATGTGTATTATTTTTGTGTATACTCACAATAAAAACAAAATGTTGTGCTTTTTGCCAAATAAAGAAAAATAATCACGAAGCGAGTTCTGCCTTCTCTCTGTCCGTGTAGTCCATTCTGAAACGCGTCCGAAAATGAATCATAACTCAGCGAATACTTCTCACACAGGCACGTGAGATATGTCTTTATGAAGCTTGAAATCTCCTCTTTTAAATGAAGTAATTTATATAAAAAACAAATGTTTTTAACTCATGTAATCCCTTTGAAAGCAAGGAGAGGTACCGTTTTTCCTTCTCCCTTCATTATCTCTAAATGAGCTGCAGCCGCCCCGCCCCCGGCGCGATTCACATGTAAATAGTTTACCTGATCTAGTATGCATCGCATACGCCCCCCGATCAATGCCATAAAAACACAGTTTGTTCATCAGACTTCAGACTGATAGTTCATCGCGTTTTGAGTATGACACGCTTCTCCGGTAATAAAGACTCCCTTCAGATGATTCTGGACAGCGAGGAAGAATGCACCTTTTCCTCAGAGGACGAACGGCAGCATTTTGAAGAGCGAATTCCGCCGAGAACACAATTTCAGAGTAAGTTTTACTTAAAAGTCTTTTGTCTTTTATTTTTCGTGTTCGCATTTATGAGGAAAAAACAATATTACGTGACAGTTCTCCATTATGGACGCGAGCGCTCTAAAAAAAGCACTAAAAGACTTTCAAACTTTCACAGAGACCTCAAAACAGAAAGTACAAATCCTTTCTTTAAAACGAATTTCGTTTTGTATCAATTGTATCTTAATTTTAATAATTTTTTCATTAACAAATTTCCTGGATTTAAAGTAAATATAGGCTAGCAATCACAACATAAGGTGCTTGAACTGGAGATCATCATGAACCAGACCGTAGCCTATACTCGCCTCACATGTCTAAAAAATGTGAAATATATTTACAGAAAGCTGGTTCTAAACAAACCATCCAAAACACTAGCCTACTGCGAAGATCGCGAGTCAATAGCCTATCGTCAACTTCATCTTTGCCAGAAGTTAAATTTAAATCGCGTGTGTGAATGAATGATGATGTTTTAGCAAACTGAATTGCTACTGAGATGAGTAAAAATCGACTGAAATATGAATACATAGATAAAATGTAGGCCTATAATCTTTTTTTTTTTTACAAAGATAGAGTACACTTGAAATATTGTTGAAATTGTAATTATTGTTGTAATTGTAACCTTTTTAATAAAATAGCAAAACATATTTACAAGATAGATGTAAGCAAAATCTTAAATGGTCAATATAAGTCTTCTAAATATATCTGTTGTTCTTGTATTGTGGCTCAGCCAGTTTCACACCTGAGTGAATGGCTCATCATTATGCAAAGTGGGTGGGACACTGTAATCTAAGGTGTAAACTACTCCTCCCCCTCGCATATTGGCTTTCCAAGCAAAACCTGTTTTACATCAATTTAAATCAATGTATGGTTTTATGTGAACGATAAAGCAAGACTATTTTCACATAATTTTGAAGAAAAAACACTAGGCGAGGACATCCATTTGTCAAAAGTCTTATTGACACTTATTTACTATGTGTTTTGTGGCCTTATTTCAGAATTTTTATTTTTTATTTTTTTCAATAACCACGCATAAACATTATTCTCTCAAAAATGAAAACATGTACATACACATGGCTCACATATTATGGTAGCCCTGTTTGTGCTTTATAGAGTGAATTTACACCTTTGCCATTAATATGTTTATAAGCAACTGAAAAAAGCACAAATGTCAGGGCATGTCAGAACATCTCAAGGGCCCCAAAAACAGCCCAGACCCCAGAGGGTTAAACCAGTTTAAAGGCAGATGAAACAATGCTGACAAACAGGAGAAACACTGTGCGCAGAAGGCTTTTCCGTCTACAAATTCCCATCATTTACCATGGACTTACTGTAACGTTAGTCTAGTAATGTTAGCCCTACTCCCTTCCAAGTGACCAATGGCGTTCGCCAGGGCGGAATTCTGTCTCCTTTTCTTTTTAATATGTATATTAACTATTTGTCTGTGATTTTAAATGCTTGCGGTACAGGTTGTAGGGTTGGTGATTCACTAATTAATCACCTTATGTTCGCTGATGATTTGGTCATTTTTAGCCCATATAGTGCTGGTCTACAACAGCTTCTGATAAATATTAGGGGTGCAACGGTACAGATAGCCCACGGTACGGTCCGTACCTCGGTTTTTGGGCCACGGTCTCGGTTCGGTTTCGGTACATGTTTTGTGCAGAAAGAGACTGCTATTTCATCCCAAAAATATGTTTTATTTTTCTTATGAGCATAAACAGAATGTCACAGTAGGAAGAACATCAATGTATGGAATAAATTAACACTCTAGTCTGTACTGAACAACACTAAGTAATACAACCTCTTCAACTATCACTTATATGAAATACAAAATGTAAACAAACACACTTCAAAATATTCAAGTGGATCCCAATTCTAAACCTTGATAACTGGTATATGAAGTGATCAATGTGAAAGAAAAAGTGCACTTTTACCTTTAACAAACATAAATTAGCTTGTGCTTTGAATAAAAAAAAGCAGAGCAAAATAATATAATAAAAAAAATACTGCATTCAGGATACAAAGTGCAATGTTATTTACTCATCCACTATTGAGAGATTCTTGTGCAAAAAGATGAGTCTATCAACACTGTCTGGTGCAAGGCGAGACCGGTTGGCACTAACGATGTCCCCAGTAGTGGAGAAAATTCTCAACTTTTCAGAATGCCGCAAGCGCACCGTAGGTCACGTGACAAGAACCAACCAGAGCGCAGCTGATGGTTGCTTTAGCAACGACAGACGCCTCCGGAGCGCAACCGCCCTAGCGATTTGGAAAAAGGAGAACGCGGCGCGCCTAGCGTTTTCTACGCGTTTTAGGCGCGATATGTGAACGGCGCCTAAAGCAAAAACTAAAAGGATCAGCGCGAACTCAATGGCAAAACCGAAGTCCCGCGGGACACGAGGGTAGATTGTCCCGTGCAGGGCTGACCGAACGGTCCGGGATTTTACCGTGTACCGTTGCATCCCTAATAAATATGCACACAGTATGGTACTGATTTTGATAAAAAATACAATGCAAAAACGATTAAGATCATGATTATCAGAAGTAGAGAAGATAGACAGTCAAACTTCCCTGACTTTTATCTGTCTGGCACTGCACTTGGGGTGTGCAGAGAGATTACATATTTGGGCCATATTATTGCAAATGACCTGTCTGATGATCAGGATATCTATAGGCAGCGTCGGCAGAGCTGCATGCTCAAGCGAACATGCTGTGTCGTAAGTTTAGCATGTGCTCTGTACCTGTGAAGATCTCACTTTTTAGAGCGTATTGTACACCTTTGTATACTACCTGTGGTGTCATTATAAGCAAGGCAGCATTAGAAAACTCATAGTGGCTTATAATGACAGCATGAGGCTGCTGCTGAGAGCTCCAAGAAGCTCCAGTGCAAGCCATATGTTTGTCAGTGTCGGGGTACCTACCTGTTCTGCAGTTTTACGTGACCTGATGTATAGATTTATGTGTAGGGTATCTGAGTCAGAAAATGACTAAATCGCTGTTTTGGCAAACCCTATACGAAGTTCTGTCAGATTTTCTTCTGGACTGTGGAACCATTGGCAAACATGTCTATGTTAGACACTGAACATTGTGGAAGGCTTTGTATTCTTTGTATTTTTATGTTTTTACTCTGTTTTTTATTCCGTTCCCCCTGGGTCTGAAATAAAAACCTTTATCTTTCAAAATGCGCACATTGCTTCACATCACCACATCGTCTGTACAAGCCAGCTGAACGTTGCGATACAAGACTTTCTCTCGCGGTTCAAGACAGAATTTTCACCTGCCTATTTGGGCCAGTCTTGTAGTGTTACTAAAGTTGATCATATGCATGACTATAATCCATGAAAATACTCAGTTTGGGACTCGCACACTCTCTGAGAGACAGTTTTCTGTGCACTCATACCAGAGCGCACATACATAAAGCCGCCTCTCAAACAGCTTGTGAGTACCAAACTGAGTGCTTTTTCATTGGATTATTGCACTTAAACGGTCAGAAACGCACAAAATTGTCCAAAATGAAATTCAGGCCATGAGAGTGTCAGAGATCTTATATGTTGGAAACATTATCTTAAAGGACAAGTTCGGTATTTTACACTTAAAGCCCTGTTTACAGATCGTTTCTGATGAAATAGAACGGTTAAGATTAAAATGTGGACACATGCTGCTGTCCCGAGAATTTTAGGTTTATTTCGCTTTCCCCCCCACCTACAGAATGGCTGCATATGTGCACTGGAACAATCCTTCATAAAACGCATTAAACTTTCGTTTACAAAGACGTGAAACTCACCGAGTGGTCAGGGGTGTTCAATGATATGCTCACAAAAAAATCGCTGCAAAAGATGCTTTCCAACAGGTGTTTTACCATTCGTTGTAAAACTGTGGATCTATTTTTCCAAACGTCTCACACCCGTAGATTCTTCCGTTGAGAGCTTAAATAATAAACACTCCTGCCCAGTTGGTGGCGATAATGCACCTTTGTCAATTACAAGCAAACCACTGGCATTTCATTGAATACACAGAAGAAGCAGAAGAAGAAGCGGCGGAGTAATACCGTACCGCACACAGCCCATCCAATTCAAGTCAATGGAGTTGGACAAAAACTACGATAAAACCTGTTGGAAAGCATCTTTTGCAGCGATTTTTGTGTGAGCATATCATTGAACACCCCTGACCACTCGGTGAGTTTCACGTCTTTTTAATCGAAAGTTTAATGCGTTTTAGGAAGGATTGTTCCAGTGCCCATAGGCTGCCATTGTGTAGGTGGGGGGGAGAAGCGAAATAAACCTAAAATTCTCGGGACAGCAGCATGTGTCCACATTTTTATCTCAACCGTTCTATTTCATCAGAAACGATCTGTTAACAGGGCTTTAAGTGTAAAATACCGAACTTGTCCTTTAACCCTCTAGGCTCCACGGTCGAGTTTACTCGACAAGATGCGGCACTGAATAAAACGGCTGATTTTGTCAAATAAGGTGTCAAATTTCGTTCAACCTCCCCTCCACTAGTTGGCAGACATGTCATACTTCATCCCCGACTCAAAAAAACATCATGTTTCTATACAAAATCTTCGAGCTAGAGCGCATTGAATCAGTGCGAACAAAAGCGGAGCTAGTGTGCGAGTGAGCCATTTTATCAGAGCAATATTGTCAACGTCAGCGAGTATTTGCATTAGATTATTATTATTATTATTATTATTATCTAATGGCATCAATAAAGCTTACCTGCAATGAAGTGTTGGGTCTTCTATTCGCGGACCCTGATTCAGAAGGGGAATAACGTTATCTGCCTTCAGAAAATGACGGTGATTCTGAAAGTGAAAGTATAGCCCTACACCAAGCACAAACGGTGAATCCTTTGCCCAATATAGATGGTCCTTTGCCCAATGTCAGTGGTGGGAACAATGTTTCCCGGGGTCGGAGTGTTCATCGCGAAGTTAGCAGGCGTGTTAGTGTTGTGGGGAACGAGGCGGCCGCGGGAGATTTTTACCGCGCTAGCCATGGTGAATGCGTGCGTCTCCGCAATCGCGGCGAAAGTATTGTGGTGGAGGCTTTGTCTAATGCCACTGGGTATGTTAGACAAGGTCGAAGTATTCATAGGACTGTTAGGGGGCAACATGGAGGCAGGGTGGGAAGTTGCAATGACAATGACAGTAGTCCGAGCTGTGCACACTCGGCGCGCGCGAGGCAGATCTGGTCGCGCCCGCGCTGCTCGTAGCAGGAGCAGAGGCGGTGTGACACGGGGCAGAGGGGCTATAATGCATAGTCTATCGCAAGACCACACCATGAAACACTACAAGAAATGTCACCTGGATGGATAGGGAGTCATTATCTCTACAGCAAAAGCCCTGCAACATAAATTCTTTTTTTTTTTGTCTGCCATTTATTAGTAATGATTTACACTGTTAATTTACTATCTATTTCCCTGACCATTTAGTAGTGTACAGTATGTGTTCTTTTTTGTGTGTTCATGTCCTTGTGATGTGTGCGTCTTTGTCAGCTAAAAAAACAAACAAAAAAAAAACAACAAAACACACAAAAAAAAATATACTAACATTGTCTTTCCTCGTCTCGTCATCTCACTCATGATATGTGCCTTGCCGTGGCGAGTGAGCTTTTGAACTAAACAGGTCTTGTCTACTTGTGTTTGTGTGTCATATGAATAATATATATGTGCCCCATACATGGAATCAGAGTGCCAACTGTATGTAGTAAATGGAAAATCTCTACAGCAAAAGGCCAACCGCTACATGCATTCGGTTTGTTTCTACCATTTATTAGTAATGATTTACACAGTTTGTTTACTACTTACTATTGACCTGAGCATTCAGTATTGTGCAATATAGCATACAGAAGGTGAGGGACATTTTGGGGGGAAAGAAGTGCTGCATTTTATCATTTAAACGTGAATTTTCATGAAAATTCTATAATCCAAGATGGCCGCCACCATATGACGTCATAATATGCAAATTAGATGGGAAAATGTTATCCCTACATAAACTTTGGGTCATCCTTAATATTTCTCTAATTTACAGAGTCTCTATCTTTTATCACTTTTAAGATATAGCCTTTTGAAATTAAGATGTCAAAATCGAACGTTTTAGAAAAAAACCTCTGGCGCCTAAAGGGTTAATACCTTGAAATTAGGGGTGTGCGATATCACTGTTTTTGACCGTGGACGATTAAAATGCCTCCACGATCTGCTTTTGAAGAAATATCGTACCGTGCTACAGTGCATTCTATCAGTTGCAGTTCTGGCGCCTCCATGTCAATATACCCAACGCGACGTACATTCACACATCACATGTTTACGCAGCGATAGAGTTACACTCACGCTACAGGACACTGCAGTTCATAAAAGTTTTTATTTGCCTGTGCATTAGAGATTTGCTGGTTAAACATTTCACTCGCGTGCTGTTGCGCGGTTCTAACTAACATGCGCATAAACGTCAAATAGCGCCTGATTACTGGACTAAGTTATCTTTCAAGTCTTATTGCGCTAATACTGTCAAATACACACAAGGTTTACATAAACACAGTTGGTTAACTTGTGTCTAAAGCGAAAGCACACATTTGAGAGAAAATAGGGGCGTGTCCATAAGATGCGCCGGTCTTAAAGAGACAGTAGCCCAATAGTAAATTTGCTGCCCCTTGTCCTTAACCCTCAGAGGTCGGAGATCACGTCGGCGTGATCTGCTCGCTTTTTTCCTTATGAGTTGAATTGAGACCCAAAATACTCTTTTGACTTTGATTTTACAAAACAAGTTTCATACATCAATCGATTCTGTTAAATGTGTATTATTTTTGTGTATACTCACAATAAAAACAAAGTGTTGTGCTTTTTGCCAAATAAAGAAAAATAAACGTGATGCGAGTTCTGCCTTCTCTCTGCCAGTGTAGTCCATTCTGAAACGCGTCCGAAAATGAACAATAACTCAGCGAATACTCAGTCAAACAGGCAAACAGACATACAGGCATGAAGCTTGAATTCTCTTCTCTTAAATGAAGTAATTTATATAAAAAACAAATATTCTCATGTTGTGAAATCTGTATTAAAAGAGAGCGATTCCAGTCGACCTCATTAGAGCTAATTCAAATGTAATGTGACTCCGCCTACGGAGAGCGCGCACTATTCAAACGCAAATGAATGAGGCAATCCAAGCAAACCTGTGAACGCCCACATATCAGTTTATTCAGATCATTACTTTAACACCGTCTCAGCAGCGCTGTGAGCAATAACAATAATGAAAAAAGTACCTCAGAAGTGCGGGTATATCGAGGAGCGAGCTGAGGAATACTGTAAGTTTTTTTTTCTTCTCACGTGAATCGGGTTTCTGTTTTTGATGAATGAACGGCAGAGATGCGCGCTGTTTACCACAGCTCGCAAAAAGACAGTTTAAATTTAAATCGCGTGTGTGAATAACTGTATTACTATGAGTAAAAATCGACTGAAATATGTTGAAATAAAATGTAGGCTATTTGTACGTAGCAATACGTATTAAACTGCAATTTTATATGCCCTAATATTTCATAAAAACAACGTTACAGTCAGGCGAAATATGAAAGACAACATTTTGTTGACTAGATTTGAGTACAGTTTTTACTGTAGAATATACTGCCACATAAGCTTTTGATGAAAAAAGTAGCCTACCTCAGAAGTGCGGGTATATTGAGGAGCGAGCTGAGGAATACTGTAAGTTTTTTTTTCTTCTCACGTGAATCGGGTTTCTGTTTTTGATGAATGAACGGCAGAGGTGCGCGCTGTTTACCACAGCTCGCAAAAAGACAGTTTAAATTTAAATCGCGTGTGTGAATGAATGATGATGTTTTAGCAAACTGTATTACTATACTGAGATGAGTAAAAATCGACTGAAATATGTTGAAATAAAATGTAGGCTATTTGTATAAGCAATACGTATTAAACTGCAAATTAACATTTATATGCCCTAATATTTCAAAAAAACAACGTTACAGTCAGGCGAAATATGAAAGACAACATTTTGTTGACTAGATTTGAGTACAGTTTTTACTGTAGAATATACTGAATATATATATCAAATAAGCTTTTGTTTAGCAATTTTTATATATGTATATAAAATAAAGTCATCAACTAAGATGTTAGCTGTTCCAATTAGGCTATATTCAAACTAATGAATACATAGATAGGCCTAAAATGTAGGCCTATAATCTTTTTTTTTTTTTTACAAAGAAAGAGTACACTAGAAATATTGTTGAAATTTTAATTATTGTTGTAATTGTAACCTTTTTAATAAAATAGCAAAACATATTTACAAGATAGATAAGCAAAATCTTAAATGGTCAATATAAGTCGTCTTCTAATTTTTTGTCCTTGCATTGTGGCTCAGTCAGTCAGAGTCACACCTCAATGAATGGCTAATTATGCAGAGTCATTATGCATAATGGGTGGGACATTTTGTATTCCAAGGTGTAAACCACTCCTCGTTCACGCCCACTCGCATAATGGCTTTCCAAGCAAAACCTGTTTTACATCAATTTAAATCAATGTATTGTTTTATCTGAACGATAAAGCAAGACTATTTTCACATAATTTTGAAGCCAGAACTCGAAGGAAGAACATCCATTTCTCAAAAGTCTTATTCATGCATATTTATTATGAGTTTTGAGGTCTTCTTTCAGCAACTTTCATTTTTAATTTTTTCAATAACCACGCATAAGCAGCATTCTCTTAAAAATAAAAAAATATACATGCATGGTGATCACATATTTTGGTAGCCCTGTTTGTGCTATATAGAGTAAATTTACACCTTTGCCATTAACATGTTTATAAATAACTGAAAAAAGCACAAATGTCAGAGCATGTCAGAACACCTCCAGTGCCCAGAAAACACCTCAGACTCCAGAGGGTTAAAGGGGTAGTTCACACAAAAATGAAAATTCTGTCATTATTTATTCACTCTAATGTTGTTCCAAACCTGTATTGATTTCTCTCTTGTGCTGAACAAAAAAAGAAAATAATATTTTGAAGAATGTGGCTATCCAAACTGTTGCTGGTCCCCATCGACCTCCATAGGAAAAAAATATACTATAGAAGTCACTGGAGACCAGCAACCGGTTGGTTACCCACATTCTTCAAAATAACTTTTATTTTCAACAGAAGAAAGAAACTTATTCAGGTTTAAAACAACTTGAGAGAGTAAATGATGACAATTTTCATTTTGGGGGGAACTAATCCTTAAATGTTAATAAAACAACAAAACACAAAGAGAAACTCACTCACTGCTCTTGACTGAGAACTTTAAAAGTAGCTTTAATAAGAATCAATGTATCATTTATACAGTGATGTCTATGTAGTGTTTTATTTTTATATTTGTTCATTTAATTTCTTTCTTGAATGCTACTGTTAAATACATACTGTATCTGAAAAAATAAAGCACTGTTTATTTCATTTGTATATTATGTTGTGTAGCCTATTCTTATTTGCGCCACTTTGGCCTAATTGTCTGTCTTTTTTTATTTCATATTTTGTTACCTTGTAAGGCTTTGTTTTTAAAATAGGGAAGTTAGTTTGGCTGTAAGGCTCAGTCACTTGCAAAATAGTAAAACCAACATGAAAGAGAATCGTGATAAAATCGTGAATTGTGATTTTCCTGAAAAAAAAAATTGTGATATGATATTTTTGCCATATTTGAAATGTTCTGCGTTAAATTCTAAAATTCACCTAAAAACTGCTTTTATATAGCATTTATCAAATTGTATTTGAATAGTTTTCATTACCTATTAATTGAGAATAAATGGAACATTTGCTCTTTTTAAAAAATATATATTTATCATGAACTAATGATATCAAAATGTCGCATAAAAGCATCTAAAACATGTTTTCCCTGAAGCATATAGCTATACATAGAAAAAACAATCTTCACGCTCGACTTATGTATGCTAACCCAGCTATACAATGGCGAGTTATGGAAACGGAGTTTGAACATTTGTTTCCATTGAATACATGTGACAGTCACAGAGATACTGAAGAACATGTTTGTTAATGTCCTTTCTCACATGTCCAGCTCTGGGTCTTGATTTAATTGTTTGTGAAGTGATGTGAATAATTGCATGAATTGGAGATGAACATTCAATTTAAATATATAAATATAAATGTCTCTTAATCTTTACATTAAAGGTTAAGCTTCTCTTTTTTGTGATCTCTTTCAGTTCTACAAACATGTGGTCCAAAGTGTGGAGAAATTCGTTCAAAAGGTCAGTTCTTTTTGTCTTGCAAATGTAAAATAAATGAATAGATATTCTGAGTTTCTACAGAGTTTGTAAAATGCTCAAGTGTGCCTAAAATATTTATGAAAATACAAAATGAAATGTCCTACATGGAAAATAAATATTAGCATTAATACTTTAACCCTGTAATGCATACATTTATTTAATCATACATGAAAATTTTATTTGTGCAACGTTGAAGTATTATTTGTGCAGAAAACTTGTCACCATTTGGTGAAATGTACTCCTTTGAATCCAGAATATCTCTATATCTTACTAAAAGTATCTTACAAAAGAGATTAACTTGCCAACAAAAGAGCACCAAAGACTTCTAGCATTAAACAAGATATTTATAAATCCATGTATATGTCATCCCTTATGTGAAAATGCCTTTTGCGCATCCAGTTTCTTACTTGCAACAGTTCACCCACAAAAAGAGCTTCCAAACCCAGAGCTTGGTGTGGTTTACTCTTGCTGTGCATGAAGCTAATGGTTGTTATACATATTGCATGGGAAATTGCTGGCTGTAAAAATGATGAAAATGGTGTATTTTGAGCCTGGACCCTTTGCACCCTTTTTCATTATTTATTACTTCTTTCACTTTTGTGTGTGTAGTGCAAGCCAGAGTACAAAGTTCCTGGTCTGTATGTCATCGACTCCATTGTACGGCAGTCTCGTCACCAGTTTGGTCAAGAGAAAGATGTTTTCGCTCCACGCTTTAGTAAGAACATCATTAGCACGTTTCAAAGCCTCTACCGCTGCCCGACAGATGACAAGGTGTGTGTGTGTGTGTTTTTTTGTCGCATCACTATAATCAAATGGTAAAGCTCTTGTCTAGACTATTTGGCTTATTTGCCAGTTTCAATGTTTGCATTGCAGAGCAAGATTGTCCGTGTGCTCAATCTATGGCAGAAAAACAGTGTCTTCAAGAGTGACATCATCCAGCCTCTCCTGGACATGGCAGCAGGACTCCCTCCCCCCAGTGTCACGCCCGTCTCTGCCAGCAGTGCTGTACCCGTCAACAGCACTACTCCCGGTAAGTTATACACTATGCATACTACACACTAATGCATCCTCTCCTCTGTGGAACAATGCACTGTTGTGGCAACAGGTTTTACATTCAGAGAAATCGTTTGCACAGACTAGAGTCCAAATATGCAGGGACTCTTTGGTGTACTTATAATGCCCCCCTCCCTACTCATTTATCAACCCTTCTACCCTAAATAATTAGTCTGAGAATGGTTGCAAAAAATACACAAGAAAATAACAATTCTGGCAATCTTGATTATACTCTTTTAAGGTGGGCTATATGACCAAAATCTTACATTATGATATGATTACTTTTATTTCACGATAATAATATATATCACATTATAGTTATTTTTGCTTTAAATAAGGTTTTAATATCATCAAAAACTCAAGCTGACTGAAGTAAACAGTATGTGATGAAATAAGAACAAAGAAACTAATTACAAGTAATACAAAACTACAGCAGAATGGGCCTGTCCAAATACCCAGACTCGCAGTCTTGGCCACTTGAGAGCGCTTGCACGCAACAGGAAGACTGTCCCAGTTCTTAAAAACACCCAATCTCAGTGCCCTTAATGCACACTAAACCTACACTATCTCAAATAACGCTTCAGAGTGGTTTTCGAGGCTAAGCGTATCCGTTCAGGAACTCAGAACTCCTTTTTCAGTGTGTCAATCACACAAGGTTGCCCTACCACTCAAAATTCTGATTGAATTGTTAGCATCTAGTTTATGCTGACACCTTGAGGTGAAAATGTATCATGACAACTGGTTTAAAAGTCTGTTCCATCCATTTTCTCTCGTTTCTGTCATGTCGTTCCATGTTCACCAGGTCTACCTCACCTAAAAATGTAAGTATTCCTAAATTTTTTAAAGCATTCTTAAATCTGTATATTTTCTCCTACTTCGTGAAGGAACTCCTGCAACTCCAGCCACTCCAGCCAACATAGTGCAACATAGTCTCCCTGACTGGGCGTCTCAGATCTCCAACTCGGACACAGTGGCAGCGGTTGCCCAGATCCTACAGAGTCCTCAGGGCCAGCAGGTCAGATTTCTCATCCACTGACCTCACTGTGTTCTCTGCACAGCTGTTTTTCTGACCCGTGTGTGTGTGTGTGTGTGTGTGTGTGTGTGTGTGTGTGTGTGTGTGTGTAGTTGCAGCAGCTGGTCCAGAGCCTGCAGATGCAGCAGCAGAAGCCTCAGCCCTCTCTGCTACAGGCGCTGGATGCAGGTTTGGTAGTTCAGCTCCAGGCCCTCACCGCACAGCTCACCGCAGCCGCAGCAGCAAACACACTCAACCCGCTGGAGCAGAGAGTCTCCTCCTTTAACAAGGTCAGGGACTTTTAGGAGCACTACTGGCTGAACAGGTGTAATCCTTGCATTACACTATCAATTGTGAAGTTGAACTCTTTTCTTATTGGCCATTCTGTGGTGTTGTAGAAGCTGTTGGGTCAGTTTGATTTCGGGAATGAGTCGGAACACAGCGAGGATACTAAGAAAGATGCTACGTCATCTCAGTTGTATGTTTTTTTTGTATTCCATTTTCAAGAAAAAGCTGTTCCCTTTTTTGTTTATTTTTTTTAAGTCATGTTCTTTCTGTCTCTCTCAGACCTGTGGTGTCAGATTCCATCAATAACTCAATATTTCATCAGCTGGCCGAGCATCTTCAGCAGCAAAACCTTGAGCAGTTTCAGAAACAGCTAATGGAGCACCAGCAGCATCAACAGAAGGTACTTAAAATCATGATTCTTTCTTGACATAATGTGCTATTACTAGGCGCGTTTCCATTACAGATTTGCGCAAAACTTTTGCGAATGTCGATAAACTATTGCGAAATGACAGCATTTCCATTAACCAATGTTATGCGACTAAAACATAATTTTTTCCTCTTGTGATAAGTCATTCCAAAAATCATGGCGACCGATGTTGGTAGGTTTATATATATCCCAGCCACCGCACTAGCCATTATTGTTAATAGGAGGAGACGTAGGCATGTTATCCAAGCATTAATGGCAAGGAAAAGCCTCTTATACTTGCGAGTGGCACATATGAGGTGTTTCTCCCTCATATCTGCTTTAAGCTCTTGATTGTGGCATTTCTTTGAGGTTTAGAATCCAGTATTCCTGTAATTCTATTGTCTTTTATGAATTTAATAAAGAACTCAGTCTCTTCTTCTGTCCAAACATCACGCCATCTACGTCAGGTGACCTGTAAATGCGCTAAAATTGTTTCCATTGCAGTTTTGCAAAATATTCATTTTTTTTTTTCGAATTGCCTGAAAAATCACCTCATGCGAGCATAAAAACATTTTTGTGATAAATAGGAGTTTTTGCTAAATTTCAGTGTTTCCATTGGCCATATTTTCAATTCACAATTTTAATTTGCACAATTTGAAGGGTAATGGAAACGCAGCTACTGTAACTCAGTTTCTCTTACCTTGATACTTAATGCACTTTACTTCTGTCAGTCCATGTCCATGGAGGCCCAGGATGCCATCTTTGGTCCTGAAAGTTCTGCCCCTCCTGGCCAAAGCAGTGCCCCACCACAGCTCCCAGAACAAGAAGCAAAAATGGATGACTCCATTGATAACCAACAACAGGCAAGATCAGATATCAAATCGTAGTTGGGAGGAAAAGTCAGTGTTAGTCATGTATTGACAGTAGTTTAAAGGCGATGTCTCACTAGATGACTTAGAAATAGCCTCTTCTGTTGGATGTTTGTCACGCTTACTGATTAATTAATGATGGAAGAGAGGTGACAAACAGATAGTTGGAACACCATTTTCATGTGTGTATTTTGCAGGACATGGATCTTGATGAGGGACAGGATACTATAGATGAGGAGCTCTTTGAGGCTGAGGAGAAGAAAACCAGCAGCACGCGTTCAAGGACACGCTCAAGATCTCGGTCCAGGTTGGTCTAGCATTGTTGTTAAATAGCTCTTGCCTCATTTCCATTTTTCAGTCACAGGTAAAGAGTTCTCTTGTGAATACCTCTTTATTCCCAGGTCACCTAAGAGAAGGAGGTCAAGATCTCGTTCAGGGTCTCGGAAGCGCAAACACAGGAAGCGATCACGGTCTCGGTCGAGGGACCGAAAGAGGAAGTCCTCCCGTTCTTATTCTAGTGAGCGACGAGCGCGGGAAAGAGAAAAGGAAAGGCAGAAAAAAGGGCTTCCTCCTATCCGCTCAAGGGTTCTCAGTGGTAAGTTTACAAAGGGTCCACCTTATGCTTTCTGAATTTATAAGGGTTGTTTTTTAGAGGTTTAGTCTGTCAAGTTTCATGCAAATAAGTTAAAACTTTCTGTACAAACTAACTTGTTGATGGTAAGCATGTTGTATGAAAATTGTCATTTACTCAACCTCAAGTTGTTCCAAACCTGTATGAATTTCATTCTTCTGCTGAACACAAAAGAAGATATTTTGAATAATGTCGGTAACCAAACAGTTGATGGGCCCCATGGACTTCTATAGTAATTATTTCCCATACTTTTGGAAATCAACTGTTTGTTTACCCATATTCTTCAAAATAACTTCTTTTGTGTTTTGCAAAATAAAGAAATTCATACAGGTTTGGAACAACTTAAGGGTGAGTAAATGACGACAGAATTTAAATTTCTGGGTGAACTATTCTTGTAATCGTCTCTTCCATAACACATTAAGTTAATGGATGCTTTGTATAAAATCATGTTCATATCATAGGAAATTCACAAACCTCCGTGTTTACTGACTACAGCTTTGGTCTGTGAGAGAAAGCTTAAAGAGATGGTTCACCCAAAAATTATGAAGATTTACATGGTATAAGTTGTTCTGTCAGGCCAGTTGACAGAACTGTTACTTGCACTTTCAGGCCAGTGATGTATTGGCACTGAAAATTTTACATTTATTAATCCACAAATGTTAGATAGCCATACCACCTGCTAGAACACTCAATTCATTCACTAAACAGAGTTACAGATTTCTTGAAAATGTCTTCTACCATAAAATCACATCTGTAACTCATGTTAATTTTCCTCTTTCAGTTTGCAGCACTACTCTATGGGTTGGCCAAGTGGACAAGAAGGCCACCCAACAAGATCTTACTAACCTTTTCGAAGAGTTTGGCCAGATTGAATCTATCAATGTGAGTTGAGTTTCTGTAACTATGAGCACTTGAGAGCATCTTAGATTAGTTCAAATATTAGTTAGAGTTGTGCCATCTAGCAAAGAGGCATTTTTTGGGTCTATAAATATTTTTTGCTGAAGTGTAATTAGAAATACCCTAAACTTGAAGTACGCTTTTGAAAATAAAGGTTTGTTATTGGCATCTGTGGCTCCATGAACAGCCTTTAACATCCATTTTAACCAACATTTCTGTTACAAAAGAAAAGAAAAGAAAACATTGTTATATTTAGAACTGTTCATTGAAAGGTTCTTTGGTGAACCAGAAATTGTTGTTTTGTGGCATTGCTGCAAAAACACTTTTGTAACCTTTATTTTTAAGAGTGTATTTTAGGGAAGCTTGTACTGTAGGTCCTCAGGCTTTGTTTTATGATTTTTTTTATTATTATTGTTATTAATACTTTATTTTTATTTTCTCCCAGATGATTCCTCCCAGAGGCTGTGCTTATATCTGTATGGTCCATCGTCAGGATGCATACCGTGCCCTTCAGAAACTGAGCACAGGCTCCTACAAAATTGGTTCAAAGGTCATTAAAGTATGTGTGAAGAATGTTCGCTGACTTATAATTTTTGTAATGGTCTATAATTTCTTATGGGAATACATCTTAAACATGTTGCATTGCTTCCAGATCGCTTGGGCCCTCAACAAAGGGGTAAAACAGGAGTATAAGCAGTTCTGGGATGTGGACCTTGGGGTCACTTATATTCCTTGGGAGAAGGTCAAACTGGATGACCTGGATGACTTTGCAGAGGGAGGCATGATTGACCAGGAGACTGTCAACAATGGTAAGAAGAATTTCCTTGTTTAGGAGCTGGAAATTGTAGATTTATGCAACTTGTATATATTTAACTTCTACTCAGAACTTAAAGTCCACATGAAATCAAAATTGACCATATTTACTTTGTTTGCCTAAATTGATCGTTTTGTGGTGAACAATTCATCCATGCAAGTCAATCCACACAAAAAAAATGTTTTGGCTTCGTAATCTTTAATCAAAATCTGAAAATGCCCCTCCCCTCTGCATTGGAGGACCTTCTCTGATGACGTAGGTTTGAGGAATTGGTTTGGGCAACGCTTAACCACTCCCCTCAAACCGTTAGTCTGTTATGAGCAGAGATGGAGAGGAGGAGCGCTAGAGTAAAACCCTGCCCTCTGTTCAATATTCCGTTTCACTGGGAAATGCGTCACTACACTGGAGAAAAGTCGTTTGCAACTTCCGGTTCACGCGGACTTTAACCTCATTTTTCTGTTGCAGAATGGGAATCACAGAGGAATACTGAGACAGTCAAAGAGACTCCGAGTCAGGCTGTTACAGCTGAAACCAGTACATCCAGCAGCACACCTAGTGAGGCCTTTACACAGCCTGTCACTATGATGCCCATGCAGGTATGATTTTAGCACTCATTCAGGCCTGAAAATGCCCTGACAAATGGAACAACACACATTTCGGTTTCTTAATCTTTACATCTGATTAAATTGATAGATTTTAGGGATGGTGTGGTGCGGCCATTAAAGATTTAAGCTGATTACTGAAGTTTGTTGGTTCAAACCCCACTTAAAGTAATATAAGAGTGCATTTTTGCATTCTTGTTTTTATTTTGCACCTTGGGGTGTGGAGACAGCTGAATTAATAATGCATTACTGTTTACTTCTACATGGATGGCTTTGTTCGGTTTAGATTCCAGTGGCGCAGACCGTCTCTGCTGTTGGCCTTGTGCCTCCATCCTTCCCTGTCACCATGTCAGTGCCCCCGCCAGGCTTTGGTCCTCCTCCACCCTTTCTGAGGGCAGGGTTCAACACCTCACAGCCTCCCCCAGGTACATGGTTCAAACCTGAACATTCAGTAATTAGGCTTTTAACTGTATGATAGATTTTTTTAAATATTTCCATTTGTTAGAATTAGTTAACTGCATTAGTTATCATGAACTAACAATGAAACATGCTTCCAAAGCATTTATGAACCTTTGTTAAAAGAGTAGTTCACTTTAAAATGAAAATTACCCTATGATTTACTCACCCTCAAGCCATCCTAGGTGTATATAACTTTCTTCTTTCAGACTAATACAATCGGAGATATATTAATAAACACCATTACGGTTCCGAGCTTGGAAGTGAATAATGGCAGTGAATTGCAACCATCAGTATGAAGCTCAAAAAAGTGCATCCATCCATCATAAAAGTTCTCCACACGGCTCCGGGGAGGTTATAAAAGGCCTTCTGAATCAAAGCGATGAGTTTGTGTAAGAAAAATATTCATATTTAAAACTTTATAAAGTAAAATAACTTGCTTCCAGCCAACTGAACATACGGATTCGACTTAAGTCTAAAGCGCAACTTATGCGAGTAATGTGACGTACTGCTGATATTTACCTACTTACAACGTCACAAGTTGCGCTTTGGACGCAAGTAGACTGCGTATGGCCGTTTGGCCAGAAGCTAGAATTTTACTGTTTAACATGTTAAATATGAATATTTTTCTTACACAAACTCATTGCTTTGCTTCAGAAAGCCTTTATTAAACCCCCGGAGCCTTGTGGAGTTCGTTTATGATGGATGGATATTAATGTTAATTTCAACATTTACTAATACATTATTAAAGTCAAAAGTTTAAATATGATTTAATGGACTTGAGATAACATGACCTATCAATAAATAGTTATATTTGTATGATTCAAGTGACCTTTATTTATATAGCACTTTATACAATACAGATTGTTTCAAAGCAGCTTTACCAGTGTTGATTCAGTTCCAATGTAAAGATCATCAGTTATTAAATTAGTTCATTTCATCTATAAAAAAATAATAATAATTTAATCGTCCAGCTCAGTTCAGTTCTCACACAAGAGTCAGTACAGTCAGATCAGTAATATTGTTGAATATTAAGTGAATATTGTTTACAATGAATAATTAAAAACTAACAAAAATATTGCTTATTGTTAATGTTAGTTAATGCATTAACATAACCCAATGGAACCTTATTGTAAAGTGTTACCAAATATTTATATATCTGTAAATTTCTCTTTCACAGGTTTTATGGCCACGCCAGGAGTAGGACCGTCAGCAGTTGGAACCAGTCTTGCTTCGGCTCAGACATGTATGTTAAACTGCCTCTGAAATAAGCAATCCTTGTTTCTTGTGAAAGCGCTGTCCTTAAAGTTGAAATTTCAAGCTCCTAAACAGGCCTTTTACCCCACTCTCACCTTTATAGCTCTAGTGCAGCCTTCGTTGCAAACCACTCAAGAAAACAGCAAGGATTCTCTGTTTGGAGCCATGATTCCTCCCACCGGTACTATTCCTGGGAGTTTTATTCCATCAGCAATGCCTGGGGCAGGAGTCTTTAACCCTGTGGGAGTACAGCATCAGCAGAGCAGCACGGACAAAACTCCTCAGTCTGCAGAAACTATGGAGGCCGAGCTAACACTACAAGGTAAATGGGTTTATATGCACATTTTACATAATGTGAATACAAGTCATATGCAGCTAGCACATGGTATGCTGTTATTTTATTCTATAGAACAAAAAAAGAGGATCTTGTTGAATCTTGCAGCAGTACAATGACAGTTCATAGGGCTTGTATGCTGTATTACAAACCTGCTGAGATGCTTCTGCATGCAGTTTTTGAATCTAAATGATATTTTAGAGATTGTGGAGATGTATGTAACTACCAAAAATCAGCTTACTGAAGCATTTACTAGAAAAAATCTTAAAAAATCTGGTAAATCCTCTGTACTGTTGTCACTAGAGTTGAGCCGGATACTCGGCTGAAACGAGTATCCGGTACGGATAAAGCACTTTTGTCGAGTACGAGTATTATACGAGTAATACGAGTCAATATCTGTGCTCGGATAAAAAAAAAAAAAAAAAAGTTATGTTGAGATTAGGGCTGGGCGATATATCGATATAAAGAATATATATATATATATATATATATATATATATATATATATATATATATATATATAATTTTATTTTATTTTTTATATTTTTTTAAATGCGATATGGAATTAGACCATATCGCATCGATATAGTTCAAATTTGCGCTGTGATCCTTGTTCCAAGCAAGCTGACTCGGAGCTCTCTGCACTGCTCCCCGCACCCGCGCGGGGAAAAACGTTTTTTTCTTTCACCTCAGAAAAACGGACTTTCTTGTCCTGTCAGCCGTTATACTGTAGTCGTAGCGCACACTCAATTGCACGTGCAAATGCGGCGGGGCGCGCTGTGTATCGCCGCGCTGTGTATCGCCTCACTGTATATAAAGAGCAAAAGAAACTACGAGCATGCAACGCCGTTATGTTGTAAATTACATGAAATAAAAGTAATGCAGGTATGATTTTCATTCTATTCACCAGGAGCAGTTTCCATGTTTCATTAACAGTTCTTGTTAGTATTGTGTATTCACCATGGTAACTGTCGTTTCCATATTAACCCCAAAATGCCACTTTATTTTTCTTTGTGTTATTTTTTTATATTTTTAAATGACTCATACCAACATTGTATTAACAAAAACTAGTTTGGGACTGCTTTTTAATACCTTAGCATAGGCCTAATGTTTATTAGTACTAGTCTTTACTATTAGTCATATTCTTACAATTTATGTTAAAGGTCCCGTTCTACGTGATCCCATGTTTCAAACTTTAGTTAGTGTGTAATGTTGTTGTTAGAGTATAAATAATATCTGTAAAATTATAAAGCTCAAAGTTCAATGCCAAGCGAGATATTTTATTTAACAGAAGTTGACTACATAAAACGGCTCGATTGGACTACATCCCTCTACTTCCTTCTTTAGTGACATCACCAGAACCGTGTTTAGACTAACCTCCGCCCACAGGAATGCTCCCTCAACTCTACTGGCTACTTGCGCACTTCTTATAACTTAGGCTACTGTGTTTACTCAGCTCTTACGGTGATTTTCTGAAGTAAAACTGACGCTTCATCTTTTGTGTGATGTACAATAAACTTTATTAAACTCATCAGTATATGTTTGATCATCATTCGGACCTGGTCTGAAACAGCAGACTTGTAGGCTGTTAATAAATAATGGATACATACAAGCAGATGACAAATACGTTATAATAACCGTAATTAAACTGCTAAACCATACCTGTTTCATCTCTATACAGCACTCTGACTCTGTAGGCATTATTGTCCGACTCGAACTGAATGCCGTTACTGAGAGTTTCTGATATTATCATCATTCCGTGAGATGAATTTGTCCTGACATGAAGCTCCGCCCCCTTTGCCGTCCAGCAGCAGCTCATTTGCATTTAAAGGGCACACACTGAAACAGCTCGTTTTTCTGAGCCCCAATTCAATTTAAACATGCTGTAAAAAATGATCTGTTGGGTATTTTGAGCTCAAACTTCACATACACACTCTGGGGACATCAGAGACTTATTTTACATCTTGTGAAAAGGGGCATATAACGGGACCTTTAAGTAAAGGGGGACAGTACTTGTGTGTGTGTCAACAAATTTTGAAAAAAATAAAACATGAAAAAAAAAAAATAATATCGGGATATATATATCATATATCGAAATTCAGCCTAAATATATCGGAATATGACTTTTGGTCCATATCACCCAGCCCTAGTTGAGATGAAAACTCTTGTTCATTACATTTTACTTCATAATTGCAACCGCATGTGTTGTATTCATTGTTGCAAAACTTGTTCTGTAGTTCGTTTGTTATCGTGATCAAAACCATTGATCTGAAGCTCAATGCTGATGCTGTCATGTAAATAGTTTTCTAATCAGCAATAAATATAACAATTTCTGATCAACTCATATCAATTGCATGCTTAAAATAACATACCGGTTAAAGCCCTGCCCATTTCAAGACAACACAATCCACTTCTGGGTTAAATCCCACCCACTTCCGGGTTAGGCCCCGCCCAGTCCGAGTACAGATACAGATACAGATAATTCATATGGTTAACAGATACAGATACAGATAATGCTGTACTCGCTCATCCCTAGTTGTCACCTCATATCACCCGTGTATCCGACTCAAGTGTTTCATTTGTTATGTGAGTTATGTTGAATAAAGCTTTAAAAAAAACAATTAATTCCAAAATGTTGCTGGATGCTCTTAAATCTGCAGTAATGAAGCTTTCCTATCACATTTGCACTTCAAAAAACAGACAGAACACAGGATAAGGTTTTTACATACCAGGTAAAACAGCGTAGTTTGGAACAACATAGCTGTGTCAATCCCTTTATGCTTAAGCTGGTTATAACCTTACGCCGATTAAAGAAAACGGTTTAACATGACCAGACCTGTTGTCGTCTTAAGCATCTTCTGTTTGAGAGTGTGGATGTAAACGTGTTCAGTGAAAACGAATTTGCTCTGTCTCACACAAATCTGTTATAAAGCTTCTGTCATGGAATATAACCACAAGTTGACTGTTTTTTTTTTTGTTTTTTTTTTACTTTTCAGGAATCATTTTGTTTTTATTCTTGTACTCTTGGTAAAACATTTCTTGTTTCTTTGTCAGGAATGCAGAATGCCGTGCGCAGTGGAATGGGTCTGCTGGGAATGCACCCGTCTGCATCTCTAACACACCCTCTCTCCGGTCAGAGGATGGCAGGGCTACTTCCCCTGGAACTGCGACCCAACCTGCTCCAGGGCCCCGGGGGCCGCTTCCCCCTGCTCATGCAGCCCGGTCTCGCACATCAGGCCAACAACATAATGGATGCTTCTCTTCAAGCCCAAGCCCGGGTCCGTGTCCCATTTCCTCATATGGAGCAATTCAACCACGCCGAGGGCACTTTTGCAAGACCGCCTAACCCCTCATCTGCTGGGCCTGACAGTCTGGCCAAGGCTAATAACGAGACCCCACCCAGATCAGATGTAGGGGGCCAACAAGAGGGAGATCAGGACTATCGCTTTCCACCACCAGAAAAGCAGAGCACAGGGTTGTTGAAGACCCCTCCTTTGGAGATGCGTACTGAGCCTGTGCCTGCCAGACCACCTTTACTAGAACGACCGCCGAGAGCAGTCGAGGGTCGAGAGGGTAGAAGAGAAAACATGTCAGGAGGTTTCAGAACAGAAAGTCGCTGGGGGCCACCCAGGGGGGACTTTGATGAGCGAGACATGAGGGCGATGTCTGCTGGACCTCCAAAGGGTTTCCAGGAGGAGCGTTCCAACCCTAACTTTCAGAATCGTTTCGACGGCCGCGGTGGAAATTCATCAGGGCCAGCTTGGAATCGTGGAACCGGGCCTTCTTTTAACCCCAACATGCACCAGGACTACGACGATCGACGCAGACCTTGGGAAAGGCAGAAAGACCGAGACGACAGGGACATGGACTTCAGGGCCGAAATGAACGGCAATCGCCATAACCGGGAGCGAGACAGAGACCGCGAAAGGGAGAGGGACAGGAATCGGGACCGTGAACGAGCCAGAGAGCGGAATCGCGAGAGAGAGCGGGAGCGTGAAAAGGAGAGGGAGAATGAGAAGGACAAAGAGCGGGAACGCTGGACTCCGCTTTCTTCACAATCTCAGCCTCAACCGCTGCTTCCTCAACCCAAGTCTCAGCCGCTTCTCCCTCTGCCGACCCCTCTGCTCGCTCAGCCTCAAGCACAAGAACAAGCGCAGATCAACTCGCCGTCTCTGCCAGCATCCCAACACCAGCCTCAACCAGAACTGCAGCCAACAAAACCAGACACTGAACTGCAACCAGAGGAGAAACCAGAGCCCAAGTCCCTCAGCCCCCCGAAAGAGACGGCAAGTAGTCAAGAGCAGGAGGAAGCCTCATTTATCAATGGAATGGAAACAGATTCAGAACCTCAATTAAACATTTTGGAGCCTGCGTCCCAGGCTGCTACAGAGCGCTCTCGTAGCCCCTCTCCATCCCGTTCCTCCACACCCACCTGCTTCCAGAATGAGCCCTCGAAAGAAGAGAAGACCCCAGAAATGTGTGTTTCCTCATCTGTGGATGCAGACACTAAACAGACTGGGCCAAAGGTGAACGCTGAGACTGAACCTGAGCTAGAGAAAACTGACACTGAGGAAACATAATCATCACTCAGTAGGTAAAGATCATTTTGTATAGTCATCTCTGTAATCGTTTTGAAAGCTCTCGCAGGACTCACTCAGTTCGCTAGAATATAGCAGACACCTTAATGAATGATTGTTGCCTCTCAAGCTTCAAATGTATGTGCATTCTAGGCGGCTCACACTAGAGGATCTAAATGGTAGGTGGGATTTTAATATTTTATTTTATTCCCTGTTTTTAGGTTTTAATGCAACCCCATTGTTTTAAACTAGGTGTGTGTTTTTTTTTCTCTCATGACACTTGCTTGCCAAAATATTATGTAGCTTAATTGTAAATACAGGGGGGAAAGAGGTTTGACCTTCCTATGGAAGAGTGTACGGATTCTGGCTGTCTCCTTTGGATTGATTGCAGAATTCTTGAAAACAGCACTGGCTTGTTTCGTCTTTTCTTTTCAACACTGCAGCAGCGAAGTTTGAAATGAATGCTTCTGTGGTGTCCAGTGCTTCTTGTCTCTAAAGCAGAATATACGTACATCAAATACAGTGAGAACAGTACTAAGGTTTAGTTGCTTTAAAAGGAACCCTTACAAAAAAAAAAAAAGAATTAAACTACGATGTATTATCCCAATATTAAATGTCTGTGATTTTTCCTTCATCAAACTTCTATGGAAATACATGTGCTCAGAAAAGGCGTTTAAAGGAAAAATGGATGTTGGGTGCAATCTGTTTTGGTTTTAAATAAACATGCTCTGATTGTTAAAACATTCTTTAGGACTGTGTTTTGTATCGTGGAGAGAAACCATCTGCACACAAAACCATTAAAGCCATGAGCCAAGTGATACTGGCCCCAGTGTCGTGGATGGGATGAAATGTGTTTGGTTGTGAACTGATCTAAAGTTTGGGCGGCCACCAGATGTTTGACTGTGTGCTGTGAGGTTTGCATTTAGATCTCTCCTCCGTCTTTTACCCAGAAGAGCAGCTTTGCGTGCCGCATTAAAGGGTTAGGTCACCCAAAAATGAAAATCTGTCATTAATTACACTCGTGTCGTTCCAAACCCGTAAGACTTTTGTTCATCTTCATATGAATCGAGCGGTTTGGTCCAAGTTTTCTGAAGAGAGACAATCGCTTTATATGATGAACAGATTGCAAGAACCAATGGGGTTCATTCTCATGTTACACATCACGTTTTAAGCTTCAGCAAGAACCAATGAGATTCATTCCCGTGTTACGCAGCACTTTTGAGCTTCAACAAGAGAACCAATGAGGTTTGTTCTCACGTGCCAAGCAGGTTCGGTTGAGCTTTTATGTTTGCTGATCAATGTTTATGTGTAAATAAAAGCCTAAATTAAATCTGTTCATCATATAAAGCAATCGAGTCTCTTCAGAAAATTAGGACTAAACTGCTCAATTCATTTGGATTAGTTGTACAATCAAATTATTAACTTTCTGAAGCGTCAAAGTGGTAGTTGTGTAGTTGTCAATGGAGGGACAGAAAGCTCAGATATCATCTAAAAGATCTTCATTTGTGTTCCAAAGATGAACGAAAGTCTTGCGGGTTTAGAACGACATGAGGGCGAGTAAATGACAATTTTCATTTTGGGTGAACTAACCCTTCATGTCTTGAAAGCATTGGAAATATGTCGTACACACATCAGTTTTGATACTGCTCTGCTTTGGCACACACTCCAAATGTAACAGCTCAGTGTGTAATTGCACCAGGTTTTGCTGCAGAATTCACTGCTAGTGTTTAATCACACAACACTCAGACATAAATGCTGTCCCTGAACTTAATAGAATGTTAACCAGCATTATTTTCTCTAATACAGAGTCATTATTTAGGAATAAAAAAAAAGTTTTTTTGTTGTTGTTTGTGTAATGGTTTAGGAGAAAGCAGGCATACTTTAAATTAGTTCAAAAGGAAGCTACTTTCACAAGTTTACTGCACTTACTGCACTTAATTTTATATAAATGTATTAGAGTCCAATTCACAAATTTCCTGAAGTTTAATAATCAGATTCACAGTCTTTCATTAAAACCAACCTGCTCATTGAAACAGAAGTCATTTTCATTGTGCAACTTGAAATAATTATTTCATACGAATATTCAAATTACTGAATGTAGGATAGTGTGTCAGTAATATGGTATTTTAGTAAAGCATGACCATTGAGTGTCAAGCAGACATACATGCTTTATCAAAACAGTGATAAATTGGTGGCCCAAATGCAAATAACATGTTCATTATTTGAAAGGTATAGTTCACCCAAAAATGAAAATTGTCCTTTATTCATCCTAATATCATTCCAAACTCATGAAACTTTGGGTTCTGGAAGAATCTTCGGAGCACAAATTAAGAGATTTTTTTTAATATTCTCATCATTTTTTGTCAAAAAAGTCTTTCATGCTTCAAAAAATAAAAAAGCATTGTAAAACGTACCCATTTGAATCGATCGTTTTAATCTAAGATGAAGTTAAGACAAACCACATTGGTTCTTAAGCATCTACTGTAGTGAGCATGTTTGTGCTTCAAATTATATGTTGATCTTTGGAGTTTAAATGTGAATAAAAACCTAAATTCAAAAACCTTTTCATCATGTAATACGATTGTGTCTCTTCAGAAAAAACTGATTAAACTGCTTGATTCATATGGATTCATTTTAATGAAGCTTTTGTGTATATATTAATATATATATAGAATATATATAGAAATCTTTTTGACGTCATAAAACATAATGCAATGAAATACAATATAACAGTGATTGTGAGGCTATAAATAAATTCCTCAAAAGCCTGATGTATCATTTTAACATCATTTTTCTAAGAAATTATGACAAAGTAAACCTAAGCTGCTTCAGTCCAGTAAGTATTTCGCCGCAAAAAGGCACATGTACAATGACCTGAAGGGATTTTTTTTCGAATTATAATAAAAGGCCTTTACTTGCTACAAACCCCCCCCCCCCCCCCCAAAAAAAAAAAAAAAACAGAAGGCACGCAGAAGATTTGTACAACAAGTTTTGATAATGTTGATATTTTATTAGGCCTTCGTAATTCACGTATCGAATATGATGCATTAGAGCAGGGATAGGAGTCCTGGAGTGCCGCTGTCCTGCAGAGTTTTGCTCTAACTCTGAAGAAAAAGCTCACCGGCCTGTAGCCTTCGGCTCTGTCCGAAATCACCCCTGTACCCTTAACAGGGCACTGTTTGAGGGGACAGCCATTTGTAATGGTGTCCGAAACCATAGTGGATGTTATCGAGTGCACTCATTCAATCCCACAATGCACCACAATAACAAGTGTACAACCGATGTAAGCTCAACATCTAGAAAATACCCATAATGCACTCTGATGGTCACGGTGAATGAATTCCCGCATCTCGCCAGAAGATGGCGCCCGCAGCTGAATCATCTATCCATCCATTTTCCAAATCGCTGGACCAATGTGGATACAGTGTAATATTATATGTGTATTAATTGCTTTTTTTATTGATTATTCAATCGTTTATTTTAGGTTTATACATAAGCTGCGTTCCATTCGACAGGGTCCCTACGCAGTGTTCACTGCTCCCTACTCCCTTCTCCCTGACTACGGGAACGGCATATCCGTTGAAGTGGACTTCGCTGACAATAATCACTCATTTGGAATGCATGCAACGTCATCAAATAAAGTTGGACAGATGTGCAATAAAGATGTGCAGATTATGGTATAAATATTGTAATTTGTCATATCATTATTATAATATACATATCCAAAACAAGCATTATGTATCTAATAATTATAATTAAAACATGTTAATTACACTACCTGCATATTTCATTAACTATTGCAGCTACTAAATTTGAAATAAAAAATGACGGAGCCTCAGATGCTTCTCAACTCTTTTACTTTGCTTGCATAACTATTCACACAATAGAATGTGCAAACGTAAAATTAAACGCCATAACCATTCATAAATATTCTAGTTTGTTAGTTCAGACGCGATGCACAGTGATATTCGCTCTCCACTTCGTGTGAAGTGATGCATCGACGTTCCCTGTGCCCTTCGAACTGAACATGTTCGCTCCCTTTCGGATTGGAATCTCACATAAGATGGAGGAATACCCTGTGAGGTCCACTTCTTAGTCCACTTCACAGTCCACTTACGGTCAAATGGAACACAGCTATAGTTTCCATGACAGAGTTCAAGATAAACATTTTCAATGCTATTTAGCAAACTGGCAGCTCTAGTAGTAAATACAAACTATGCAAAAGCAGGAACCCTTCCGGTGCACTGAGTGTCCGAGTTCACTGTGAACTTTATTAGTGGACTAATGTAGGGAACAGTGAATGATTTCAAACGCAGCCTTACTGATCCTGGAGACACTGATTAGCCTGTTCATGTGTGTTTGATCAGGCTTGGAGTTAAACTCTACAGGACAGTGGCGCTCCAGGACTGCATTAGGGGAATAAGAAGCCTTCAGTGATCCCTACATACAGTGATCAGTTAGAAGCTTTTGGTTTTGAGGACTGGAGAAGTAGAGGGAATGTGTGAAACTCCACAGGCAGTTCTGTAACCTGTTAAGCTCTCCGCAGGTTCCTCGGCTCAGACTGTTCTCTGAGGACCAATGCTCTGGTTAGTTTACATATGCTAGTGCGTCAGACTTTTTTTTTTAGATCATGCTCTTACAAAATCCAGAGTTCAGCAGTGAACCTCCTGCCTGACCTTCCAGTTATATTACCTGTAATGTAGATGACATTCAATTTCACATTCTTCATAGAAACTTTGTATAATTTCTTGTAATACTGCACATGGTTGAATATTTGTTAAATATTGCAGTATGGTAGGATTCTTCTGACATTGTCTATGAACAAAAACTATCAAATATCAGCATGAATTCAACTCTTGATGCATGTTTCTGGTCTTAAGAATGATTCATCCATGCATTTCTTTATAATTATTTTACCTTGTAATATTTAGTCAAAATGTCAACTTGCTCTCTGCTGACGTATGGAATATGGAGTCGAGCCAGTCACATTCAGATATGCAGCTCGCTTTTCCTAACCCAACCTAAGGAGAAAATCAAGTCTCTCACTACATGTTTTTGTTTCTGGCTCAATAAGATGTTTCACTCAGTGATGTCAAAACAATAGTTAGGTTATTTGCAACTTCCTCTTTATGCCAACTTTTTGTTTTGTCCAACAGCGAAGACACCTTTTCTCAAATATTGTGTCTCCATTGTCCAAAAAAAAAAAACAACAACAGAAAAAACAGAACAATAGTTTATTGTCCATTCGGGATTTTAAAATGTGATAGCGTCCTCAGTACCCGCATGCGCATTTACTGCTGTTTGTGAAGACGACATTTTGTTTGAGTTGTTTCAAATAAAATTTCCCTGTAATATGTGTATCTGACGGTTCTGAGACATTTCTAGGCAAGGTTGAAGTAGTCAACACTTTTGAATAGTGCTGTTTTCAGGAAATAAACTGTTAGGGAAATTGGTATCACTTTACTAATATGTCAATAATTCAACAACACATTCACATCTGCGTGGTTTTCTGATGTTTGTTAACAGTCACATGACATGCAGGTAAACGGATGAAATATTGAATCTTTGTTTAGTATGTTTTATTTTTTATTGTTTTTTTTAAATATTGTATATAGGGCTGCATGTATTATCATCATTATTATTATATTGTTTTAACTAATTATAAAAATGAAGATATCAAATTTAAAAAATTAATTTTACATGACAGTTAATATTTTTATATTTCACTGCAAGTTACAATACTAATACTTATGTCCAAAATTCTTCAGTTTCAAACGTGCATATCTTCGAGCTTTACAATAATGTTCCATTAGTAGACATTAGTTAATGCATTGACTAACATTATCAGTGAGAAATACATTTGTTCATTGTAAGTTCATGTTAGCTAAGGTCTACTGAATAATATTAACAAGTACAACTTTTTATTTTAATGTGTTACTAAACAAAAACTTTTTTTTTTTTTTTTTTTTTTACTTAATTCTTTCTTTTGCAAGTTTTAGATTGCAACATATATTAAACACACACATATAACACGCATATATTTTAGATAAATTTCACATATGGAATTGTGAATTATGCAAAATCTACTTAAGTAAAGAAAATAAGAAACTTTAATATGTCACGTTACAGTTTGAGTAATTTCGACTTATTTTAAGTTTACTTTGCAATACTCTTTTTAAAGAACATTTTACTTAATATAAAGCTGAATTTAGCCATGTTTTGAAAGTGTATGCCTTACTTAGCGTCAACAATCCAGTAGATATTGTGTAGACAACATGATGGGAACACCAGATTCAGAAACTTGAGTAGGTTTTACTTCATTTTATAATGTTGATATTTACGCTTTAATTTTAACGAGCACTAATATAGAATTTACTTTAAATTTTAATTATTGCCGGTACTAAATTATTTAGATAGAAATTACATTTTGTTTTTTTCCTGTAGTCTTTACTTCACCACAGAAGAACTTTTATCAGTGCATGAACTAAGATTAATAAATGCTTTAGATGTATTTTTCATTGTAAGTTCATGCAAACTAATGTTAACAAATGGAGCCTTATAAAGTGTTCCAGTTCAGTCCCATGCTGTGAAAACCACCAGCACTTGAGCGTCATTGACCGCTGCGACGGCGAGTTCAGACCTCGCTATTGGTCAGAACGAGGGACTGTTGTTGGTGGTCCAAAATCAATACGTTTGGTGATCATCTGGATTTAATGTCTGTATATGTTTCACTAACACAAAAATAACCTCAGTTATTATCTGAGCTCACTCACTCCTCAGAGTAACAAAATCAATTTCAATCTAGATGAATAAACGTTTCACCATATCAAGGGCCTTTTGTGATATTTTGTAGCAGATGCGGAGCATAACCAGTAGAGGTCAGACTGACTCCTTCAGGCTTCTTCAGAGATCTTGGAGGTTTTCTGAGGACAGGCCACTGAACCATTAAAGCTGTGTTTTACTTGTCTAATCATGCCATCAACCACGTCTCAGTGGACTCAAAAAGTGTTCCTATCTTATAAGTAAACTAGCTTTAGCTTCTTTTCAATGACCTTCCATGATTTGAAGACGGGGTCACCATGATGGAGAGTTTCCATGACACACACCAGTTGGGTGGTTTTATAGGACACCAACTGGTCCAGTCCATCAGACTGACTAATGCAGCGCCTCAGGCTTTGACACCTGGTTTTGTGCTCTGGGACAAAAGTCTTATTGTTTCCTCTTCTGTGTTTGTTTAAAACAGATGTACATGATTTCAGCCCTTGGGCTTCGTTGATTTCCAGTTTGAACCAAAATTCCTTCATCGACACCCGAATACGCCCCACACTTGTTTGGCATGTGGTGGTTGAATTGGTCACACTTTACAATAAGGTTCATTAGTTAACTACCTAAGTTAACATGAACTAAGAAGGGACAATATTTCAGCATTTATTAGTTAATATTAATTTCAACATTTACTAATACGTTATTAAAATCAAAGGTTGTATTTGTTAACGTTAGTTAATGCACTGTGAACTAACATGAACACACAATGAACAGCTGGATTTATTAACTAACATTAACAACGATTAATAAATAGCCTACTGTAACAAATGTATTGTTCATTGTTAGTTAATACATTAACTAATGAACCTTATTGTGAAGTGTTACCACTGAATTTGTAAAAATGAAGCACTTTTGCATACATGATATAATTTAAAATATGCATAAGATATCACACAATTGCAAAATATGATGAACATGTTACACAATATTTATTTCACATTAAACACAATGAACTAAATTTGACAAAAAAACAAAACAAAGTGAAAACAGAAATTGTCCAATGAGAAGTATCCAGTAGATTAACTTAATTTACTCTAATTTAGTTTTACTCAACATGTGATTTGAGAGTGAGCATCAACAAGTAAAGCCCGACATTTGGACAGTAAGATTCTCGTGACTTTAAATCTCTTTAAACCTCCCATGTGGTTACTCCAATCTGGTCCATCAGTATTCACTCACTTATGGAGATGAATTATTCATGATCATGCTTATTAATGACGGCAAGCATCTGTGCTCCCCTGTGCCCTCCCTCACACTGCGAGCCAAACAAGCGCTCAGATTAGAGATTGAGCTTTGAGCTTCATCCTCGTTTAACAAGGGCCTGGATATGGATTCATCAAAGCGTGAAATAAGGAAACTAAACCTTTTCCTGTTTGATCTCCTTGTGGTCCGGGACCGGATCTTTGTACGGAAATCTGTGACCTGGCATGTGACCTTTGGCCTGGTCAGAACTCAGAATAAATGCTCAGTTTTGTGTCAAAATTTTCAACAAAAGTTTGTGTGAAGTAAAGAAGCTTAATACAAATTAACCCTGCACTCTCTTTCATTTAACCACAGTTAGAAAGATCACATTTTATGAGAAGTGTTCTCTTCCTTTTTAATGCAAGCTGAATTAGGCCTATTTCATGTTGGAACTTGGGAAACAAGAGGAAAGTTCCTATATGAGGCAGACAGGGAGGGCAATATCTAATATTTCCATGTGATTTCTCTAAATTGTTCATTCATGACCTGCACTTGTATTATCTTTCAAACCATGCGACAGAGACGCAGCTATGCAAACAATGTTAATATTTGTGTTAAATGTGCAAGATAAAATGGAAATTTATAGAGGTTTAATGACAGTATTCAAATATAAAATTAAGGACAATGCATATCATATATATTATAATGTATTGAGGAAAATATTTGCACCCCATGATGCCCGATAATAACACAAAAAACAATTATCAGCAAAAAAACTGTTTTAGAAAAGATGCTGCAAATTCAGTAATTTTGGGCCTCAATAATCAGAAAAAAAAGTCCCACAAAAGAGTTTAAGCTTCATGAGGTGTATCCTAGGGTGCTCTTCCAGCAGTATTGAAATTTAAATTCATATGTTAACTATTTATATTTGTCTACAAAACTAACTTCAAGCATTTAAGCGTACGTTTTTAGATCAACGTTTTTAACTGTGTAAAGCCTGACACATGAAATAAGTTTTCCTTTTTGGTAACACTTTACTTGAAGGGGTGTGCATAAGACTGACATGACACCTTCATAATCATGACATGGCAGATGTCATAAATATGAAGGAGGTTTTATGCATGTTTATGGCAACTGTCATTAAGTGTCATTTGCTCAATTATGACATTTTTAATGCAAATATGACATTGTTTGAGATGTCTTTGTTATGAAAACTTGACATAAACCAATACATCATAACCTGTCAGTGTCTTTGTCATGACAACTTGACATTAACAAGACAACATAAATTGTCATAAATATGACATAGCAGATGAATTATCAAACTTAAGAAACCACTTAGCTTTATGGGTTAACATTTCATTAAACTGTCAGGTGATTGGTTTTGACATTGGCTGTCATGAAGCCATTATAACTGTGTCATGAATGTTTTTCTTGACCTCAACTACAGTGGTACAAATTTAATTTGTCATTAAAATGTTATAATGGCTTCATGACAGCCAATGTCAAAACCAACCACATGACAGTTTAATGAAATGTTAACCCATAAAGCTAAGTGGATTCTTAAGTTTGATAATTAATCTGCTATGTCATGTTTATGACATATTTATGACAGGTTTTGTTGTCTTAGTAAAGTCAAGTTGCCATAACAAAGACATCTCACACAATGTCATATTTGCATAAAAAATGTCATAATTGACCGAATGACACTTAATGACAGTTGCCATAAACATGCATAAAACCTCCTTCATATTCATGACATGTGTCATGTCATGATTATGACGGTGTCATGTCAGTCTTATGCACACCCCTTCAAGTAAAGTGTTACCTTTTTTTTTATGGAACGGTTTAGTTAAGAAAAAAAAATATTTTAAAAGAAATATATATATATTATGATATAGGGAAATATAGAGCTCATACTTAAGAGGGAAAACAATCTTAATTTTATTCAGAGGCCCAAATTGAGCAGAAATGTGTTGCAGTTGCTGATATTTATATGGTACTTATAATGTAAATCAATGTGATCTTTAGAACAGTATATTAGACTAATTGCATAAAATGCATATAAATATCAGTCACTTTCAATCTCCCAATTTAAATGCTTTGTTTTATGATCAAATCTCAGTAGTTTTTATTTTGGAAGGTAAATAATGCAATTATTGAGAAATGTACAAATAAAGTTCCTCAAAAGCCTGATGGATCATGTTTGAGACACATTTTAACATGATTTTTATAAAAAGTGATGTATGGATAATCAAGTAAACCTAAGTGTCCATCTTAAATCATTACAAACAATTTAAAATTTATTCTTGTTTACTTTATAAAATTCAAGATTTCATAGTTTTAGAATTATGTTAAAAGCACTTGCTAAAAAAGTATGAACTATCAATGAGATGACAGAATGCATGTAGAAGATTGTGTACAACAGGTTTTTTAGTTTTGATCATGTTGATCATTTAGAGGCCTTAGAAATTTGTGTATCAAATTTTTAAGGTTACTGCCATAAGAAATATAAATTCAGCCAAGTGCGTTTAATCTTTTTGCTGGTACTGCAGTATATGCATCTACAATTTGATTTTTGGCATCAGCTAATCCAGCCCTCCTCTCTTTTTGCCTGCTCATAAAATATATCTTTGTGTTTCAATTAAATTCAACTGAAAATCTAGTTTCAATTAAATAGTTTCATGAAATCTAAACTGTGATTTATTCAGATCTTTCTTCCATCTCTCTCTCTCTCCCTCTCTCTCCCTCTCTCTCTCTCTCTCTCTCCCTCCCTCCCTCTCCCTCCTTTGGGAATCCTTCTTGCATAAACACTGCATGAGCAATGAACCAGCTCACACCAATCTGAACGTGAGAATTGAATGAGAATGACTGACATCAGGGGGCGTAACACATACACACACAAAGACCCTGCACACACTTCAGAGGTAAATGTGGGTGTGATGACCAGGTCTCTATGCTGGCTATTTTATTGATCGGGGGAAGACAAAGGGAGAATGTCCCATCAGCTCATGCATACACAATCTAGTCTTCCACCTTTCTGTCCTACACTCACACTTAGAGGACAGCAGCGAAAATGAGAAGCCCTCCTTCATCACAAATAACAGTTCGGTTACGTGAACATTTGCCATACTGACTCTGATCGTGCTGCTTGTTTGGGAGGAATAGATCCTATTTCTCTGTCATTCTAAAGACCGTATCTCCAGACTTTGTTTACTCTTCAGCACATGAGAAATTGCTTTTCCTTGCGAAAGCAGTGGGAGTCACATTTTCGAGGGTCGGAACACAGTCAAGAAATATCCCTAAATTAATCTGCAAAGAACAGACATATTGTTTGATGTACTCTATTGTCAACTGTAAGATTTCAGTCACATTGTAATATAATTAACAACTAAATGTGTGAAGCTTGAAAGCCATATTTGGATTAATAATAATAAAAATGACTGCAGATGCTTTTATTTCAAAAAGGAAATATTCCATTTATCATTAACCTAACCTCAAAAACTGATTTAAAAGAAGAAAGATTTGTGCATACTCTTGATTTTGTTTATCTATGAATAGTTCACCCAAAGAAGAAATTAAATATTAGTTGTGGATGTCTTACTGTTTACTGTATACTACCTAACCTTACAACTTAACCTTTAGGCACATTTCATTTAAATGGTTTATATGTGCCTTGTTACAATTAGGACGTCCAGGTTATGGGTTACTGACTATTTCTTTTGTTTGTGTTCTCGAGCCGCCAAGCAACGTTGTCGTGCAGATGAACGGCCAGAACGCATTAAAAGTTTTTTGTTTTCAGGTTAAACGGTGTCGTGTAAGCGGCCCCTAAGTTAATAACTAATGATTTTTACAATGGAAGTGAATAACTTTATTCTAGAGCTGCTGTAAAGCCAAAACAATCTCTGTTACGTTAATTTCCCATTATCTCTGTAAAGCTGCTTTGAAACAATCTGTATTGCTAAAAGCGCTATATAAATGAAGGTGACTTGACTGACACGTTTGACCCAGGGTTGAGCAGAGGAAGCCTCAGTGGAACTGGCAAAATGGGATGTTCTGACAGCTGGAGGGATGATGAGCCACAGCGGAGCCTTAGGAATTGCAGACCAGGATGGAGCCAGCGAAGCTGGAGACCAATGAGGAACCAGAGACCTGAAGAACCAGGGTGACTGGCTGGAGGGCCAAAGTGGAGCCGGTGGATCCCAGGGGAAACTGGAGGCTAAGAAAAAGTGAGGCAGAGCCGGTGGGAGTGAAGACAACAGTGGAGCCGAAGGAGTGGAGGGAATAGGTGCAGCTGCAGACCCGGAAGTCCACAGCAGAGCCAGAGGGAGGAGGAACCAGGGCAGAGATGGTAAGATGAGGGACCCCGGTGGAGCCGGAGGGATGACAGGACATGGTGGAGCCAATGAGTTGAAGGGCTGAGGTGAAATCCAGGGCAGAGCCAAAGTATCCAAACTCTGAGGCCTGTATTGTGCTGACCATGGTGGTTGTGGGTGGCCCAGAGACCGTGATCATAATAGGGGCTTTCATACCGGGTAGTTCTAGGAACTTAGTTCTAGGGATTAGCCACCAGGGTGGTTCCCCGAGAACTAATGGTTCCCTTAGGAACATTTTCCTGGTTGCATTCGCACCACCAGTAGGAACTCTGAAGTGACGTAAGCCATGCTTGTTGTTGTGACTTTAATTTTGATGGCGCTGAGAACGCCACACTGTAAAAAAAAATGTTCATGATTTGTTATCACAACTTTTAATCTTTTGTCAAATCAACTTAGATAATTAATGTGGTTCAGATAACATATATTTTGAGGTTCTGTTTATTAAACCATAATCTTTTGTCAAATCAACTTAGATAATGTGGTTCAGACAACATATATTTTGAGTTTCTACTTATTAAACCAATCTCTTTGTTGCATTAACTCAATTTTTTTATTTCAATGAACTCAAAATTTTAAGGCAACCAGGTAACTTACATTTTTAAGTTAAAGGTTTAACTTAAAAATGTAAGTTACCTGGTTGCCTTAAAATTTTGAGTTCATTGAAATAAAAAAATTGAGTTAATGCAACAAAGAGATTGGTTTAATAAATAGAAACTCAAAATATATGTTGTCTGAACCACATTATCTAAGTTGATTTGACAAAAGATTATGGTTTAATAAACAGAACCTCAAAATATATGTTATCTGAACCACATTAATTATCTAAGTTGATTTGACAAAAGATTAAAAGTTGTGATAACAAATCATGAACATTTTTTTTACAGTGCAGAGCCTGAGATCACAGTGCTTACATTCTCCATGTTCATTAGTTTACGATCTGTCCAACAGCCCTGTCTAATACGTTATTAGATAGAACTGTTGTACTTGTATATAGAACGTAGACAGTAATGAAAAGGTATTAGCGTATGCCGTGTGGTTGATGTCCAGTGTTGCTAGCTGAGCAGCAGGGACGTGCACAGGAATTTTGAGGGGCAGTTGCTCTGACCTGAAAAAAGCCCCCCCCCCCCCCCCCCCCCCCATGGGCTATATGAAGGACTGAGAATAACAGGGTCTTTATTAAAATATATATACACAAAGAAGTAAAACACTGAAATACAGCACTCAATCACCTTAACTACTACTAATAATAACACAGATTTTATCAATAATAATGCCACTGACGATTCTGATTATCGATCCGATTCTTTAGCGGTTCTTCTTGATAGCACTGTGTGGAAAAAATGTAGTATGCTTTTCAAAAAAACAAGTGGTTTTATTTATTTTAAAGCTTAAGCTTGAGTAAGCAAACTGTACTTTTTATGTAATTTATGTAATAAATAGAACCTTATTGTAAAGTGTTACTGATTAGTTATACACCGATTCAGACGTCTCCTGAGTTCACTGTTGGAAAGATCAGTTGTTTTAGCCATTCATTAAAATGAATCGGTTCAAATGAGTCATTAGTTCGCGAATTGGACGTGTCATGCGCCTTGTGTGATTATCCCAGCAGTTAGGACATGGACATCCAAGATTTCTGTCAACACAGAAAACATTTCATCACTGGATAGTTTTTTTCGTTTAATTAAAGTGTTGTTTTATGTCAGCTGAATGTCCGGAACACTTTTCAGAGAAGTTAAGGAAACTTATTTAGCACAATTCACACCCAGCGGTAATTCAGGAAAACAAATCTCCGAATGCTCCACATGAAACTTTTGGTCTTCCGACCTTTTACCACCGTATCGATTAATTTTGATTAATATGTGTGAGGGAGAGAGAGCAAGACAGCGCTTAGTTTGGAGACGGTGAAGTCTTGTTTACACTTTCGCCTGGCTCCGAAGAGAGAGAGTGCGCGCGCGCAATCGGGTCTCTCTCTCTGCTTGTTCTTTCAGTTAAACATGCGCCGTCACAGGCGCAGCAGTTCATCTACATTACTCACCGATCAAATAAGACTTTGGCGGGACAAAAATTCACTTTGGCGGGCGCTAAAACAAGTTCAATGCAGGAAAATTCTTGCGTGAATTTAACTGAGTAGTACATGACCATGCACTCGCACAAATGTGACCACATAAAACTCGCACATTCTCAAAAAATGGTCGCAGTCTGGAACCCTGATGATGATCGTTCGTTTGTTATACATCACAAACTCACCTTTTCCGACAACGTTGAGTCGTCTCACCCGACAACCGCGACAATCTCCTTCTAGGGCCGCTCATGCAGGCTCAGCTCAGGTGCCGGTCGCGTGCAGCGCTGCAGCCACGTAAACAGAGTTTGCCCTTCCCCCAGAGCCGGATTAACGCAAAGGCAAACTAGGCACGTGCCTAGGGCCCGATTGGCGGGATGGGGCCCAGACAGAGGGACAAAAAAAAAAAAAAAAAAAAAAATTAAATGTCCTATCTACAATTTATTTCAAAATGTAGCCTATTAATCAACTAAAAATAGTGACGATGTTTATCTTAACCATAGACTGTTACATTACGTCACATTAACGCCAGCCCATGACTGTAGAGGCGCCAGCCAGTTTAGTCCGAGGGGACGTCAGAGGCGATCAGAGGCGGTCAACGAACGCATCCATCAGGTGCTGAGTGCGAAGCAAAAGCAGAAATAGGCACGCAAAGAAGCACAGCTCGTAATGCAGGTCATCGATTTTGGTGTGATTGCAATGTATTTTAAATATAAACTTGTGGGCTACTGTAGATCAGCGTCATTTCTGGAAAAACCATTCACCGCTTTATGAGTTTAAAAGAGCGCGCGAGCGTCATTAACGTGCCCAGACTCGACGCTTTGAATTTGCGCGTACAATCAATGAATAACATCGCGTCCAGAGCTGACTAGTAAAAAAGCTACAAAAGTAAAAGACAAGACGTTTGTATTCAAAGTTAAAAAACCAACACACTGCAACATTTTTAAATGTTTCAAATAAAGGATCTCATATCTATGGGTCTATCTTCTATATTCTGATGCTGATGATTAGATAATACCCTGACATCATAGCCTATAGGAATATTAGTTTAGATTTTTTTTCCTGCTCAGTAGCGATCGTGTCTTTCTCTTCCACTTGATTTGTGTATAGCATATTTAAGGTAGCAATGCAATACATAATAACATATTACTGATATTAATAATATGACAATATCTGCAGTCAATATTGATTAAATGGGAGGGAAAAATCCTGCCCATAACGCAGAAAAATGATAAAAGCACGTTCATGATGTTCATCTACTGAAGTGGTATTCTGGAACTGTGAATAAACTGAATAAAACAGCAAAATAACAACAATAACAATAACATCTTCATTAAACAAAAAAAGAGATTAGCTTAGATAAAGTTTGATAGGCTACCAGTAAAAAGTCTGGACCCATTACTATTTTTAATGTTTTTGAAAGAAGTTTATTATTATGCTACAAGCCTGCATTTATTTGATCAAAAATACAGAAAAAAAAACAGGAATATTCAGCAAGGATGTGTTAAATTTATAAAAGTGATATTGAAGACTTTTTTAAAACAACTTTTTAATAATCAAAGAATCATGAAAAAAAGTATCACATGTTATAAAATAAATATTAAGCACCATTTCTAACATTTGATAATAAATCAGAATATTATAAAGTTTTCTGAAGGATCACGTGACACTAAATTCAGCTTTGCATCACAGAAATATATTTTAAAGTATAGCCTAGTAAAATAGAAAACCATTATTTTAAATTGTAATAATATTTCACTATATTATTTTTCTGTATTTTTGATCAAATAAATCCAGGCTTGATGAGCATAAGAGACTTCTTTCAAAAACATTACAAATAGTAATTTGTCCAAACTTATGTACTGTGTAAGTAAAAATATACTAAATTTAAAATTAAATGTTGTATAAATAAAAAGGTTAGGAATCATATTTGTTTCAAGTGTGTTTTATTGGGGGTGGGGGGCCTCCAACATGAATTTTGCCTAGGGCCTCCAAATGTCTAGATCCGGCCCTGCCTTCCCCTAGTGACTTTCACTTTCGGTGCCCGAATGGAATTGAATGAGGCTTTGCGATTTTTTTTAATCTAGGCCTACGTGAAATTCTGCATCCATTGTACTTTTTATTTATTTATTTTTTTCCCCCTCGGAAGGGCAACGTGAGTCAAGAAGGGCATATGGGCAGTTGCCCGGGCAACCTGAGCAACCCCCCTGTGCACGTCCCTGCTGAGCAGAAATACATAATCATGTTTTGCTTGGTCCCCTCAAAGTTGGATTTTCTCCTTATAGCGTAAAGGTTAAGAGGCCCATCTGTCACTGTTTTCCATGTTCATAGAGTTAGTTTGAGCTAAATTAGTTCATCCAAAAGGAGGTCCTTGAACCAAAATCGTTCCTAGTTCCTGTGGTGCGAACATGCTAAAATCCGGGTACTTCCGCCAATAGTTCTAGGAACTATGAAAAGGTTCCTCTGGTCCGAAAGCCCCTAATGCTGGATCTGGATGGCTGACAAAAGGCAGAGCCAGGGAAATGGGCAGAACCAGTGGATCAGAAAGGCGTACTAGTCTATAAGCAATTCCTCTCCTACCAGTTCTGGGACGACATGGCAGCAGACTCTGGCTAATGAGGGTCAATGGTGGGCTTCGGCTTGGGGTTGTTGGCGGGCTCTCGCTCAGACTCAGGGTATGTTCTGGAGGCTGGCGTTACCTCTAGGCTTGGGGTGTTTTCTGAAGGATTTGACATGAAATGAGGGGAATGGGCATGATGATGATAGTGGTGGAGTAGACGTTCTTATAGACCTCCTATATAATTAAGGGGGAACCAGCCAGTCACAAAGCATACTCTATGTACTGGAGAAGAGAGTAACTGGAGTTCCCGATAGGCATGGACTGCAGGAGGTGGTTGTCGAGCCCTCTCCAAAAACATATCTTTAGCATGTCCTTATTCCAGGGGAACTGATGGGACAGAACTAGTCCTCCACAAAATCGGTGACCCCCTTGATATAGGAGAATAGTCAGGAACTCACCGCACCATCAAGCTAGTCCAAGTGAGGTGCAGTAGACAAAAAATTCCAAATAGTAAAACACATCAAGAGAGTCCACACACTACCAAAGAAAAAGTCATCAAATGAAAGATAAAAACAATATTTTACTGAAAAAAAGGGCAAACATTTCGGTCTCATGTGACCTTTGTCAATGACAAGCTTACAGTAGGTGTGTTGGACATTGGCTGCGGTGGGATGTAACCGATCGGCGAGAGTTGCGGGTGGAGCTGAAAACAGAGACGTGAAGTCGGACACTTTCTGCTTCCCGTAGTGACCGTTGCGCTATGTTTGCATACTTAACCACAGCTGAAGTAAAATAAATGCAATATTTGCTAAATACACAGATGTTTCAGAGAAATTTCCATTTTAATACTTTATGTACTGCTTAATACAGAATCTATTTGTTCAAGAATAAAGTTCAACATAAGCCTATACTATCAATGAAGTGGGGTCTACGTTTTTTTAATCAATTTTATTTGGATAAACATGACACAATATAACATTGCGACTACATGAAAAGAGATTTTACTGTTATAAAAAAAAATCTGATTTGTGAGCATTAGTGGAACTGAAGGTGTGAGAATATATATATATATATATATACATACACATATATATATATATATATATATATATATATACATACATACATACATACATACATACATACATACATATATATATATATATATATATATATATATATATATATATATATATATATGTATGTATGTATATATATATATATGTATGTGTGTGTATGTATATATATATATATATACACATACATAGCCTCTCTGGAGAAAACCATGATGTCATCGTCCAGTTCAGTTCAGTTCTCATATAATGGTGTCAATGCAGGCAGATCAATAATATTGTTGAATATTAAGCATCCCCAACTAAGTAAGCCAAAAGCCAAAGGCGACAGTGGCAAGGAACCAAAACTCCATCAGTGACAGAATGGAGAAAAAAACCTTGGGAGAAACCAGGCTCAGTCGGGGGGGCAGTTCTCCTCTGGCCAACGAGCGAACAGTGTATGATTATGATCCAGGCAGCATTACAGGTCAGAAGTCAGATTGGATCAGAACATTCAGAATATAATATCCAGTTCCATCTGGTTGAAGATCGGAGTCATCACGCCGGTATGCTTAGTGCAGGAGCCATCTTAATTTAAGGAATCACATGGTTACACAGATCACATGATCAACCAAGCCAGACTATAACAAGTGATCCAAACAAAATATTGTACAGCATGCTACCTGGGAAAAAAAAGTGAGAGAAGGAAAAAAGTGTCAACATACTAAATCAAAAAGTTTATCAATGAATATAAACCCATAAACATGTATATATACAAAAGTTATATCTCACAATATAAATAGATATCAATATAAATATATTAGAGAACAATAACTGTATTTAGGATTAACAAGAAGATATAATTCATAAGAAACATGACAATTGAAGTTATTCATTCAATCCCTTTGGATATACACAATCCATATAATAAATCCACTTAGCTTCATATTGCAACAGTTTTTTTTTTTTTGTTAGAGTCACCACCTCTTCTTAAACCAGTCAGTCTCTGAATGCCACAAAATCTCATGTCAGTAAGCTTGTGGTCAGCATCCGCAAAATGTCTGGCCACAGGAGAATGAGGATCTGTCCTTCTTTCCTGTGCTCATTAATGCTGGTCTTTTAATTGGCAGTTAATCCAATATATTGTAGACCACATGGACATTCAGAGACTGACTAGCGTATGTTGTCGGTATGTCACGAGGGTATTGCATGCACTCGCAAAGTTTGCATACTATGTGAACAATATATTATATACTGCAACAATGATGCTATTCCAATCATAGCCACAGACCCAAGGGTTTATGTTGTCTGTTAGCAATTAGTGCAATACTTAAAACAAGTGAACCGGTGCTGCTCATAAAATCCTCATTAAAGACACCAAACTTCCCAACTAAGAATAAATGATCATTTTAATACTACTCCCTCACATTTGGGTACAATTTTTTTTAAAAAGGTCTGAAATGAAGATGCAGTTTTAACATGCTAATTAAATTTAAGCAGTATAATGAAATGTTTTTACATAATTAATGACCTCTACTTTTGTGGCTGTTCAGATGTTGTTTGGATTAGAAAGTGGTTTGAGGTTTTCTAAGCGCCAGCACTAAGGAGGCAGAGAAAACCTGAGCTCTTTTTATCATGTCAATTCACATGCGTGTACTATTTAGTATAAATCAGATTCTCTTGTGCACAAAGCAACACAAGTTGAACACAGCATGAATAAAAAACCTTATAAACACGTCAGCTTTCATGAGGGCATTGAAATAGGCTAACTATATATATTGTTCCAGACGGGTAAATAAGAGGTTGTTTATTATGCCTATGTGATTGTCCTCACTTCTACTGTTTATTACAGAAACAATTGATAATATTGCAACCTTTTTTTTTTCAGTTTTACATGTACTGGCAAAGCAAAAATATATAACTTACATTGTACATTGACAAGGAATTTCCTCATAAACCACTCTGTGGTGATAAAATGATGTGGTTACCATATGAGTGAATCAACAGTGTGATATATGGGAGCAAACATAATTTATGTTTCATGTGCAATAACTGAAGGAGGATTTTGAAATAGGCCTTACACCACTGGGTAACCTCAAAACCTTCTCTCAAAAATATAATAAAACTGCACAGCCACAAAGCTAAAATTTTAAAACAAAGAGTCAGTTTAATACAGGAGTCAGTAGCTACCTAGCTGTCACCAAACAGCCATTTAAATCACCTTGATAATGTAACCCAGCAACCAAACACGCGTTACTCGGATAAACATCGTGAACTCCACGCCTCCTGAAATGTGATTGGATCTTTTCAGGACAGAATCTCGTTAGGTTTGCGACAGCTTCAGTCTGATTGGTAGACTGTGCTGTCTGTTAAATTTAGGGGCGTGACAATCTGTTCACAAGGCGTAGTGAGAGTTGAGGAGCTGGAGTTTGCGTGCTCAATCTTTACAGGGGAGAACTGGATTAAAACTTGAGTCGTTGCTCTCAAAAATAACACATAGAAGCGCATATGCTCCAAACCCATCCAGTCGCTGTGTTTTATATGGTAAGTAAAAGTTATCGGTGTCTTTGTTTGCAGTAGGTTATTTTATCAAATCTCTAATTTCTAGTGGTCATTGTTTTTCATGTGGCTTTATCTCGAGCGGGTATTTTGTTTAACTTGAGAAACTAACGTTAAACTAGATTTTTTTCATTTTCTTTCATTTCCGTTTCATGTATGGTTACATGGTTTTAATGTTTATGAAGTGCTAAATGTTTTATATATTTATATTGTCTAAAATTAGCACATTTTAACAGCAGTGAACACAGAAACGGTATACATTTCAAAGTGAACAGCTCAGTGAACTTTTTGTCAGCTTGCAACAAACGGAATAAAACGCTTTTTGACGATATATAAGATCATTTGTTATATATATATATATATATATATATATATATATATATATATATATATATATATATATATATATATATATATATAAGTAAACAGACAATCCCCACCAATATAATCTAAAAAGCAAAAAACTTTAAATGTCCGTAAAAGTTAGATTTTGTATTTGCTCAGCAAAATGTCACTTCCAGAGAATGCTGAAAATGTGTCAGTTGATTTAATGTTTATGTTGTTGGTAATCCTTTACAATAAGGTTCATTAGTTAACATTAGTTAATTTATTAACAACTAACATGAACTAACAATCAGCAATACAATTGTTACTGTAGGCTTTTTGTTTGTTTTTGTTCTGTTAATATTAGTAAATAAAAATATAGTTGTTCATGTTAGTTCACAGTGCATTAACTAATGTTAACAAATACAACCTTTAATCTTAATAATGTATTAGTAAATGTTGACATTAATATTAACTAAAATTAATAAATGCTGCTGAAGTATTGTTCATCCTTAGTTAAGGTAGTTAACTAATGTTAACTAATAAACCTTATTGTAAACTGTTGCCATGTTGTCTAATATTTTCTGATAGGTTGGTTGTTGAAAATTATTAAAACCATTTTTTTTTCAGCCAGTAACCCTTATTTGTGTCTTCACTGCTCTGTGGAAGAAAATACTGGATTATTCTTGTTTAAGGAAATAATGATGACATGGAGAATAGTTATAGTATATTATGTGTTATGCCTATTGCATGTGCAAATGAAGTGATAAATGGAGAAATGGTAGTACTAAATGATGTAGTGACCTACTTCTGTTCTGAAACAAATAATAAGCATACTGTAATATTCAAACTGCAATTTGTATTTGTCTGTGAAATAACTGGATCGCAGATGTGTGTTGATCATGTTCTCTTTAGATTACGTATCGGTTATAGAAGTCTTCAATGTTACATATCTTGAGCAGCCGTTTTAAAACACTAGTTCAATTCACTGCCCTAAGGAACATTTCAAGCCTATTTTTGCAACTTGCCCTCAAAGTTCCTGGCCCTAATTCTGTGAAGCAAACCGCTCTTTGGAAAACCATATATCATGTCCACCCTTTACACATTTTCCCCATATAAGGTGGTGTGTGCTGTAAAATCTCTATTGTACAGTGGGTGTGTGTAGATTCTGCGTAACAGTCTTTATGAATTTCTTTTCGAATGCTTTTAATGTTTACTATCTCTAAGTCCTGTTAACAAGCCTGTTAAAATGAAAAGGCTTTTGTTATTCTGTGAAACTTGAGTCTCTTATGTTTCGAGTCATTAGCGGGTAATCTTGGTCATTTTGATGATGTGTATCTGTCTTCTGGAGATTATTTTTGGTTCAGAAGTATTTGCACAAGGGCAGCCTCTGTGCACGTGGCCAATGTGTTTAGAGCCGGCTATAAAAAGCAGGTGAGGTAAGACGGGTGTTGAATGTGTCCTGGAGCCAATGAGCCACTGTCTAGAGTCCAGTCAACGGTTTTCTCCTAACCATCTTTCCAGGCTATCCAAGGACAGACTGCCAAATCACAGTCATGTTTGTCTGACAAGAAACATATTTTCTTTTTTTGCTTCAGACTGTCCACTGACATCATTTTGGAATCCGCCCAGTGTTAACTATTTCAATGTGAACAACCCATTTGTGTATGGTGATGCATTGTTTTTTAAACAATCTTTTTCCTTTCTTTTTTTGATGAAAGCGGTTTAAATGAATTTGTTTGCTTGGTAACTATATTAAAATGCTGTGGTCATAGATTTTGTAATGTGTGTGTGTGTGTGTGAGGGAAGGAGGCAGGGAATGAGAAAGTGATTGATCTGTCCAATGTGCATCCAGCTGACATTTGGTTCTGCAGCCGTTCTTTCAACACTAATCATAAGAGTAAACACAGCTGGGTCAGGAAGCTCTGAAATAAAGTGCTGCATTTCTAGGACAGCCTCTATTGTTTTCAGTGATGGATATGTGGAGTAAAGCCACAAGCCAGAGGTTCATCCCTTTAAATCCCTTTTCTTGTCTTTTGTCTAAATCAAACTATATTGACTGATTATATTGCCTCGACTGACTGCGGGGTTGAGAAACCCTTCAAAACAGTTCACTTGAATGGAGCAAATGTCTGGTCTTGGTATGGGAGCCTGTATGCATGAGGACTTTCTAGGTTAGACCTTAGTAATTAGATGCATTTTCAGTGATCTGATCACAGTGGTCAATCAAAGTGCATTACTGTTTCCACCTGGTATTAACACACATTTCAAAGGCATCCCCTATGACCATTTATTGTGACACCCCCCTCTTTTTTCATTACATTCTACTTCAATTTTGCAGGAGCACCGAGTACAGCGTATAGCCTATTGAATGAATGAACCCATGTTACCCATGCTGTGCCAAGAGACTCATAGCAGAGTGAAGAACAGACAGTTTTGTGCGATGCATTGCAGACGTGACTCTCGGCAGGTTGCCTTAATAATGGCCTCAGCAACTTAACTTGTGTTATGTTTGAAAATAACAGAGGCAGTCAGTGGATCAAGCTCTTGTGGACTTGTTGGTGACCACTGAGCTTCAGAAGGACTATAACGTCAAATAGTTAAAAAAAATAGTAGTTCCAAAAGTTTTTGCTATGGTAATGAAATTGGTACTGAGAAGAACTATGAAACTTTACTGGTATTGGTACTAACTACTGAAATTTTGGTATCTAATTGTGATTGTGATCGTGAAAGCATGTTTGTGGCTATGGGAGGCCGACATTCACTTGTCATTTGAGAAGCTTTCTCCTAATCCATGTCAGCTCAGCCTCTATTGCCTTAAGACCTGCCAGGAGAACAAAGCCTTCGATGCACAGGTTACAGAGAGAGATGGCAAACCATAGGGTGTTCAGTAGGATTCGCCCCTCCTCTAGCTGCTTAAGTAGCGGCGATTGTAATTCGGGACTGGGTTTGAGTGTGTGACTTGCCCTGAGGGATTAGATTCTGAGGGTCATCACTATCCCACCATGCCTCAGACTCAACAAGCCTTTTGTTGCACTCTCCAGATGGGCCCTTTTGGACTAAAATGTGAGGGGGTTGTGGTGTTTCACTGCATATACTGCCACCATTTGTTTCTGCCATATATCTGTGCACTTGTTTCACCGCTTACAAGTATTACTTCTTGGTTTCATTAGAGCTGTCTAGCAAAGGATTGGAACTAATAGATCTGCCTTCTCAAAGGACTCGGTTTGTTACTCAAAGGATTGTTACTCGGTTCATTCCAGTCCAGCACCATGTCCTTTAAGTAGAACAGTGTTAAGCCAAACACACCCTGTATTGTAAGGAATAATCCGCCTGTTATCTGACTGGAAGCAGTTTAAGAAGACATCCAGTTATCCTTCTTCACAAACTCCGTCCTCACATTTTGGGTTAACCTCCATATGGCTCCTGACAGGAAAATTAGTAATTTTCAGAACGAAAGATTTATTTGTCCTTTTAAAAAGTGCTGTAACCCTGTGGTCTAATGGCGCATGGAGACTTGTGCCAGTCTGGAAACTTTGGGCTCAGTTGTTATTATTTTGGTTTAAAACTGATTCACTGGTTCCTAATGATGCCGTTAATTATAGCCATGAATTGGTTTGTGCCATCTTGTTTTCAACTCTGCACTGTATATTTTTGGCTAAATTTAAGTTGCTTAATCATATAATTTATTCTGTGATTCTGTTAAAAATCGGCTGGATGGCTGCATTTTTTTCTATTTATTTATGTCATAGTGGCCGTGAGCTGGTGTGGTCTTCATTAACAAGCCTTTTCCATCCCCCTTTGCTCATGAGTAATGTCTTTTTTGACTGTTCGCCACATGATTCACTACTTCATTCACACGTAGGCATCTTCACAACCGGCTCATTTGGAGCATTTGTTGCGTAACCTGCCGTGTTTTCTTCCTTAGTTTGATTCTTTTGCGCATATATGAACATGGCAATCGTGCTCAGATCCACACCAACATAATCAGTCACAGATTGCCTGTTTGAGGTTGTCTCAGCCTGAAAATGAACTCTGGAGCATTTCGGTTGTGGTGAGAAAGCAATCCGACCCAATGGAGCAATTAATCAATAATTCATAATCATAATTCATAATGGGAAATGCATTACTTAAAGTACTTAAAGTAGCAGTGACTGTTTCTGTAGGTGTGCACATTTGTTATGGCAGTTAAAAACCAAAGAGAGCTTCTTCATCTTAAAATGTTGTCTAAATGCTCTTCTTCCCTTGATTCTCATTCTAACAAAAAAAAAAAACCAAACCAAACCAAGAAGAAAATGCAGCATTGTAACAATAGTCAAGGTTGACTTCTGGTCAAGGCAGCTACAAGCGTGAACAAATGGTACATGGAGCAAACACTTTCTTGTCTTCTCTGTGAAAGAACAGTTTGACCTGCGCTAACCTCTCAGCGCTCAGGCATCTGTTTGTCTGCTCAGTTCCTGTGCAGAACAGCATCAGATGTCCTGTCCTGCAGGAGGACGATAAATGGCCATGAGAAATGAAGGCACTGCATAGCTCTTTCACAAAACTTACCAACGGTAGACATCGTAGGTGTATCTATAAAAGTTTTAAATAAAAAATGTATCTGTTTGACCTAGTATTTGTGTGTTATTTATTTTGTATGCTAGTATATGTAGTATTGCGCTGTTAGCGGGTCCCGAATCAACGCAAGATGTCAGCAGCACCATATTGAGACATTGGTCGGCTTCACTTTTTCTACAATGGAAGAGAGGGAATGTGCGTCATTTGAAAATATATATATATAAAAAAATATTTTTTACAGTCTATGGTAGCTAGCGCCATGTGCTGTCTTTGTGGAGAGATGTTTGTGTCACGCTGTCTACGAATGACACCTTATGGGGTTCCTTTGAAGCCAGCAAGGTTTTGGAACAGGGCATATGTGTTTATATCATGAAAATATGTTTTTCTTTTGTGTTGATAAGTCTAATATGTAGCTGCACGATTAATCATTCAAAGATTGTGATCTTGATTTAAACACCCATGCAATCTTATTGGTGAATAAAAAAAAAAAGATATCAATTTATCTAGAATTGTGCAGCTCTATGTAGTACTAAGGGTTTTTTTTTTTTTGCAAATATCTGATACATTGTTCTATGTATGTTCCCAATATGTCATATTCACAACAATCTCTCTCTCTGTCTCTCTGGTGTGAATGAAACCTGTCATTTGTCCTGCAGTTTGGCTCTGATTCGCAGTCATTTATAACTCACTGACTCAGAGCAGTCTGGATGTGTTTGCATTCGAAATTGGTCTCATTTTACTGCTGAGTTTTTGAGGCTGATACCCTGAGGATCAATACATTACATTCCCCTTGTAGCACAGTATACTGTCAAGTTGAACATTAGAACATGAAACATTCTGTTAAAATCACTACTCATTTACAACATGGCAACAACATTAGCTCTATGTAGTCGTGCCTTTTCCAAGTACAAGTAAGTATTTTACTCATAATTTTTCAATATTTGATAATATTTTGTACTGCTGCCCAAGTCCAGCACTGTCTTTTGTGTAAATTAAATGTCTTCTCAACTAAAAAACAAAAAATGGTGCTTGTTTTGGCGATGTTACCTCTCTCAGTCTTTGCTGTGCATGTCAGTATGAGTGGATGCAACAAAGATTTTGATGCACTATGAAAACATACTGTAGCTTTCAGAGTTCAAAACTTCCTCCCCATTCCCAAAAGACCAGTGAGCAAAATTGTATTTTACAATATGATGAAAATATTTTGATCTAGTTTAGTTATTTTTAAATAAGAACAATGATTCAAATAATACTAACAATAGGGTGAATACAATAGAACAAAGATTTAAATTAAACTTTGTGCAGTAAAAAGTTTCATTTAAATGCAGTTAAAAAGGTGCAGTAGGTTTATTTAACATGTAAGAAATAATACAAAAATGAAATAATCAAATATAAAAAAAACAGTGCATCGTCTTCTCTATATGAATTAAATATAAACTGATTCTTATTAAAGATACAGAAGTTATTCAGTCAAGAACAGTGAGTGATTTTCTCTTTGTCTTTTGTTGTTTGAGTAACATTAATGTCACAGACGGCAGCAGGGATATTACACTTCTGTCACTTTAAGACCGAATGCATGGACAGAAAATAGTGACGCGTCCGGTTTTCGCCCAAATGTATGTGTTCATTTAAGATACAACACTGATTGGGTGAACCTAGTGTGAAACGTCAGCTAATGAATAATTGTTAACCCAGGAAAATGATCACCAGTGTGAAACGTGAAGCAAGATAACGTACTCGGTTACTAACGTAACCTCGGTTCTCTCTAGAAGAGGGAACGAGTATTGCGTAAGTAGCTTACGCATCGGGAAAGTCTTCTTTCTTCGAGATCTGAAGCCAAAAAATTATCCTTAATTTTGTATTCATTGTCAACGCAGTGCAGCAGCCGACAGACCTAGGCAGGCTGTATAAGCGTGCTCATTGGCTGCTCGGCTGCAACTGCTTAAGCCTATCGGTGAGCGCTCTGAACGCGGCAACCAATGAGGGCGCTTCGCGCCCTCCACACCCTTCTAACCGTCAGAATGGGCGTGGCCAGCGTGTATATATTCAGCGCTCACAGGCTAAAATTCTGGTTTTCGCAGTCTGAAGCGCAAAAGCTCGTGGCGCGACACGGCAGGTTACGCAATACTCGTTCCCTCTTCTAGAGAGAACCGAGGTTACGTTAGTAACCGAATACGTTCTCTTACGAGAGGTTCTCTCGTATTGCGTAAGTAGCTTACGCATCGGGAACCCTTTGTCAACGCCGTGTGCGCCGAGCATCCAGCCCATGAATCCCAGGGGAACCGGGGAAAACACTCTGCTGGGAAATGTGGCCGGTCGGAGAGACGGGCTAGCGTAGTACATGCACTTCATGCAGCATATGAAATAGAGCGGCGCGGCCGGTCTATAAACATAGCAGTACAAACAGTAGGGCCGGCGGAGCGAGCCCATACAGTACATAAGCACTCATAAGGGTAGGAGAAAACGACATAGTCGGTCTCACATGAAGAGAAAAATTCCCGTGCGGCAGAAATAAATGCGGGCGGCCAGCAGCGCGGGCCAGCACCGATAACAGCGCGTAACGGGAAATAGGAAACAGAACGGAACAGCCGGTCTGAGTCAAACACTTCACCCTGAGTAGTTACCAGAATAGCGCCAGCATATGAACGTAGTCTGCACACGGGAGCTGGGCAGAGCATACATGTCACTTATACCGACAATATTTTTGCCTGTAGGGCAGGAACTTCCAGGTTATAAAACCTCACGAATGTAGACGGGGAGGCCCAGCCCGCCGCCATACAAATGTCGTGGATAGAAATTCCGCTGGACCAGGCCCACGACGAGGCCATGCCTCTAGTGGAATGGGCTCTGATGCCCAGAGGGCACTGCAGGTGTTTGGAGGCATAAGCTGCTGCTATCGCGTCCACTATCCACCTGGACAAGCTCTGCTTCGAGGCGGCAAGACCTTTGGTGCGTCCGCCGAAGGAAACAAAGAGCTGCTCTGAACGCCTGAAAGCGGCGGAGCGCGTGATGTAAACTCTCAGCGCCCGGACAGGGCATAGGAGGTTATCACTGTCCCCACTATCGGATGCTGGCAGAGCCGAGAGGGAAATAACTTGTGCCCTAAACGGGGTTCCAATCGCTTTGGGGATGTAACCGTGCCTCGGTCTGAGAATGACTTTCGAGTCATTCGGCCCGAACTCGAGACATGCAGGGCTAACAGATAGCGCGTGCAAATCACCCACTCGTTTGACTGAAGACAGAGCTATCAGAAAAACGGTTTTAAGTGACAGATACTTTAGATCCGCGGATTCAAGCGGTTCAAAGGGAAAAGCCTTTAGGGCCGCCAGGACCAAGGACAGATCCCACGAGGGAACCAAGTTCACTAGCTCTGGGTACCAAGTTTGGTTTTCCCATCGCGGGGCTATAAGCAGCACTGAGTGGTGCGTTTCTCTGATCCTCGAAATGACCTGTGGCAACAGGGAGATCGGAGGAAAAGCATACAGCGGGAGGCTGGGCCATGTCTGGGACAGCGCGTCCTCGCTCTTCGAATAAAACTTCGGGCATTGAGCATTGTCTTTCGACGCAAAGAGGTCGATTTCCGCTCTGCCGAATAGGCGCCAGAGAAACTGGACTGTCTGGGGGTGCAGAGACCATTCTCCCGGGGGAATGTTGTCCCTGGACAGTCTGTCTGGACCGACATTCAGGTGGCCCGGCACGTGCGCGGCTCTCAGCGAGCGCAGCGAGCGGTAAGCCCACACGAGGAGGCGTTCTGTCAGCCTGCACAGGTTCCTGGATCTGACACCGCCCTGTCGGTTCACATAGGATACTACGGACATGTTGTCCGAGCGGACTAGCACATGGTGATCCCGTATGAATGGGAGGAAGCGCCTGAGCGCGTTCTCGACCGCTATCATCTCCAAACAGTTTATGTGGAGGCATTTTTCCCGGTCTGACCATAGGCCAAAAGCCGGTTTGCCCTCGAACAGAGCGCCCCAGCCTGAGGTGGAAGCGTCCGTCGAGATAACTTTGCGGTGTGAGATGGCTCCCATTGTCACTCCCCGCTGGTACCAGTCGGCCGCTAACCAGGGCTTCAGAGCTGAAACGCAGCTCTGAGTCACTCTGATGCGAATACCGCCGGAAGCCCATGCTCTGTGAGGCACTCGGGCATTCAGCCAGCATTGTAGCGGGCGCATTCGTAAAAGACCCAGCCGAAGCACTGCTGCGGCTGAGGCCATACAACCCAGTAGCCTCTGAAATGTTTTGAGAGGTACGGTGCTGCCCGGCCGGAGGGACGCGGCCAGGCGTCGAATGCAGCGCGCGCGCTGTGTCGACAGGCGGCACGTCATCGCTACAGTGTCCAGATCCAAACCCAGAAAAGAGGTTGATTGACTGGGCACGAGCGAGCTCTTGGTCCAGTTGACCGTAAGCCCCAGGCTGTCCAGATGGCTTAAAAGCACTGTTCTGTGGGCGATGAGTTCGGCCTCTGACTGTGCTAGGATCAGCCAATCGTCCAAGTAGTTCAAAATTCGCATTCCCCGACCCCTCAGGGGAGCGAGAGCCATGTCCATGCACTTCGTGAATGTGCGGGGTGCCAAAGACAGGCCGAACGGCAGGACGGTGTACTGATATACCTGACCGTCGAAGGCGAATCTCAAGAATGGCCTGTGACGGGGTATTATCTGGATCTGAAAGTATGCGTCTTTTAGATCGAGAGATATAAACCAGTCCCTCGGGCGAATTTGCGCGAGGATTTGTCTGGTTGTGAGCATTTTGAACGGTCTTTTCATAAGAGCCTTGTTCAAACGTCTCAGATCTAGAATTGGTCTGAGAGCTCCGTCCTTCTTGGGAACGAGGAAATAACGGCTGTAAAAGCCGACTCGCTCATGGAAGGGGAAACCGGTTCTATTGCCCTTTTGCACAGAAGTGTGGCTATTTCTGCTCGAAGTAGATGTGCTACTTCCCCATTCACTCTGGTCTCGACACGCGCTTGAAAGCGCGGAGGGCGGCGAGCGAACTGCAGAGTATAGCCTCGTTTTACTGTGCTCAGCACCCATTCTGACGCGCCTGGAATAGCTTCCCACGCTTTCGCGTGTGCGGCCAGGGGCAGAATAGCCTCCAGGCTCTGATCGCTGCTGATCGCGGGCTCGAGAGCTCGAAACGGAGGGGCGGGCGTGACGCGCGCGCTCTTGGTGCTTAGATACGGCGGGTCGCTCACAGCGGTGACCGGCCGTTTTACACACAGCGTCACGGTGGCTTTTGACGGGGAACATACAGTGTGAAGCACGACGCTCGAAGGCGGCGTCGGGGGCGAAGTAAGAGAGCGGATGTGTGAGCGCGTGGAAGCGGGCACAGCATCCGTGTTTATAACCTGACCGGTACAGAGGGGTTGTGTAACAGAGCGGGCAGTGGGTAGGTGTGGGCACAGCGGGGTGGACACATGACCTACTTTTAACACTCGAGCGGCTTGTGCCAGCTTTATGCGAGTGGGCTCTGTGAGAGACACGGGGTTTACAGTGCTTGTGTGCAGGGGTGAACACAGATAAGTGGGCACATTTACTGCATTTGAAACACTTACAGCGCGAGGCGCGCGACCAGGCATAATACTCTCTTTGAGATTTCTCTGGGTCGCCGTGAAAACGGCGGTTGTGTGCAGGCGAGAGGGTGAGTTCACCGGCTCGTTGGCTGCGAAATGAGTGTCTGCAGTAACCGTGGCAACGGGGACTGACAGAGCTTGAAGCTTTGACGACGGTCCGGCCGCGGCGGGACCCAATCGTCGCTTCTCTCCTCGGGCTAGGAGGATTTTGGAGGCTCAGGCTTCACCGCGATCCTCTGCCGGGGTCCCCGGGGAGGCGGCGGTCTAGCGCGGCTGGTCGAGCGAGAGCGAGGGCGGCCGCCCTGTCGTCGCTGCGAGGACGGAGGTCGAGCTGGACGCTGGGCAAAGCTTTGTGCAGGCTGGTCCGAAGGACGGCGTGCAGCGGGTCTGGAGCGTCGAGGCAGAAACAAATTCATTGCCTCAGAAGTCTTTTTCACCTCCGAAAAGCGGTCGACAATCCCGCTAACCGCTGGGCCGAACAGGCCGGTGGGGGAGAGGGGGGCGTTGAGAAACACCGCGCGCTCAGACTCCCTCATGTCCGCGAGCGTGAGCCAGAGATGCCTCTCTGTAACTGACAGAGAGGCCATGCACCTTCCAATGGCCTGGGCAGCGGATTTCGTGGCGCGAAGGGAAAGGTCCGTCGCGCTCCTCAAATCCGTAAGGGAAGCAGGCTCCGAGCGCTTCTCATCCAGATCACGGAGGAGGTTAGCCTGGAGGATCTGCAGTACTGCCATAGAGTGGAGTGCTGATGCGGCCTGCCCCGCGGCGGCGAAAGCGCGGCCGACGAGGGCTGAAGTGGTCCTGCATGCTTTGGACGGGAGGGCAGCCTTTGAGCGCCAACGAGAGGGCGGGCAAAGGTGCGCTGCGACCGCCTCCTCCACAGGGGGGATGGAATTATACCCCTTCTCAGCGGCGCCGTCAACCTGTGAGAGCGTCGATGAGGCATGTGAAGACACTCTCGCGGAGAATGGAGCATTCCACGATTTCGAGAGCTCGCTGTGAAGCTCAGGCAGGAAGGGTGCTTTTCTGGACGCCGGCTGTCGGCGGCGTTGGTGAAGGAAGCAGCCGTCGAGTCTGTTCGGGGCTGGCTCTTCCGGGGAAGACCAGTCAAGGCCCAGCTGTTCGACAGCTCGCGTGAGGAGGCGTAAAAGTTCCGCGTCCTCGCCCGCTCGAGATCGGCCTGAATCCTGGACTGACGAGGAGGCAGTGGACCATTCCTCGCTGTCAGAGGCCAGGAGAGAACAGCTGTCCGCGGCGCGTTCACCAAACTCATCCGCCTCATCCCCTGAAGCGGCGGAGGCGCGGGCGAGAGCCGGCGGCTGCGCGGCCGTGAGGGGGGGCGGGGAAGGCGAGGGAGAAGCTCGATGGAGAGACTCCGGCGAGCTTCTGTGCGCCTGGTTGGTCTCCGGCGGTCGCTGTGAGCGGCGCTTCTTCTTGCGCGGCCCAGCAGGGACGGGCGGGGAGACATGTTGGTCGAAAACTTCAAGCCGAGCCCGCAGGGTCGACATTGAAAGTTCCTCGCACTCGGGGCAGCCGCCCGTGGAGAGTGCGGTGGCGGCGTGATCGCGGCCCAGGCAGAGAGCGCAGATGTGATGGCGGTCTCCGTCGCTGAGCGGGGCGTGGCACGAGCCGCAAGAAAAACGGGGCATTTTTAGAAAAACGCCCCGTGCTCTTTTAGAGAAGAGGGTGTGTTGCAGTAGGCGAACACACAGCAGTGAAAAAGGATATGACGCCGGATAGCGTAGCAGGTACGGAAGGCTGAAGGCGGCGAAGGCGGCCGGCTTCTTCAGGCGCTGTCCTAGGCTTGCTGGTCGCTGGTTTCAACGGCGGCGGCTTCTCCAGATCCAGCGATGCGAAGAGCTTCGCTGAAGACAAGAAAATCAGAATTTTAGCCTGTGAGCGCTGAATATATACACGCTGGCCACGCCCATTCTGACGGTTAGAAGGGTGTGGAGGGCGCGAAGCGCCCTCATTGGTTGCCGCGTTCAGAGCGCTCACCGATAGGCTTAAGCAGTTGCAGCCGAGCAGCCAATGAGCACGCTTATACAGCCTGCCTAGGTCTGTCGGCTGCTGCACTGCGTTGACAATGAATACAAAATTAAGGATAATTTTTTGGCTTCAGATCTCGAAGAAAGAAGACTTTCCCGATGCGTAAGCTACTTACGCAATACGAGAGAACCTCTCGTAAGAGAACCCAGGATTCCATTTACCCAGGGTTTAGAATGACCCAGGGTTAACTATGTCAAATGTGAAAAGCCATGAATGATCTCAGTCACAAAGAAACCATTGGGTTTCTCCTGTGTTAACCCCAAGCCAATTTGATTGAAACAAGATAATAAATCTACAGCACTGCTGGCTTAGGTTTCATTTCTCACATAGTCAAATCTGATCTTATTAGACTCAGAATTACTGCTTGTACCTGTCAAACATGCTTACAGGCCTAACTGCTGTATATTAAGCTTTAAATGATCACCACATGTGTTTAGACCACATACAAACAGTTTTTCAAGAAAGGTGTTTATTCTTAGAAAAACATCCACAAAAATAAACCACATTTATCCAGTGCAGAGATGCAGAGTTTTGCTTCAACCCCAATCAAACACACTGAATAAGCTTATCAATGTCTTCAGGATTACTAGAGAGATACCGGCAGGTGAGTTTTTATCGGGGCTGGAGCTAAACTCGGAAGAGGAGAGGTGTTATTGTCGTCTGTCTTCTGTTATCTTACACTGCAACTCGTAATTGATCAGGCTTAATCAAGAAGAAAAAAAATCCTTTAATTCTTTTTCACCACTGCTTCAGATTTCATCTCCATTAACAAGATGGAAGAACAAAGACAAGACACTATAAACATCTGAAGGCAGTTTTCAGACATACTTTAGGACCTGGATTTGACTAAACTACATTTGTTTATAGGAATGTTCATCCTTTGAGGGAAATCTTTTGCAGTCCAAGATTAATGTCTGATCTGGCTTTAAGAAGCGAATTCAAAATGTATCATGACAGTTGATTTTATTTTTATTAGCCTGGCTTCTAGTGAAGTGTTATGGCTGTTTTACTGAACTGAATGACAGATTCAGCCTGTGAGGAGATGTTTTAACGATACATGAAATACCGAGCTGAAAGAAGAAAGCTCTAAAGGCTCTTCACAAATAGATCCAGCAGTCTTGAGAGATGAGCCATGCAGTTGTCTGTCTTGCAGTGTTAGTATAACATCTAACCTTTTTGGCTCTGGTCTATGAGGTCGCGTTACTGGCTGTCCTCATTACTGCTTCTTGGTGCGTGTGTGTTTGTGTTCGTTTTTGTTCGTGTGGACCCAGTAATTAACCCAAACTCAATGCTTCCAGTTTCCAGTTTATTCCAGTTATTCTCAGATTCCAGTTTATAGTCATTGTCCCCACAGCAAATTCAGAATTCTGCAGGTAAACACCGATAAGTCATTTAAAGCAGCTGTAAGCCCTTCTATGTAAAACACAACTGTAAGTGTTTCCGTACTACACTCCCTTCCACCATTGTTTGGAAAAACAGATAGTTCTACTCCAAACCATTGGTTGATCTACAAGTTAACATGTCAAAACGCTCAAACAAACATTTTTCAAAGGTTTAAAATTGTCTCAGAGTCACACTGGGTACACTCTTATACCAACAAATAGCTTACTGTTGTCTCTGCACATAAACTGGATTAAATATTGTAACACCCCAAACAATTACACAAATAATCTCATGTGTAAAAAGGACAATTTGACAGCGCAGAAAATATTTTGAACTTGGTAAAAAGCCTGATCTTTCAGACTCTAGGGTGCCTGTGCTCTCAAAAAGAAAGAAAAAAAAAAAGACAATGAATCACTCAGTTGGAATGCTGGAAAATTCAGACCAGTATCAGACCCTGGTTTTGTTCATTGAGAATGAACAAAGTCCCTCAATGCCAGAACAATTACCGTAACTTCAGAATGTTTTCCAGAAAGAATCTCTGAATGAAAAGGGCTACACATTCAATCAAGAAATGACAGCTGGTTTCTAAAAGCTATAAACTGCCACACTACCACCATAAGATCGAAAGCCGTCTGTACTAGTACTTTAGACAGTATCAGCTAAGAATGAAACGTGATCTGTGAGGAGGAGAGAGTCCTGCTTTGTGTCCGACCTCTCCTGATGGGTCAGTTGTAAACCAGTCTCCTCATGGTGTCTAAAGGCAGCATCCCACATGCCAGATTAACACAACACCGGCTATGTGTTTACATACAGTATGTTTCGCCCATTAACGCTAATAGCGGTCAAGATGGCTGAAGTCAACAACAAACGGTTTGTGGTTGGGGGTGTCCTACTAGGCATGTGAAAGTATCAGATTTTCATATCATGAAAATTGTCAAAGGTTTTATCACGTGTTGTCCTCCAAGTAAGTTAAGTTTTAATAACTTTTTTTTCATAAAGCAAAAAGAACTTGGAACATTTAAATGCAATAAAACATGAAACAAAATGTATAAAGTAACTAATGTTTCAAAGGATTGAAGGATTAGTTAGGATTAATTAGAATTAAAATTTCCTGATGGTATCTGTCTGTGTTTGGGCTAATACACATTTTTGCTCCCATTTTTCCTCATCTATCTTCAGTCCGAGGTCTTGTTCCCACATGGCTAATCTGGATGTAGATGACTCCTGAGAACCTAACAATAACATGTTGTATAAACAAGATATGTGTCCTCCACCTTGGCTTGGTTTAGATACACATTTCTCCAGATTAGTTGGCTCTGGCTCAGCAAGTCCTTGTCCCCGGGCAGTACGTATACAATTCCTAATTTGCAAATATTTATTATAATGTTTTTTAGGGATTTTGAACTTGTCAGTAATATCAGAAAATTACATTAGAACGCCATCTTTGTATAGATCTTTAACTTTCCACACTCTGTTCTCAGCCCAGAGTCGAAAGCCTAAATCCTTTCGACCAGGTATAAAATGATCATTCCCCCATCTTTATCTGGACTAAATATAGATAAAGACTTTTTTTTTTCTTTAGATGAGTTCGTACTTTCCCCCAGACATTTATCATGTTCAGTACTATTGGATTAAATGATATTCCACTCAAATTTTTCTGTAACATTTTTGTATTGGCTAAATAAAGATACAAGTTAAAAGGAATCTTAGATTTCACAAATTAATTTTCTGTTTCTAGCCATTTAGGAGGAGCACTTGCCGAAAAATGAAGCATTATGCTCTTAACTGGGATGCCCAATAGTATGATTGAATATTTGGGAGTTTCAATCCTCCTCTATCGTAAAGCAAAGATGTCCGGACTCTTGGGTGTTTATTATTCCAAATAAACTGGATAAACATTCTTCGTAGGATGGTGAAAAATGTAGTAGTGGGGGGCAAAGGGATATTTTGGAAATAAAAAATTCATTTGGGTAGTGTATTCATCTTTAATATATTAATGCAATCAATTAATGAGATTTGTAAACCTGACCATCTATCTACAGACTTAGTAATTGAATTTGTTAGGGCATTGTAGTTCAATGCGGTTATTTTTTCTATATCTGCCACAATCTGAAGTCCTAAGTATGAAAATCAATCTGTAACGTTAAAGGGACACTCCACTTTTTTTGGAAATAGGCTCATTTTACAACTCCCCCAGAGTTAAACAGTTGAGTTTTACCGTTTTCGAATCCATTCAGCCGATCTCCGGGTCTGGGGGTCCCACTTTTAGCATAGCTTAGCATAATGAATTGAACCGGACAAGACCATTAGCATCTCTCTCAAAAAATGAACAAAGAGTTTCGATATTTTTCCTATTTAAAACTTGACTCTTCTGTAGTTACATCGTGTACTAAGACCGACGGAAAATGTAAAGTTGCGATTTTCTAGGCTGATATGGCTAGGAACTATACTCTCATTCCTGCGTAATAATCAAGAAACTTTGCTGCAGTACCATGGGTGAAGCAGGTGTAATGATATGACGCAGCACCTGATAATAGTCCCCAGCTCAGTAGCCTATTATCAGGCGGCATGCGCTGTGTCATATCATTATGCCTGCTTCACCCATGGTACGGCAGCAAAGTTTCTTGATTATTACGCAGGAATGAGAGTATAGTTCCTAGCCATATCATCATAGAAAATCGCAACTTTACATTTTCCGTCAGTCTTAGTACACGATGCAACTACAGAAGAGTCAAGTTTTAAATAGGAAAAATATCGAAACTCTTTGTTCATTTTTTTGAGAGAGATGCTAATGGTTTTGCCCGGTTCAATTCATTATACTAAGCTATGCTAAAAGTGGGACCCCCAGACCCGGAGATCGGCTGAATGGATTCGAAAACGGTAAAACTCAACTGTTTAACTCTGGGGGAATTGTAAAATGAGCCTATTTCCAAAAAAAGTGGAGTATCCCTTTAAGACTGGAAGTTAAGTATGATAATTTTGACTTTTCCTCTTGATTAAGAAATAAAATAGAGGATTTAGACTGACTTATCTTATAGCCTGAACATTTCCTGAACCTTTTAATAAGATTGAGTAAAGCTGGAATAGATTGGCTGAGCTCTGTAAGAAATAATAAAAAATCATCTGCATATAGGGAAATATGTGTTATTGAGCTGATCCTAATTCCACTAATGTTGCTTTCACCTTGTTCTGCAATAGCAAGTGGTTCGATTACCAAGAGAAACAAAAGTGGTGACAGAGGACATTCCTATGTCTTTCTTTCTTCAGTCGAAAAGAAATGTGTTGGAGGAAAACATAAAAAAGGGAAAACATTCAAGGATTTTTCTCCGTATAGTGGACTTCAATGGGAACCAATGGTTTGAAAGTCCAAATTGCAGTTTCAATACAGCTTCAAAGGGGCTCTACACAATCCCAGCCGAGGAATAAGGGTCTTATCTAGCGAAACGATCAGTCATTTTCTCAAAAAAAAAACATTTATATACTTTTTAACCACAAATGCTTGCCTTGTCCTACAATCCTACATCCTACAGCCTGACCTTTCTAACATGATGATTACGTAATGCGTTGTGGATGTGCAAGACGAGCATTTGTGGTTAAAAAGTATATATATTAGATTTTTTTTTTTTTTTTTGGAAAATGACAGATCATTTGGCTAGATAAGACCCTTATTCCTTGGCTGGGATCATGTAGAGCCTTTGAAGCTGCATTGAAACTGTAATTTTGACCTTCAACCCGTTGATAACCACTGAAGTCACTATATGGAGAAAAATCCTGGAATGTTTTTCTCCAAAACCTTAATTTCTTTTCGACTGAAGAAAGACAGACATGAACATCTTGGATGATGTGGGGGTTAGTAAATTTTCAGAAAATTTTAATTCTGAAGTGAACTACTCCTTTAAACTATAAAGAACAATAATGAAGAATCAGAATATTATGAGATATCTTATCTGCCATGTTTTAGTCCAGATTAAAATTTTAAAAAAATATAAAAACTTTTTTAGAACATAGAAATTTACTTTTTTTCTCCATGACATGCTGGTGTCAAATACGGAAAGTTGTGGAACCCGTTTTGTTGACGGGTAACTGCATTGTTTCTGCCTTTTTCAAAGCGCTACCTACTGTCAGAGAGGGCATTTGTATTCTCATTCAGTCTCCTTCAGTCTTTCCAGCATGCATCTCGTCCATGTTGGGGTTGTTTACATCAGAGTGTGCATGCCTCCTTTACACAGCATAGCATGATAAAGAAGCATTCAAAAACTAAACAAGTCGTAATAAGGTTATCTAGAATCCATGATAACATTACCATGCAGGTTCATTACTGCGATATATTCTACCGAATATCAGCACGTCTACTTCCAAATTGTTTTGATGGTTCTCATTCTCTTTAGTCAGTGGTCTATCACACATTAAAGGTCCCATATTGTCAAAACTGAAATTTCCTGGCTTTTTTTCATGATAAGAGAGGTCTAGGGGCTGTGTAACTACCATATAAGTTACAAAACCGTCAATCCACAGACAAATGCACACAGCCTGCATAAAGTACCTGTGCCTTTTCACGAGCCGTTGTGACTTCCGTAAAAATGTGACGTCAGAACTACTCAGTCACCGCCTTCAGTCCCACCCTGAGCACTGCCCACCATCACTGCACAGGCTTTAATATAAGAGACCAGTGGTTAATGTTTATTTATTCGGAAATACCACAGCAATTTACAGGTAGTTTGACCTTAACCGTCTGTTCTGCACATTTCACAAGTGACTGCTTCGTCAATCAGGCACAGTTCAATGCCGGTTTTTCAAAGAAACTAACGTTACTCATCAAAGATGCTGGAGTCCCTATATTGTTCGGTCCGACCTCAAATTCGCAACCCGTAAATAAACTTCTAACACATTTTATGTTACATTATGGAGCCAGCATAATCTGAAAGTTTGTAATCGGATATGCAACACTAACTTGTTGCTAAGTTGATGCTGGCGTGTTGGTTTGTACAGTCTATGGTTGCCACAAGCTTTGATAGAAAAATGAAAACGATGTATTTTGTCTTGTTTCCAACAGATAATTCTAAGTTACAGACACCGGCCCTGTTGTTTTTATTGAGTTAAAGAGATTGAGTTCACTCAGCAGGCTACAGGATACATGACTCTAGTTATCTGTGGTTGGCTTGGCCGTGCGTCACAAAACAAAAGGCCAATCAGAATAGAGGCTCATGAATATTAATTAGGCAGGCCAAAATCGACCTGTTCTTAGCAGAGCTCCTGGGAAAGGAGCTGTAAAAATATATTGAGATGGTTTTTGGTACTTCTACCGCAAACACATATTCTTAAGGACATCAAAACCTAAAATAAAACTCCAGAAAGGTGTTCAATATGGGACCTTAAAGAATGGCAGAGCAGAATAAGTGATTGCCTCTGATTCCCTGTCACGTAAAGCTCAAATATCAAATAAATAGTAAATTAAGTAATTTTTTTAAAAGTAAGAAGGACATGTCCTCTCCAGTTGTAATGGTTGCTATACCACTGAATTTAAGCATTAGGAAGAAGCTGCAGATGTTAAGGCTCCTATTTCCTCTCTCAGCGACTCCCTCTGATTCCCCACCGGCTGTGTAAATGAGGCTTGAAAAGTGAATGAAAAATCATCTGAGACACTGCAAAATCTCCCAGCACCCAGACTATATCAGACTCACCATTGATTTCAATGAACTCCAGCACCTTGACATGACAGATTGCTCGCTAAAGGACACAGAGCGAGTCGGGTCAACCTTATTCAATTTAGTGGTTTAAGTAATACGATTTAGGTTCCCTCCATGTGTAGCGTACATGTCAGTGGAGATAGATTGCAGCAGGTGTGGGCTGTGGACAGGGTCAATAGATATGGGCACAAGGTTTTTTTTACACCCCTTTAATATCAAAATATGGTTCCCTTTATAAGTGTCCATGCGTGTTCTTGTCTCTTCCTGTTCATTTGTCAGCACTTGGTCTTCCAGCACTCTGTTTTATCACTGAACCATCACAGATTCATCTTTTGGTTCAAGTGATCTGAGTGGACACATCTGTAACAGATTTGCCTTTGTGGCACTCGCTGCTTCTCATACTCTGTTTGGCTCCAGAGACCAGAATTTCTGGCAGCGTGATTAATTAGAAATGCACAATGTTAGCTTTTTATATCCTTTATTCCAGTTTACTTGTATTTCTTTGTCTCTTACAAACCGTCACTAACAATCATAAGAGGTTCTGCAGAGGTTTAACCCTCTGGAGTCTGGGCTGTTTTTGGGGCCCTTGAGATGTTCTGACATGCCCTGACATTTGTGCTTTTTTCAGTTGCTTATAAACATATTAATGGCAAAGGTGTAAATTCACTCTATAAAGCACAAACAGGGCTACAATAATATGTGAGCCACGTGAATGTACATGTTTTCATTTTTGAGAGAATAATGTTTATGCATGGATATTGAAAAAACTAAAAACTAAAATTTCTGAAATAAGGCCTCAAAACACATAGTAAATATGTGTCAATAAGACTTTTGACTAATGGATGTCCTCGCCTATATTTTTTTCTTCAAAATTATGTGAAAATAGTCTTGCTTTATTGTTCACATAAAGCCATACATTGATTTAAATTGATGTAAAACAGGTTTTGCTTGGAAAGCCAATATGCGAGGGGGCGTGAACGAGGAGTGGTTTACACCTGAAATTACAATGTCCCATCCCACTCTGCATAATTAGCCATTCACACAGGTGTGAAACTGGCTGAGCCACAATGCAAGGACAAAGGATCTTTTGAAGAAGACTTATATTGACCATTTAAGATTTTGCTTACATTTATCTTGTAAATATGTTTTGCTATTTTATTAAAAAGGTTACAATTACAACAATAATTAGCCTACAATTTCAACAATATTTCAAGTGTACTCTTTCTTTGTAAAAAAAAAAAAAAAAAAGATTATAGGCCTACATTTTATCTATGTATTCATTACAGCTAACATCTTAGTTGATGACTTTATTTTTGACAAAAATAGTAGGCTATTTTATATATAGAAATTGCTAAACAAAAGCTTATTTGACGAGGCAGTATATTCTACAGTAAAAACTGTACCCAAATCTACTAAACAAAATGTTGTCTTTCGTATTTCGCCTGAATGTAACGTTGTTTTCATGAAATATTAGGGCATATAAATGTTAATTTGCAGTTTACGTTGCTTATACAAATAGCCTACATTTTATTTCAACATATTTCAGTCGATTTTTACCCATCTCCGTATAGCAATACGGTTTGCTAAAAAAATCATCATTCGTTGACGATAGGCTTTTGACTCGCGATCTTTGCAGTAGGCTAGTGAACGCACCGGATAAATGCACATTTATTAGTCTATAGTTTTTTTGTTTTGGATGGTTTTGTTTAGAAACAGCTTTCTGTAAATATATTTCACATTTTTTAGACATGTGAGGCGAGTAGGCTCATGATTCATGATGATCTCCAGTTCAAGCACCTTATGTTGTGATTGCCTATAGGCCTATTTACTTTAAATCCAGGAAATTTGTTAATGAAAAAATTATTAAAATTAAGATACAATTGATACAAAACGAAATTCGTTTTAAAGAAAGGATTTGTACTTTCTGTTTTGAGGTCTCTGTGAAAGTTTTAGAGCGCTCGCGTCCACAATGGAGAACTGTCAGGTAATATTGTTTTTTGCCAGCTGTGGTAAACAGCGCGCATCTATGCCGTTCATTCATTCATAAACAGAAACCCGAGAAGGAAAAACTTACTAGTATTCCTCAGCTCGTATTCCTCGTATTCCTCATTATTCCTCACAGCGCTGTGTTGTAAACAAGTAATGTTCTGAATAAACTTGTGTTTTGGTTGTCTCGAGCTGATACAGGGGGCGTTCACAGGATTGCGCGGATTACCTCAGCCATTTGCGTTTGAATAGCACGCGCTCTCCGTGGGCGGAGTCACATTACATTTGAATTAGCTCTAATGAGGTCGACTGGAATCGCTCTCTTTTAATACAGATTTCACAAGATGAGAATATTTGTTTTTTATATAAATTACTTCAGTAAAAAGAAGAGAATTCAAGGTTCATGCCTGTGTGTCTGAATGCCTGTTTGACTGAGTATTCACTGAGCTACAGCTCATTTTCGGACGCGTTTTAGAATGGACTACACGGACACAGAGAAGGCAGAACTCGCTTCGTGTTTATTTTTCTTCATTTGGCAAAAAGCACAACACTTTGTTTTTATTGTGAGTATACACAAAAATAATACACATTTAACAGAATCGATTGATGTATGAAACTTGTTTTGTAAAATCAAAGTCAAAAGAGAATTTCGGGTCTCAATCAACTCATAAGGAAAAAAATCGAGCAGATCACGCCGGCGTGATCTCCGACCTCTGAGGGTTAATGATAGGGCCTGATGTGCACTGATGTTTACAACTGCTGTCAATTTTGGCAATGCTGCCTTTGTCAGTGCCTTACTGGAACTACATGATAGCTCTTGGGATCACTGCTGACATGTAGGTCTTCTATACAAGATTTTTAAAGAGCAAGTTCCTTCCAGCTACAGAGTCTAGTCAAGAGGGTGATTTGTCTCTGCTGATCTCCAATGTGTGTTTGACCGCTCTCATGAACTATACAGACTGACAAGAATACAATTTGACTGAAACAAAGAACTTGGAAAAGGAAATGCAGTGACAATTAGTAAATACACTTTTATAGGATAGGTCAAGTTGAAAGTAGAAGTGCAAGTGGATTGGTCAAAACGAACATGATGGTAATCTATACAACCCCAGTTGATGAATCAATAGTCCCTTTCACAGAGAATCCCGGTAAATTACTGTAAAACTGGAATGACTTTTCCGGTAATGTTCCACACATGTGCTGGTCATTCAAGCTACGGTAACGGTGTCTCTTTACCGGTAAGATACCATTCACACACCAGTACCAAAATACCGGTAATCTCTGTGATGTTAATCATCGGAAATGGCCTTAAACGCTGAGACGTTTTCTTCATCCACCTAGGGGTAGCGCTTTAGTTTCATTTAGTCCAATTTTACTACATTTTATTTATTTTTTCTTCTGAGTGACAGTGGTCAGATGTCCGTCTAGCAGCAGAAAACTTATCATAACCCGCTCCGACAGAGCTTTATGATAGCTTTCTGACAGACTTCTTACATCAACGCATTCAACTTTACTTTTAACGTAAGAGTGAACGTAGCCATTTGTAAATTGAATGTTTCTGGCTTCTGCTGTCATCAGCTTCCAGTTATTTTTAGCTGTACAAAAACACAGCTTGTTATAATGCTTGATATTGCAAACTGGTATTACTTACCATATTGTATTAATGTATTGTAATTATAAACACACAGGTTTGTAGCACTGATAGTTTTACTATTTACTGCACTTTTGTTATTGTTCTAGTTATTTATCAGTTGTATGCTTTGGATCTGTTTAGTTTCAGTGGGTCTTATTCTCTAAGAACGCGTTACTTTGCACAGATTTGTGTGTGAAATTTGTGTACAACATTTTCACGAACAAATTATGATTTACCAAAAACTTTCGTACCAAAATGTATTCTAAATCGACAAAAAATTGGAACAACTGAAACCACACGTACGCAAAAAGCACTTGCACTGTGCGGCCTTATAATCATGTTAAAAAGTTCATCTTATCACGACTGTAATTAGCCTATATTATATTATAAATTAATAAATAATACAATTGAATTTAACCTTAAATATATTTAATATGCAATGAAAGAGTAAGAAAAGCTGCCTTATAGCTTCAGCTGTGAGCTTTCTCTGAATAAAGCCGCAGAAATAGGCATATGTACAGTTGGCTAATCAGAGTAATCAGGTCTGTATAAAAAGTGTTTGTGTTTGAGACGGGCACACTTGGTATTGCTCGAGGATCTGGCGAGAGCGCGTCTGCAGAGAGCGACAAAAGGCTGTAAAGGAAAGGTTGTGCGGAAAGCCCTTATATGGAGATGTTTGGGCATGTTTTATAAAAATGACTAACTTCCTGCATGCGGCCGCTCATTTAGAATACTTTAAATACACTAATGTTAGAACAAGGTTAAGAAAAAATTCATGTGCGTACACATGTGTTGTGAATTAGGTTGACATTTTTCGTGAGAAGTTGTCCTGTGTGTACAAATACAAAATAATCCATGCAATTATTAGTCAATGAGACCCCTGTTTGTTTCTATAGTTACTGTTTTTCTTCACCTGTTGTTCCTTGAGTTACCTCATTACTCCCTGGCTGTGTCCGAAATCGCCCCCATACCCTTAAATAGGGCACTGTTTGAGAAGACAGCATTTGTACTGGTGTCCGAAACCATAGTGAACATTATTGAGTGCACTCATTCAATACCATAATGCACCGCGATAACAAGTGTAAAACTGATGTACGCTCAACGGCTAGAGAATACCCATAATGCACTGTGAGGGTCGTGCTGAATGAATTCTCTTGTCTTGCCAGAAGATGGCGTTCATAGCTATAGAAATACATGCATAGATACAGTACCTCATTGGCGGATGCTTCTATGGGCCACTATACGTAAGCTGTCCGCCATACTGGAACGATCAAAGCCAGTCCGTAGCCTAAATCATATGTATTCATTTCACACAGCTTTTTGTTTTTGTCCTCTGTTTTGTTGACAGACCACTGACTGTGTGCTACTGTGTGCTTATGTACAGTATGTTTCGCCCATTACCATTAAAGACGGTCAGGATGGCTGGAGTCTAGACCATTTGTTCCATTTAAGGTTACATATACTGATAATGGTCTATGAAACTTGTGCAAACTAATGCGAAATAGGCAGTGAAACCCGTCTCATACAGCACTACAGAAAACTACTTGTGAGTTCTTTTTCTCTTTAATGTTGGCTAGTGCACTTTTGATTATGCCAACAGATGGTGTTAATGAGCTTTGTGTGCAGCCCAGTAAAGGCCAAAATCTGAGAATTGTTCTGAGTGTAATTAGCAGGATCATGCCTTTAGTGAATATGTATGACCTTGTGTCCCTAATCCCCACAAAGACATTTCCCATTTCAAAGGCACCAGCTCCTTTAAACAATTTATAATGGAGACTCTCATTGTCACCCTGATCCTCTTTACTCATTCTGCTCTTTTGTTGTTGAGCTAATCACCAGTAACTGCATGAAATCCTTCATCCTGCATGAAAGCATCATCTTCTAATTAGGATCATCCACTGAATGCTTATCTTTATAAAAATAGTAAATTGTAGAGGCTCTACAGAAAAGTAGATGATTACATCTTATCTGCAATAGAAGTGAGAAAAGTCATTTCTGTCCTGTGCATGCTTTTCAATAAAAATTCTTACTGAGCTTGCCATTACGCTATAATTTTGAATCGGAATACAAGTCGAAGGAGTTTGCACACTCTGAATATGGAGCTGTCAAATCGAATAATCGCATATAACATAATAGTTTGTTTACATAATATATGTGTGTGTGTATATATATATATATATATATATATATATATATATATATATATATATATATATATATATATTATATGTGTGTGTGCTTGTGTGTGTGTGTATATATATGTCAAACATATATGTGTCTCTCTCTCTCTCTCTCTCTATATATATATATATATACAGTATATAATGTAAATGTGTGTGTGTGTGTATGTGTGTAAATATATGTGTGTGTATATACAGTATATACACACACAGATATATATAATATATATATAAATATAATATACACACATATATTATGTTAATAAACTTTTATGTTAGATGCGATTAATCGCGATTAATCTATTTGACAGAACTCATTTATTTATTTATTTGCCTTGCAATATAAGTGATACTCTACAATAAAGAATCACATTATGGCAGAAATTTGTGTCAAACTTGTCTAATAAGCTGTGATCCTGTTTTATGAATTAGCCAGTTTGAATGAACTTTTTGTTTGATTGAAACTGAGAAAGAATGTTTGTTTTTAAAGGAGCATGGTGGAATTGAGCGCTTCCAGGAAAATACAACATTCTTTGTACTTGTTTATAAGGGTATACCTAGAAAATAAAAATATGTAGACTTGTCAGTGCCATCCAACCTCACTGTAATCAAATTTTGGGATTTTGTTCCCCATAGAGTTGAAAGTGAATCCATTTTCAACCCCTCCTCTTTTACCCGTCCATTTCCCCCATTTCTCTGACTGCCCTCCCTGCCGTCCCGCCTCTCAATGTGGGGGTGATGGTGCTATGCAGGGTCAGATAACACTGTGGACACATTCGGTTAGCGTTAACCCTCCATGGGAAACTGCGGGGGTTCAGCTTCTGTCCTCTGCTTTGAGTAAAGAACAACAGAGATGTAATTTCAGGTGGATTTCTTAAGGAGTTTATGCTATACCAAAGAAACAAGAAGCACTGGCTTGACAGACATCAGATTTTCCCCTCACGCCGTAGCAGTGCTGTCCGGAGCAGGAGTCACTCTCCGTCTGGGAGGGAGTTTCCACGTGTGCACATGTGCTTTTTTTGTGAGTCATTTTGTCTCTTAAGTGTGTGTCTTTCTATGGGAGCTGATGTTGAGATCAGACAGACTGGATTCATCTTCCTTTTCAAAGCATTGTAGATTAAAGCTTTTTCCCAAAGGTTAGGGAAAGGTGTTTTTGTCTGTGTTTTTCATCCTTGCCTTTGTTGCGTCTAACTGGATTAAGAACAGAAAAAAAAAAGAAAAAAACAGGCTGCAGGTGTAGGTTTAGTGCTGTTCACTTTAGCTTATTGCTGTCTGAATCATTGACTGTTCATTGAAACTTAATTTGCCTTCAGTTCTTTTTAAACTGAAGACTCCTGCTCAGGACAGGTCTGTGATTTACTGAACTGTAGTCAGTCAGTGTGTTGCTCAGATTGATTTGTCTACAGTACGTTAGAAAGATTTAGGAGATGGGTGGACTGGTGATGATTCCAAAGACTGTCAATATTTCTGTTATGATGTTGAAATATTCTATCAGTTGACATGTGACAGGGATGTCTTGAGTACAGAGACATAAAATGTGCATTGAGACTTTGATAGGACATTAAATCTACACTGAGAGTAGGAGAAACCGATTTAGAAGAATCTGATTGATCAATCACTCGCTTGTTAGGCCATAATGTAAAATAAAGCTCAACAGTATTATACCTGTTAAAAACATTGAATCTAAACATGTGACTCCTTTTCATGTTTCACTTCATGTAGGTTTCGCTTCCCTTTTTTAATTTTCTTTTTAATATTTATCTTTCATTTAGTCTTCCATTTATTGCAGATAATTGACATGAGCAAATAAAGTCAGATATGCAAGTGCTGTACCAAAGTGACTGTCTGATAACGATGGAAGTGATCCGATCTTCTCTGATCTTTCTGAAAGCTCGTAGAGTGGTGAACCCGTAAATATGATCTATTACTCCTAAGGGTGTAACGATTCACACGTTTTCTCCATGCATTGATCCCAAATTCTGCCAATGCAAATGCATCGATCTTGAAACATGGATTATTTGAATCGTGACTCATTTGTTTCAGTCAAGAATAATAGTTTGTCTTTTTCCTTTTCTTACTATGAGACACATTAGAAGAAGCATTTACATAATACTATGAATGCAATAAACAAAATAGAATGGAATCATTAATCATAATCAAATCGAATGAAATCAGTCTCATTGTGAATTTGATCAAATTAAGTAAAAAAATAATTAAGTAAAAAAACTTTGAATTAAGACCCACTTCAGAATATGACTCCCAACTAGGGCTGCACGATTAATTGCAATTAACCAGAAATCGCGCTTAAATCGATTTGGCTTAGTGTGATGATGAAAGCACAAAGGCTGCGATTACAGTTGTAGTCAGAATTAATGGCACCCCTGGTAAATTTGATGAAAGATCGCTGGAAAAATAAATCTGCATTGTTTATCCTTTTGATCTTTTATTAAAAAAATTCGCAAAAATCAAACCTTTCATTGAAGTAAAAGAATTGAAAGTGGGGGGAAAATGAAATAAATGTTTTTCTCCAAAACATGTTGGCCACAATTATTGGCACAGCTTAATTTTTTTAAGTAAAATATCTGAAGTTTATTCCCATTAATATTTACATTTGTTAGCACACCAGGGTGACTAGGAACACGAACTTGTCTAGCTGTGACTTCTTGTTTCACAGGAGTATAAATATGAGGAGTATAAATATGATCAAAGCTGGAGAATTTCAAATATTAGTTGAGTCTTGGGGTCAGAAAGCCTAAAAAAAAGAATAGGCTATATATTCAAACAACCCCTACATCACCACATATTGTTTGGGAGGGTTTCAAGAAAAATCCTCCTCGCTCCTCCAAAAATAAACTCCAGCATATTCAGTCGTCAGACACGACTGGAACTTCAAAAGTGACCGGATTCTATGGTCAGATGAATCTAAACAACAGCAACAACAACAACAACAAACTTTTTGGCAGCAAACGCCCTAAACGGTTTTGGTGCAAACAGGTATAAAAAGTACCCATGCCCACGGTTAAATATACAGATGGATCTTTGTTGTGGGCCAATTTTTTTGCTGGAGGTCCTGGACATCTTGTTCATTATGGATTCTAGCAAATACCTCTAACAGATAAAAAATCAAAACCTGACGGCCTCTGCTAGAAATCTTATAATGGGCTGTGGTTGGATCTTCCATCAGGACAACGGTATGAAACAAACATCAAAATCAACACAAAATTTTGTCACTGAGCACAAAATGAAACTTCTGCCATGACCGTCCCAGTCCCCTAAACTGAACCCTATAGAAAATGAGTGTAGTGAACTGAAGAGAAGAAGCGCCAACATGGATCTGGGAATCTGAAGGATCTGGAGAGAATCTGTATGGAGGAATGGTCTCTGATCTCTTGTCAGTTGTTCTCCAAACTCATCAGGCATTATAGGAGAAAACTCAGAGCTAATATATTGGGAAAAGGAGGTTGCAAAAAGTATTTAATAAAAGGGTGCCAAAAATTATGGTCAACATGTTTTGGAGAAAAACATTTCTTTCATAATGTGATTTACCCCCCACTTTCAATTCTTTTACTCCAATGAAAGGTTAAATTTTAGCAAATTTTTTAGATTTATTTTTAGAGCCATCTTTGATAATATTTACCAGGGATGCCAATAATTCTGACCACCACTGTATTTTTTATACGCAGCTTCTCAGTGACGTACAAACACTGCTCCATCTGAAAACACTCTGAAAGTTATAAGAGTCACTTATAATGTGCATTTAAAAAAGCAACACGTGTCACACATCTTTCCAAACATGAGAAGCATTTATGAACCTCTTGTCCAACAAAAGACATCATTTAATAACTTGTTTTTACCCCAAACTCACTTCATAATGTCAGTTGGGTGTTTGAAAACATCCTTTTATGAGCTGATGTGGCTTCTTACACAGAATAAGGCACACAACATTATTATGTCATAGTATTCTATACAGTGATAAAGGCTATGTCGATTAGCACTGAACTATACTGAAAAATACCCGAGAAGGCGTAAAGAACTCAGATTAACCAGATATGGTTGTAGTCGTGTGTTTATTAGTCATGTTTAATCAAAGCGTTTCAGTCTTCTGTTTATTCAGCAATAATATGATGCCCATAGGGATTTCCTAGTTTATTGTACTTCTGCGAGGCATATTCAGGGTTTGTGCAAGAGCGCCCTCTGGCTTTCAGATGGAGCAGCATTTACTACTGATCACAGAGCCGTGCTTCACTGACAAGCATTAAAAAAATGCAGCCTTTGCCAAATCGAGTGCGGTTTGACTTCGGTTCATCATGCAACCCAACTCCCAACCCACCCGTTTTGCCCCCCTAAGGACAAAAGTGAAATGCTAAGCCTATATCTAAACACTGTTCTCAGCTGCTGCTGTCAGATCTCTGGACGGTAACATGATGAGGGAGAAAGTGATCTGGGGGCTGCATGTCTAATAATAAAGAGTTATCTTATGTAACAGCAGGACATAAGAGAACTATGACAGAGAAAGTGTTGGAGGCTCCTTTGCTTCTGTTATGTTCTGCACGCTAGTTATGTGCCTTTTGCATGGCAGCGCTTTTTGTGTCAACTTGACATTAGAGATTATTCCATCAACTGTGTGTTCAAAGTTGTGTGATTTCTCACATGAACCTATTGTCATTTTTTTCACATTTTTCATTATTGATTGTAAACCACATTCTGTCACTGAAATACTGTTATTTACATGTCTGTTTTGCATTTCTGCTTGAGTGTCTGCCAGCTTTAACCACCATATTGTAAAAGGAACAATTTAAATCGTAGTTAAGGAAAATTATCATTTTAACTTTAGCAATGCACTGCGACAGGCTCATTTGCCAGACTAAAGCCTTTTTTATTTCAATCTGTGTGGAAAAGCAATGAGCATATTCCTACCCCAGCAGTAGTTGTAGTAGACACTTTAATTGTCATTGATGTTAAGCAGTGAATTGGGAGGTAAAAGAGGGGAGTTTTAGGCAGATGTTCAAATAATTCTGGCCTTCGATCTGGATCTATAGCTTTCTTCCAATAAGCCTCCGCAATCATAATACAACACATGCTTTGCTTTCTCAGGCTTTTTTTTAATCAAAGTTCCTTTGATGTTTGAGCCTTGTTTCAGCTAGATGTTGTGAAGAACCAAATTAAAATAACATTGTATATTTTAGCTTATGTGCAAAATGAGCAACAACACCACCAACCTTTTCTGGTAATGGGGGATCAGTCCTGTCTAGGAAGAGCGTTGGAGAAATTTTGGCCCATTTCTCCATTCAACAGTTCTTCCATTTAGTGACTTTTGTTGGGTTTCCAACATTTCTGTGTGTGTTTGTGTGAACTGCTATCTTTAGATCTTTCCACAACACTTCTATTGGGTTACACTCATGTCTAGCCATGCTAAAACATTTTTTGTGCTTTAAACATGGTAGACCTTATATGTTTAGGGCCATTGTCTTGCTGCAGTGTCAGTGTTTTATGTGTCAGTTCGCAGACTGACAGCTTTATATTGTCCTGTACACTTTTTCAGTTTAACTCTGGTTCAAATCATTTTACTGCCACCACTGTTCTTTACAGTTGGGATTAGGTTCCTATTATTGTATCAGTATGTGGTTTTCTCCAAATGTAACACTTCTTATTTAAAACCAAGAAGTTCTCTGGAACCATGAGACCACAGGACATTCTTCTTACAGTCCTCGGCCTCATCCACATGTTCCTTGGCAAACTTTAGACGGGCAGCAAAGTTCTTTTTAGAGAGCAGTGGTTTCTTCTTGTAATCCTGCCATATACTGTAAAATGTGTTTTGTTGACTTCCTAAAAGACTGAGAAAAACTTCACAAATGAAAACAAAGTTTTGTTGTAGTTAATTGTATTATCTTCACAATGTATAGGTTAAACTGAAATGCTTTCACAACTTTCTACAACCACTGCATTATTGTCTTGAGTTACATGTATTCATCTGTGTGTTACATTCATTAGTGAATGTTATATCATGACTTCTACGTTCAATCGTTAGCTTTGATTCGTCAGTGAATAAATTGAACAAACAGAAAACAGACTACCGTTCAAAAGTATGGGGTAGGTAAGATTTTTTAATGTGTTTGAAAGAAGTCTCTTATGCCCTGCAAGACTGCATTTATTTGATCAAAAATACAGTAAAAACTGTATTTGGAAATAATGAAAATGATTTGGTGATTAAGAAACATTTCTTATTATCACAGTTTAAAACGGCTATGCTGCTTAATATTTTTGTGGAAACCTAATGTTGTTGTTTTTTTTTTTTGGATTCTTTGATAAAAAAAGTAAAAAAATAATAGTAATTGAAATCGATTTTTTTGTAACTGTGACCTTTGGTCAGTATAATGGGTCCTTGAAAAAAAAAAAAAAAATCAGAGGTTAAATAAAATTAACTACTGTAACCCCCAGGTTAAATACAATTAACTACTGTAACCCCCAACTCTCTCTGGAATTTTCTATAGTGATCTCTGAAATTCACTTTATTCCTGATCTCTCCTTCCGCTAAAGCTAATGAGGATTTAACCTCTCTTAATAATGGTTACGACATCTCTTGGCTTGTATACATGTGTTCTTAGAAACGTGTTTTCTTAAATGGATTGTTCACCCAAAAATGAAAAATCTATTATCATTTACTCACCCTTATGTTGTCTTAAACCAGAATGACTTTTTTTTTTTCTGTGCAACATAAAAAATATTTTGAGATTTTAGTTTTTTTGTCTATACAATTGAAGTCAATAATCACCATAACCGTTTGGTTACCAGCATTCTTCAAATATCTTATTTTGTGTTCTGCTGAAGGGTGAAAGTCATACATGTTTGGAACAACTCAAGTGTTTGAATAGGCTCAAAATACCCCACAGATATTTTTATATAGCATGTTAAAATTGTCACTTTTTGAGGGTGAGCAAAAAGGCACAGTTTTTGAGTCTGTCCCTTTAAATGCAAATGAGCTGCTGCTCCCGGCACAGAGGGCGGAGCTTCAACAGCTTGTGTCCTTTTACCTTACACAGATATGCATAGGCTATATAAAACCCTGCGTCAGAGGGTGTATTGTTTCAACTTTTAGTAAGATTGACCCATCCACTAACCCAGTGGCAGGGTAACACAAAAACTACCCAACAGACTCAACCCAACATTTGGACAGAAACTCTTTTTTTTTTTTTTGAGTGTAGGGATGTGTAGCCTGTGTTAGTGTGGTCCTGTGGATAGTAGGCCTACTGAGAACGTGTTCTGACCACAGCTTTATTTGGTATCTATCTCAAAGCTTTTTTAGCAGTGTAGTCAAAAAAAGGTTGCTGTAAATAGTAAATGAAGTCAACTTTTTTTCTTCTTCAAAACCAAAACCGTTACCAACTGTCAGGGCAAGATGTGGACAGCTCAGGGAGAAAAAGATTAAAGAGGATGCGAAAATGCCAGTGAGTCTTCAGATATAATTAGTCTTATCCTGTTAATCAAAGGTTTTCCAGGGTTACATATTGAATTTTAACATGTCAACCACATTTCCTGAGATGGTAGAAATGGTGGACCATTCCATTTGATATTTTTGTTGTACTGTGAACGTTTTTCACCTTTTAAAACTAATGCATTCTAAGACCAGTATGTTCTTTTTTCTTCCCCACAGATAACCAAGGACAGAATGGTGACTGTGCAGACATCAAGGCCATAAGAGGCGTAACTGCCTTGGTAAGTCATACTACGGCATATCACTGCCAATACCATGGATTGCTTACTTTACTGGAACATCTCAGTAACTTGTTGCAGACTTTTATATCACTTAAAATTCACAAACAAACACTATGGGCCAGATTTACTTAACAGGGCAAATTAGCGTAAGAGCGCAATTCCAAAACAGCGCTGATGGGAGTGGAAAGTTCTGTGCGTGATCTACTGATGATTCGCAAATTAACCCTCTGGGGTCTGAGCTGTTTTCTGGGCCCTGGAGGTGTTCTGACATGCTCTGACATTTGTGCTTATTTCTGTTACTTGTGACATTTTCATGGCTAAAGTCTGATTACACTGTATTCAGCACAAACTCTGCTACAATAATATATCAGCAGCATGTATGTAAAAGTTTGTAGTTTTGAGATAATGACATTTATGCGTGGTTTGTGAAAATACAAAAAAAAAAAATTCTCACTGAAATAAGGCCATGAAACCCATACTAATTATTATATATATATATTGATTTAAAATTTGTACGACGTGTTTTGTGTGAGAAGGCTTTATGCGGGAGGTGTGATCACATCATTAATATGTAAGCTTTTCACACCTGAGAAAGACAAAGACCCTCCTCTAATGGCCCTATTAGGAGCTATCAGGCCCTATCATTCTGAGCAACCTTGCACAAAGAATGAGGAGATTTAAAAAAGAATGGCTTTTTGATTGTTTGGATTTATTTACAACACAACATAATCCAAAGATACAAAACAAATGACAAAAAAGCACTTATTGAAAACAATGATCCAAAGACAGAGACCTTTGTGCCATTCCTAAAAACATTGTACATAGCTTTCATTTCCAAGGTGTTTGATTTTCACTTTACCATGTTCATGTACAGAGACTCATGTGAATGTTGAAGTCAGCAGGACTCAGCATCTGGGCCCTGAAAGAAAAAAAAAAAGTGAACATACTGATATCAAGAGAAAGGCCTGCACGATTTTGGGAATAAATGTTAGATTTTTATGGTTAAAATTGCTTTTTAAAATTCACAAAATACACACACACACACACACACACACACACAAATGTTTCCAACAATATATAATATAATGAACACCAGGTTTGTTATGCCTTGTAGGCATAGGCTATGCGCAGTGCTGCATAAAATAATAATAACAATAACCTATAGCAGCCTATAAATCTTCCAAAAGATTTCAGTAACAACTAATCTAGAGAAAAATATATTGATTATCATATGTGACTTCAAATGTTTCCATTCGTTATGATGATATGAAATGAGATCATAGTAAAAACATGAAGCTGTTTGGTGCGTTTTGCTTTTCAAACGCGATTGCGCTCCAAAATATGAAACATTCAAACGCACAGCATGCTGCAAAATATGATACATTCAAACGCGATCATCACGCTCCAAAATATGAAACATTATGGTTACCATATACATATCTACGTTTGAGCAGATATCCACAAACACAGTAACAGTAAACACGGGTCTAAATATTATAATATTCACCATATATCTAGCAACAGTTCAACTGCAATGTGAAATTTATGCAACAATAACAAACTAATATGTAAGAATTTCTTACCTTACATATTTCTTGTCTTCAAATCGCGTTCTTCTTCTTCTGAGGTAAATCCAATGTAAGCTCATGGCGCGTCTTTCAAACTCGACGAAAAGCAGAGACTTGCGAAGTTTTTTCGTGCTTTGTTTTTGAGGTAACAAGCGCGTTCGCGTCCCATGTGGAGATTTGCATGTGAATCTCTTTTGCGCGTGTGGGCGTGGTCAAATTAAAAATAATGAGCAAGCGTTTGAGATACTGGACATCTTGTTGGTTTTATACAAATTACTTAAACAGAGAATATTTGTTTTCAGTTTGAATCCGATCATTTAAAAGTGCACACTTAATTGTTTATAAAGGTATATGGCTCATAAATGTGTGACAAGTATTCGCTGAGTTTGGTTTCAGTTTATAGACGTGCTCAAGAAAAAAAAGTTCACCGCGACGGGGAGGCAGAACGCACACCCTGTTTATTTTCTTTATTTTACAAAAGCACAATGTTTTGATTTGATTGTAAGTGGACACATACAAAAGTAGAAATATCACAGATTCTTTTTTTATATTTCTTTTTTCTGTATGACCATAAATGAATTAAATTTAAGTTTTAAGTTTTAAATGTTAAATTTAAGTTTATTGTGCTACAATGTGAAGAAAATCCAGCAAAACGTGCGGGTGCGTTTGTCGACCCCAGAGGGTTAAAGAACACAGACACAGTCATATCATTTCCATAATGACCAACGCAATCTACCAGGTAGCGTCTGTTTTAAGACATGCTTTTTTTGGGCGCTAAATAATGGCGCAAGCACCTGTAAATTGACGAGCGCACACCTTAGTAAATCACCTTGCATGATTCATTTAAATACTCTCCTCCCATAAATTTTGCACCTGAAAGGGAAACTCCTAAAAATGCATATGCAATAAGGTCAGCCGCAAAAATAACTGTATCTACGCCTTTTCAGCACAAATTTTTCAATGCGTGTCTTTAGTAGATCCTGCAGAGGTGGGAGTAAGTCACACATGTGCAAGTCACAAGCAAGTCTCAAGTCTTAACCTTCAAGTCTCAAGCAAGTCCAAGTCAATTTTGTGAAAAGCATGTCAAGTCACTGCTTTATGTCAAGCAAGTCAATTCAAGTCGTAGCTTGGGTCACAAGTCACTGGCAAGTCATACAAACGTTTGATGATTTCACTGAATTTATATATATAAATAAGTTAAAACTACAGAAGTTGTGGACTATGGTTTTATTTGAAACATTTTTTTTTAAATATGCATTTCCACATAAAGCTGAGTGGTTACTACAAAAAAAATCTAAAAAATAAAAAATAAATAAAAATTTAAATTACATAGCCTAAAATGTAAATGTAACTGAACCGAGGCCAACATTAAAGCATGAAAAAATAAATATGCCTCAAACATTGCAGAAGACCATTAAAAGGTATTAAACAATTCACAATGCAAGCATAATGGTTCATATGCCACCAAATGGCATTCTTCAAACTGGCATCCCCTTTATATAAGTTTTAAATAATTATAAATATAAAAAAAATTTTCAGAGAAGTCAGAGAAGCATTCATTCAACTGATTTGTTCACAACGGCAGATTCGTTCTGGAACTAAGCAACTAGGTCACTGAATCACAAATAAGCATAACTCTTTCTGTGGCTTGTTTGGAACTATTGTCATTGGAGAAATAGAGCAAAAACAGAGAATATTTGGAACATTCTGTCTAAAATGTCACATCACAATATTCACTCTTTGTTTACTAAACTGTTTTATAAAATCATTATCACATTTGCAATCGTACCAATATTCTGGAAATATTTTTTAATATCATATGTTATAGGCTAATTATAAAAATAACTCATACTAGGGCAATTTTTCCACCACATTTAGAATTTTGCGTGCATATTAATTCTGCTGGCATTTTGCCCCCAACCCCCTGATAACATCTAACCCTGCTTTAAGAGTAACATAAAACACGACAAAACATTAACAGTTTTTTATGTTGTTTTTTGTCATTGGAAAGAACAACATATTTGGCTTTAAAGCATGATTGGAAAGCATGATTTATCATTTGAATATTGACAACATTAAGCTACATTATTAACAAACAGGTTAAACAAGCCATAGCTTACTTTTAGACGTTGTGAATGAAGTTCGACTGTTCGAGGTTGTGATGGTCGTCCGATATCCCTTGCCTGTTATTAGGCGTACAGCAAATCTTCTTGTATGAATATGGTCAATTTCTAGTGTTTATATCCAAAAAGAAACGATGCTGGGAGATGTTTTTGTATTTAGCGCGCTCACTGCGATGTATGTTTTTCCTGGGCTTGTGCAGCGTCACGCAATCGCGCAGAATCTGATTACTGGCGTCAATGGTTCCGTTGCTTTCATTTTGTTCATCAATTGATGTTGCGATGATTTATATAAAAATGCATATCAAGTCATTCTCGAGTCATACAGTTCAAGTCAAGTCAAGTCTCGAGTCATTGAATCTCAAGTCAAAGTCAAGTCGAGTCATTTTCTTAATTTAGTCAAGCAAGTCTCAAGTCCTTAAATTTGCGACTCGAGTCTGACTCGAGTCAAGTCATGTGACTCGAGTTCCCCATCTCTGAGATCCTGACAGTAGTTTTTTAATGCCAAAAGAGGGTTTGCGCTGGCGTAAGCTTTTAGTAAATCTGGCCCTAGAACTAAATCAGAATCTCAAAACACACAGTATTCATAATCCATAATAATTTAAAATATCCATAATAATATTTAAAAGACTTAGCATAGCTTTGTGTTACTAACAGAATCTTTCTCTTGCTCTTCTAGATCCAGGATGGGAAACTCTGAGAGCCAGTATAGCATCCAGGGCTCTAGAAACAATAGCTTCATCATTCCTGGTAGACAGAAACCCTACTCATTCAAGGTCCACTCTGCCAAAGAAGACGCTTTATCACCTCTTGGCTTTTGGAGTGCTGGTTCAGGATTTTCTGCATTGAAGTCCAGAAATGTAGATCGTGGTTCCTCCCCGTCGAAGAGCAGCCGCACCTTTATGTCCCGCCATTATGATTACATCACACATAAACTAAAGAGTGGTGCAAATAGTCAGTGGAATGGGGTTTCAGAGGACTTGTTGCCTGATGGCTGCTTGACATTGCCTTCTGAAAATGGCTGCTTGTATGGCGGCCACAAGGAGAAGAGAAAACCCTGTAATAATTATGCTATTAACACAATGAAGATGCTTGAGAAAAGTCCCAGGTTTGAGGATATTGAGGACCAGAGCAGCCCCAGGGTTGTTATCAAGAAAGATGGTAGTGTACGAGTAGAATTTAACAGCAGTTCAAACAGTGCCCTTACTTTGGATGATTGCGCTGGACCAGTTCAGCTCCTCAAGTTTTCCCCTACATTAGAGTCCAGTTCTCGCTTATCTGGTGTATGTCCCTCATTAGACGCCCATCTTGGAGCTGCTCAGGCTGTTTCCAGCTTCAAGAGCAGTAAAGGTAGCTCTCTGAGCTCAGATGGCTCCTTGTACGACTTGCCCTGGGGGACCAGTGTCGAACTTAACGATTCAGACAGTGCATCCCCTAACAGCCAAAGACTAATCATTTCATCAAACGTGGGTTTTTTGGATGAGCCGTTGGCTGCCAATACTGCAACCATGCTCTACAGGGATCCCAGAATTGCTGCCACCTTCTCTACGGTTAAGGATTTGCAGTTTTCAAATGACAGCCATTTAAAGCACAGATCCTCCTATGTGTCTGTGATGGAGGAACACTGTTCGGAAGGAGGCCCAGAGGAAGAGCAATATTCCTCCTTCACCTTACCTTGCCGTAAACCTAAGCCTTTTCTAGACAATAATGAAAAGAAAGTGTCCATCAGAAACAGATTTAGACGCATCAGTGACTGGACCGGAAGTTTGACCAGGAAAAAGTTTCAGGTAAGGACAATCCTTTGGATGGCTGTTTCCATTTTACTTTAAACATGCTCATTTTTTACCTCGTAGGGCTGTTTTGTGAATATGTTTTTGTTTTATTTTTATTTAGTAAAGTGAGTGATGTAATAAGATTTAAATCCAATGCCAGCCTCAGTCTGCATATCCGAGTTAATGCAAACAAACTATTGCTCACTCTCGGGATTAGGGGTTGCGTCTCTCCTTAAATTTTTTAGTTGTTGGCTAGGTGAACATCTCAAATAAGATTGTTTGTATTACAGCTCCTCAAAAAGCTGCACAGTTTCAGGAATCATTCATGTCACGTCTTTCACATCAACACAAACGTCAAAAGCGGCCATTGTAAATCAGCAAGACCACAAGTGCACATGAAGCAGTGGCGAAGACACATAAATAATTATAATACACATCTTATTACACTATAACTTTATTCATTTAGTTCAAAGAATAATTAAATGTAAGTTTACATGGTCAATCGCAGACGGTTATCCCTATAGGTGCACGCTTGTCAAAATGAAATGTTAAATATGATTCATCAGTTTCTGTGTCCCGTCCCCACAATGTTATCGTTATGACGCAAGGTTGTAAAACTTGTAATAGTAGGAATTGTAGATTTGTGGTTGAATTTGAAAATGGTGAAGCCGATATCAATCAGTTGATACTTTAAAAAGCCTAAATTAGATATCTCAATTGTACAGCTGCAAGAAACCAAGTCTAGCAATGAATTCGGGTGATTCCTTTAAACTTTAAACTTCCTTCAAAATTCCTGCAAACTGACAGACACTTGAGTATAATGAGATCATCTCCGATTTTAAGTTCTGTTGTCTCAGACTAATATTGTAGGAGGACCAGTAAAGGTACAAAGATTCTCTCAATGTTTATAGTTACACAGGTCTAAAATTTTTTTTATATAATGTTATACTGACAAACTTGATAGAAAATAGTAAGAGTCATTTTATTGTGTGTCCTGCACTGTAAAAAAAAATAGCCTAATTAGTAAGTCATGGCAACGTATGTTTTTACATTACTTTAACTCATAAAATAATTTAAGCAATTTCTTTCTTTTATAAGTTATACGAGATTCAACTTAATTTTTTATGCCAGTTTTAATAAAGTTTAAGTTGAAATGACTTGGACAGCCAATTTGATTATACTTAATTTAAAGCAGCAACAGAATTTTTTTTAAGTTGAAATAAGTGAAACATTTTTACAGTGTAGTTTTACAGTTTTCATATTCTAGCCTACGCTTTGCCCACCGTGTTTTATGAAGGCACACTCCCTTGAACATTTCTGGCCTCGCCCCTGACATAAGGTGTGCCATTTGGGATGGGGCCAATGTCTAGTTTACATTTTTACTTATTTAACCTGCCCAGTATAGTGGTGAGCAGTGAGGTACAGTAGCAGGGAGAAAGATGCTTTTAGCCAATCATAACAGTGTGCTTAATCATTAATTTTTCAAAATTCCTAACCATATCTAGGAATCTAAATATCTTAGAAACTTGGTTGTGGGCTCATTTGCCTGTAAGCAGCCAACCCAGAAGATCTGACACCTTTTCTTTTTCACATTTTCTCATTTTCACATCAACAGACAAATCCAATTTTCATTTCAACAAACAGGGATTAAAGTTCTCTGTCGCTACGATGGATTTCTGTCATTTGGAGAGACCACGCACTATATATAGTGATGTGTCGTTTGTGAACAAATCAGTGTTTTTGAACTAATATTTTAAGTGAATGACTCTTGTTTACTTTCATACACAGACTCACATTTCTCGTTCACTGAAGACTCTCTTCTTTGAAGCTCTATTTAGAAGTATGTAACTTCTTTGGTGGCTTGTCCTGCCTGTAAAGACAGAGCATGAGCCAGTAGTTTGCTAGTGAAATGTATTTCATTGGGTTGGACCTACCAAATGGATATGTCCAGTTCCAATAAATCAGTCACTGAACTAGTCAGCGTTTACTCTGTTAGTGAATGAAATAAGAGTCAGACATCTTGTTCGTGAACATAGATCAATCTATCAAGTCGTTCTTGTTCACAACAAAAACAGAATGAATACATTTTTCAATGTAATGTGTAAATTCTTAACGTGTAAATTTGATATGACACTGATAATATATTACAATACCATAAAGACATTTATGAAGTTTATTTTAGACTTTTATTGTCTTGTTGTGCAGCTTGATCAAAGCCATGCTCAGCAGTTTACACAATGGAGAAAATAGATCCATTTTTGTTGTCATTTATGATGAAAACGCTTTGGAAGATCTGAAGGACTATCTGGACAGTCAGGCCAGTGCTGCATCGTCACGAAAGTTTATCATGCTTGTGCCTTTAAGTCTTGCCAATTTAATCATTCAAGCGATTGATTTAGTACAAATCAATGCAATGACTCACTCATAACACATAAATGAATCTCATTTGTTGCCACCTGCTAGAGGAAACATATAATATCAGTATATCAGAATCTCAATAATATCAGAATCTGAACTAATCTTTTTGGTTTCAAAAGACTACTTTCGAAATTGAACAAACTGACAATAGAAAGGGTGAATAGAAAAGATTCCCCCTTAAGATTGTCCCTTAAAGGAGAACTCATTTTTTTGTACATTTGGAGTGCTGTCAATACAGAGAACAACGACAAAAATCGGTGTTGCCTACACCGAGTTATTCTATTTTTAAAATTTGCACCCTGTTGACTTAAATGGGGCAAGTACTAAACCTGCTTTTAGCCTCTTAACATCCTTGATGTGTCATTACAAGTGCACAGAAAATGTGAGTGATTCCTTCTGAGTGAACACGAGTGAATCTGACTGCAGTAGATGTGAAAGATATGTATAAAAATGATGTTATTTAAGCCAGCGCAAATACCTGTGTTTACATCCTGTTTTCGGTTTAAGTCCAAAGTAATCGATTGTCGAGTTCACGCGCGTGATCATAGGTAACTAAACCTATGCACGTGAACTCGGCAATCGACTACTTTGGACTTAAACCGAAAAACAGGATGTAAACACAGGTATTTGCGCTGGCTTAAATAACATCATTTTTATACATATCTTTCACATCTACTGCAGTCAGATTCACTCGTGTTCACTCAGAAGGAATCACTCACATTTTCTGTGCACTTGTAATGACACAATAAGGATGTTAAAGGACAAATCAAGTGAAAAATGAACCTGGGGTTAATTAACACATGGTTACCGAGTCGATCGTTCCCTGCAATGCGTTTTCATGAAAATCGAATGTAAAGAGTTTTATCTTTAAAAACAGATTAGCTCATAACAGTAGTATATTGGGCACAGAGTAAGTAAAAATAAATCGCTAGTTAATACCACTAACAAGGCTCAAAATAGCCTCACACTAACACGGGAGCATAATGAGGGTCCTTACATACAAACCGAAGCATTGAGAACTTTGTAAGTGTACAGACAGTTTAATAAGAAGATACTTTTTAAAGACAGTACATTACGCGTTGACATGCAGGATCCATCTTGGAAAACAGTCTTGACTAATCGAGCCACGAACGCCGTCGATAGGATAGCTGGTCGATAGGAATTACGTTTGTGAAATCTAACGTAGCACGGCGTTCCTGGCTCTATTAGTCCAAGATGGATCCTGCATGTCAACGCGTAATGTACTGTCTTTAAAAAGTATCTTCTTATTAAACTGTCTGTACACTTACAAAGTTCTCAATGCTTTGGTTTGTATGTAAGGACCCTCATTATGCTCCCGTGTTAGTGTGAGGCTATTTTGAGCCTTGTTAGTGGTATTAACTAGCGATTTATTTTTACTTACTCTGTGCCCAATATACTACTGTTATGAGCTAATCTGTTTTTAAAGATAAAACTCTTTACATTCGATTTTCATGAAAACGCATCGCAGGGAACGATCGACTCGGTAACCATGTGTTAATTAACCCCAGGTTCATTTTTCACTTGATTTGTCCTTTAAGAGGCTAAAAGCAGGTTTAGTACTTGCCCCATTGAAGTCAACAGGGTGCAAATTTTAAAAATAGAATAACTCGGTGTAGGCAACACCGATTTTTGTCGTTGTTCTCTGTATTGACAGCACTCCAAATGTACAAAAAAATGAGCTCAATGTTAAAATTGACCGGAGTTCTCCTTTAAAATGCTGTTGGTCTTGAGTCCCTAAAGAAATGTAAAAAAGGTTTTGAAAGTCAGAAGATTTTTTTTTTTTGCATTAATCCCTGCTCACATTTTCTTATTTTTTCACAAATGATAGTTTTTATGCAAGTTTTTCGTGTTTTATCCACATGGTTTATAGTCCGTGCATTCCTTGAGTGCAAGTCTTGACTGTTACTTGTGCCAGGTGCCACTGCGGGCATTGTTGCTTTGCCAGGAGCACATGTAGGGCACAATATTGAAAGCTGCAACATGCTAGTTCAATGAGACAGCAAACCCAAGTTTAGGTTTAGTGCTGTGAAGATGATGGGTATTCATCGCAAAAGCAGTGCTTGGCATTTGGTGAGTTCAAAAAGGAAACAAGGGAGAATTTCTTTTTATGGTGTTGAAGAAAGCAAGGAGTTGATTATTTGAAGATGGAATTGGAGAAAGACCAAAACCATGAGTACCTCATTTCATAAAATAAGTGTTACATTTACTTTTTATCATGTAGGCCTATTTTATAGGCTATATTAATTCTGATTAGATATTATATGCATTTTATTGGCTGAATGTGTATGTAAATTTCAAAGTCTTTTTCATTCTGCCTAAATTATATTACTATAATACTCATAGCCATCATTTTATTTTTGTAATCTTATATGTTTGGGGGGTTTTACCGTCAGTAGGGAGATATTCCTGTTCTGTGGCTTTTATGCTGTGTTTGATGAGTAAGAGCAGAATAGCTCTTTGATATTTTCTGTGGAGTCTGTGTCTGTAGAAGGTTTTTTTTTTTTTTTACAAACAGCCATTACTCTGGTATTACTCACTTCAGACTTGTAATATGATATGATACAGTCTAGTTCTTCTTTAATCAGTCATTCAAAGTGACTGCGTTTTCTTCTGCTCTTATCATAAGAAAGCAGTGAATTATTTTTTTAACTAAAGGCATTTTAAGCATAGTAATCTTGACTAAAACAGATATACAGCCATGAAATTTGGCTTTAAAGTCATTTTAGCAACTTAGTACGGATTAGCTGCTGAGTAGTCAAGACCTTATTCAGAGCGCCACCATGACAGGAATGAGAGCGAGTCTGTGAGGGATAGACTTACCATGTTTTTAATGTCATCCAATGTAAATTTCCACATCAAGTCAGGTCACCTTCATTTATATAGCGCTTTTAACAAAACAGATTGTTTCAAAGCAGCTTTACAGTGATAATAGGAAATTAAAGTAATAGAGATCATTTTGGCTTTACAGCAGCTCTAGAATAAAGTTATTGTCCAGCTAAAGTTAGTTTTGATTGATCGATTCACTTCCATTGCAAAGATCATTAGTTACTAACTTAGGGGCCGCTAACACGACACCGTTCTAACAAAAAACCCTTAACGCACTCCGGTCGGCTCATTCGCACAACAACAGTGCCCGGTGGCTCGAGAACGCAAACCTTGAAACAGGTTCCAAGGTGCAAGTGTTGAAAAATTTGGAAAAATGTTATCATCTCCACGTAAGCCCCAAAAACGAGAATCTGAGAAAACGCTGATGGCGTGCACATGCATATTATGTGTTTAGTCTATAGGTATGCGCGTTTGAATATATATATATATTGTCTTTCTTTTCAAATTGACCTCAACAAATGACTTGTCTGTCCTTAAAAATTCATAATGCCATTTATAATGCCACGTGAATGCCAGAGCTCAGCTGTAGTGTAAAGTTTTACGCAGTGTTGGCACGTCTGAACCCTTGTGTAATTAGTGTCAGCTTCTGGAGATGTGTTGAATTTGAAGGATGCTCGAGAAGGATCCTACCCAGATTTATTTTGAAGTGCGCTCCTCATAAGAGCAGAAGGGAACTGATGATCTTATTAGTGGGATTTTCAAATTACACCCCTTTAAACAATATATCTACTATGATGGAGGAATGGGCTTTCATTGTTCATAAATTTGTGTAACATTGTGAAAATCTGCGCTTGAGCTTACTGTCATACACAGGGCATAACTGACTTCTCTGTTATTCTTTTTTTTTGTGGTGGTGGTTGCTTAGTTTTATTATTGCTATTTTAAAGTACTTTAGGTCATACTTTCAGTAATCTTAACTACTGTGTACTGATATTTATTAACTACAAGATTATGTATTTACTGTGTAACTACAAAATACATATTTACTGATAATGAGTTTGAGGTATGGTTAAGTTTAGGAGTAAGGGTAGGATTAGGCATTAGAATTTTATTTAGGTTTTGGGGTAAAAGTTTGGGTTACGGTTAGGGCTAAACTTCAAATTGGTAATTAAATGCATGTACTTTAAATTTAATTACAATACACCAACATTTATGCACATAAGTAAACTGTATCAAATGGTTAAGTGCATAGCAGGTATGTAGTAGTTAGGCCACCTAATATAAAGTGTGACCTTATCTTATTGTTTCTCATAATTGTTGCCACCTACCTGAATGATACCTCAAATTGAGGTAATTTGTGTTTCTATGGATTTCTGCTTAAAAACCACTCTGAACATTAAGAAATGAATAGCAACTCTATTAAAATGCTGTGGCAAAACATTTGCATAAACATTTGAACCACTCATATTTTCTTTAGGATATTGAAGAAGAAAAAAATGGTCTGAAATGACCAGATTTCAAAATCGATTTTGTGCTATGTACAAGAAACTGTTCATTAATTGTTTTAAAAGCTGATAATTTGATAAAGTAAACAGGATTTCAGCTCACATTTCAGCATAAATATAACCTTATTCTCATAATGTTTCCCCTTTACTGTTTGTTGTAGGAGCCCAGATATAGCGAGTCCGTCGATTGCTTTGATAGTGGTGTGGATGTCCTCACTGCAGATACCAGCTCTCCCTCTCAGGTCTCCAGCTTTAAGACTCTCCCCAACGGCAAGTCTCAAACCCGCTCTCACTCTCTGACACTGAACACCTGCAGCGGCTCTGCTGGTGCCCTTCATTCGGGGACTGATGTTTTGCGGCAGAACATCTACAAGAACTTCATGAGGGAGTTGAAGACTGGTCGGCCTCCAGAAGACTGGTGTGAGAGCTCCTCAGAGGAGACAGAGAGCAGTAGTCAGGAAATCCTAGGGTCTCTAGAGCAGCTGGACTTGCTGTTTGAGAAAGAACAAGGTGTAGTTCGGCGGGCCGGATGGCTCTCCTTCAAGCCCTTGCTCACTGTACACAAGGACCACAAACTAGAGCTAGTGGGCCGTCGAAAATGGAAGCAATTCTGGGTCACTCTAAAGGGTAGGTATGCCATGATTGCTGTAACTACCACTGTGATTTACAGTGCCACTCATGTTTGTGCAGTAAAGAAACTGCTTGAACTGATCAATCATGGCAAGGTTTTTTTTCTGCAGGTTGCACATTGCTGTTCTATGAGACCTATGGAAAAGCCTCTTCAGAACCAGAGTCTCCATGCTATGCCTTGTTAGCAGAGGACGGTGTAGTCCAGACTGTTCCTGAGCACCCCAAGAAAGAGAATGTGTTCTGCCTCAGTAACACCTATGGTGATGTCTACCTTTTTCAGGTCAGTTAAAAACCTGAGCTTACAAACTCTTGTTCATTTCACACTGGATGGGTTAGCAGATTATAAGCAGTGCAGAAGCTGCGTCTTTGCAGAGCGGAAGCAATGTGCCGCAACTGAAGTAGAGCTGAAGGTGTAGTCCTCTAATGACAGCATATGTCCCTTTCTCCCACACACTCACCCCATATAACCATAGAACATGTCAAACCATATAACATGCTGTGCATTGCAATTTATATGATGAAAATACTTAGACTTTAAATAGTTTTAGCAGGCTCTTTGTGTTTGCAACTCAACTGGGAATAGTGTGTTTTAGTTTTTTTGATGTTACTAATTGAAATAAGAGTAGTTTCTGGCCATTATGTCGCTGAGGACCAGCCACTTCCTTGTTGTTGTAAGAATGACTGATCATTTTTGAATGGATAGGACTTTTTTCTCAGTGTAAGCCCTGCCATTTTTATATTATGCAAAATTTTCTGGCTTAGTTAGCTAGACAATTTCTTGCTATTCCAAATGCTGATTAGTGCAGTGTGTAAATAAAAAAACTACACACACATTACCTGTCAGTAATGTTTCTGGTGGAATAAATACCTTATGATATCAAGCATAACTTAAATGCTTGAAATCTGTTTTTTTAGACAAATACAAAGTGGGGTCCAAAAGGCTGAGACACTGAAAGTCTAGACCTCATAATATAATTGAAAATGCATACATTTTGTAGGAATTTGAAAAAAACGTAAAACAACGTAATGTTGTTATTATATACGTAAAATGAAGTATAAAGTTTCTAGGTCACTAATAAAATAACCTTATTTGTGATACTGATACAGGAATTTCTATGTATAAAATTTTACATTTCCTTCCTTTTATGTTTTTTTCCCACTCTAGGCCTCCAACCAAACTGACCTGGAGAACTGGGTAACTGCCATTCATTCGGCTAGTGCGTCTCTGTTTGCGAAGCGCTACGGGAAGGAGGACACACTGCGTTTGTTACGTGGGCAGATCCGTGGTCTTCTCCAGAAGATCGACATGGATGGCAAGATGAGGAAAATGGCAGAGCTGCAGTTGTCCATCGTTGGTGACCCCAAAAATAGAAAGGCTATTGAAAACCAGGTAAGCAACCAATCAAGTTCATTTGGTGCAACACTGTTATGTAGTCCTTTTTTGTTTCAGCTATGCTTGATATGTACTACAGTTTTTTTACAATCGCTATGACAGTTTTTTCAATACATTTAACAAGTTTCCTAAACTCTTAACGTACCAACACACCTAAAACACACATTTGGCAAAACGGTTAATTTCATGCTCAAAATCACACATTGTAAACTAAACTCCAAAACTAATTTTCGAAATGCAATAATACACTAACACAATACACTATGTCTAACAAAACACTGCAAACATGTTTCAAAATCAAATAATTATTCAAAACACTAACACATGTTCTCTTCCAACAGGAACACTTAGTCAATCATAACACAATGACAAAAAAAACACTATCATCAGCTGAAATTACAGAAACTGCATTATTTTATGTGTCAGGTCTGCCCTTATACAACAGACAGTATATTGTATTGATCATAGATTGTGTTTTGCACTGCAGCTTTTTTTTTTTTTTTTTTAAGTCTCTCTACATTTTGGTTTTGTTTGTAATGTAAATGCATGCATTTTGTTGTTGTTTTTTTGCAGCAGAAATTCAATACAACAAAATGAATGACCCTTCTTAGAGTAGCTTTATAGAATGTATGGTTTGTGAAAAAAAGAAGACAGACAGAATTGCTGCAGTAACGGCTTTATTTGCAACAGGACATTTCTGCAAGATAACAAAAATATGCAACATAGCTGCCATTTACAGTACTACTGTATGTGAAAATACAAAATATACAAACAGAAAAAGATGTTCTCATCCACATCACACCTGATATCTTCCCTGGCAAGGCATCTTGGGAAGAATCTTTTACAGTAACAGTGCCTTATCCACCCCTGGTAGTGTTCAGCTGTGATGTCTTGGTATGCAGCATATTTTGCATACAGGAGGGACATTTGGTCCTGTGGACTATGATCAAAAACATTTCATCTCCAGGCTGAGAATACTCCTCAATGGGGTTGAGGAAAGGGAAGTAAGGGGCAAGGAAAATGGACATCATCCTCTGATGGGCGTCAAACCAGGCTGTGACTAGACGGGAATGGTGGAATGCCACATTGTCCCATATTTGCATAACTTGAATCAGCTGTTTCTCACTAGCAATGGAATAATGTGAAAATACAAAATATACGAACAGAAAAAGCACCAGAATAAAAAATAAAAAAAGAGTCATCTTCTAATTATTTGCATAATTCAATCAGCTGTTTCTCAGTAAGAATAGAATAAAATACAGGGGATATATTTGTGTTTCAGTTCACAATATAAACAGCTGTTTACCTTGACTTTAGCCTGTAAGGTTAGGTTTAGAACATGGTGTTATCTGTGCTGACATACAGTGTTAAAGCATTGGTAAATTTGGCAGTAAAAATCCATTGTTTTGGTCTTGTTTGAGCTTGTGTGTAAAAGAAGTTCAAGCATTTTAAATTTGTGCTAACTGTATGCATTTTGTGTTAAAGCAACAAGAAATGTGTTAATAGTATAGCTTACACAGACGGATGTAGTGCTAACTGTGTTAAGAGTTTTGGAAAATTGTTAAATGTATTGAAAAATCTGTCATAGCAATCGTAAAAAACTGTAATAAGTGAGATATGTTGAACAAGGAAAGACAGAAAAGTGCATGAATTTCTTAGACAATTAAGGTGTACATGTGATGATTTTACCATTAAGTTTAGTGCTTTTACCAAGTCATTATGTTTGAGGCTTTGTGGTGAGATGTGTATGTGTTGACAAGGTTAAGAATTTACTAAGTTCCCCGTTTTGTCTTAAACATTGGGATTAATCATTGAGAGCTTAGTCATGTTAACAGAAGGCATGTTAATCTTACAGCCACATACCGCTTTAGAGGTTGCATGACCCACAAAGCTTTAGTTGACCAATGGCATTAGTAGTTTTCTCCCACTGCCTGATAACAATCAAGGTAATGCTTCATGGGAACCTCTGAAGTTGATGCAAAGGTCAAAGGGGGAGTCAGAGGGGTGCCAGGCTGGATGAGGGATTTGGAGAAGGGGAAGAGGTTAGAATGGCCTGAGAAACTGGACTACTTTGAAGTCTTGTCTGTCTCCACAAGTCAGTGCCAACTGGGCAGTTTAAAGTCTCCACTGACCTCCCCTCACCCTTCCTCCCTAACTCAAGTCTTGCTCATGTCTTGCATCCACTGCAACTTAACTAAACATATTCCTTTTAAATGAATCAGGAAAAAGGTCAGATAAACAAATGAAAGAGAAATCTGTAGAACTACACATTTACACATGTTGCCCATCCAGAAGTAGTAAGCATTGCTTGTTTATTTCAAATATATATACCTCAGAAGGCAAAAAGAAATGTGTCCAGACTCATGCATAATCTAGTTTACTTAAGTGTGTCAAACTTCTTTCAGAAATTTAGTGACTCGAAGTAATGTAAAAAAAATCAATCTTGATACTAAAAAGTATCAATCTTCATTATAAGCTCATTATCAACCTAGTACCTCTTAATTGCAACTTTGTTTCAAGTCTCAGAAGTTGTCACTGACTTTATGTCAGTGAGTATATGTACACATTTGATGTTTGTGTGTCCTAATGGCCTCGTGGGAACATTTCTGGTAAGCGTGCCAGAGGTTTTGGGTTCTAATCTTTCTTCGTATTGCTTTTTATTTTTATTTTCTTAAACAAAAAATGTTCATCAGTGATTGTATATCAAGAGCATGGACACATTTGTGTGCATCTTGTTTTGTGATTTTACCGTAACAAATAGAGAGACTCAGCTCCCCACAACAGCGTTAGATTGAAGCACTTGTCTGTATGTAAAGATGTGAGCCGCGAGAGAACAGAGGCAACACTGTTCAAAAACGACACATTCCAGCGCCAGATTGCCTCTTATTTAACACAAACTAACTAAATGAATACTCTTCTAGACCAGTGGTTCTCAACTCCAGTCCTCGGGACCCACTGCTCTGCACATTTTGTATGTCTCCCTTATTTAACACACCTGAACCAGATTATCAGCTCATTAGGAGAGACTCCATGAACTGAACTGAGTGTGTCAGATAAGAGAGACATACAAAATGTGCAGAGCAGTGGGTCCCGAGGACTGGAGTTGAGAACCACTGTTCTAGACAACTGGAGATGTTTCCTTTGCATTAGGTACATCCATGCCGTGAGATGTTAAAAAAAGTGGTGGGGACATGTCCCACCCGCAAATTAAAGGGGTCATATAATGGTACATGCACTTTTACAAGTTGATTGTACTGAAATGTGTGTTGGCAGTGCCTGTACACAACCATCATAAAATGATAAAAATCCATCCAGTGTTTTTTTTTTAATCTCCTTGTACACTCTCTGAAATCAAGCCGTTCGATTTTGTGACGTCACAAAATCGACGCCCCTCCCACGATTGTGATTGACAGCAGCGTTTCAACACAGACCCGCCCTCACTCGTGAGCGAGCTGTCCGTCATAATAGTGCATTGATATGCTGGAGAAGAATGGCATCTAAGCGATTGTGGCGTTCTGTTCTTGGGTCTAATAAGGAACACAGCAGTCATTTTGATGTTTTGGTGGAATATTCCCAAAGCATTGACGCGGGGATTCCCTCGCGGGGATTCCCCACGATCAATGTCCATGCTTTTATGTTTGCGAATCATTTCACACACCAGACTGCTTTACAAACGAGGGTCAGTAAAGCTGGTTTTGCTAAGAAGCTGTTCCTGAAAATAGGATCGGTACCAACTATTCGTGTTCCTGCTGCACCTCCAGAAGAAGAAGTGAGTGTAACATTTTATTAACCTTTATATTAATATTTATATTAATCTTTGCAAATCGCTTGCTGCACGCTTCACGATGAATGCGGCTATTTTTACACTCAGGTACATTATGACATGTTTTCTATGTACGACGTTCTCAATATAATTCATAATCCCACGTTTATAATGAACGACGCGTTATGGTTATTGTGTTATTGTGTTACAAACGGTGTATGCACAGAACAGAGGGGCGGGGTGAGCAAAGCGCATTATCATTTAAAGACGCATGCACTTAAACGGCGTGCTGAAACAGAGCTTTAGAAAATTTGTGTTTTCTTACAATACTAATGGGAATTTTTAATTAAAGTATATTACAAACTTTTAATTTATACCCTAAAGAATCATATTAGCTTGTACAAAAATGGCATTATATGACCCCTTTAAGCCTATGTGCATCAGATTGTCAATGAACAGACTGTGTGAGAAGGACCTTCACCTGGACCGATGACAACGCAGTGCTGAAGTGCCAGCTAGTCTCTCCCTATGGAGGATCCCACTACCACTCTACAGATAAGGCGTTGTCGGGAAAATTCGTCTCGCGGTCCTACCCCAAAGCAACAAATAAAATAAAATTCCTTATCAAAATTTATAAGGAAAGACAAGTATTTTGTTTAGGCTTGGCTTGTAGGGAATTCCAAACCTGCGTATATTCAAACGCACATAACTATAGAACCCATTCTAAATGCGCATGTGAACGCCATCAGCGTTTCTCATAGGTTCGCGTTTAAAGTCTGTGTAGAGAGAATGGTGTCGTCTTAGCGGCCCCTAATTTAATAACAAATGATCATTGCGACGGAACCAAATCAATTAAAACTAACTTTAGATGGAAATAACTTAACTCTGCTGTAAAGCCGAAACAATCTCTGTTACCTTAAATTATACGCTTATCTCTGTAAAGCTGCTTTGAGACAAACTACATTGTTAAAAGCGCTATATAAATGAAGATGACTTGACTTGACTTGAGAACTTTCAACTATTATATCTTCACCTAGTCAACACAGGTAGCTATCAGCTGATGCGGTATCAAATACCCTGGGACACAATTAGAACAAATTTCTCAAACAGGTTGCAAGACTTAGGCGAGCTAGTGTGTTCTTAATGGGCTCTGAGCTACAGCAAACAGGCCTCTCTTTTTGTAGTAATGGGAGGATGCCGGTATCCAGTGTCACACTCCTAAAACTGCACTGCTGTGTTAGGGTAAGTTCCCATGACTTATGGTTACTTATTCCCATGACCCATGATTAACAACACAGTGTCTATCCAGCCTCATTATACTTGATTTAACAGTGTGGGGTTGAGTTGGTAGGATTTAATAAACCAAAAGCCAAGAAACTGTAAAGGCACAGTGTCTCTAGACTCATTGCCAGTGGTATGAATTGATGCTGAAAGCCCAAATCAAGGCATACAGGCTACAAACAAAAGTAACATCAATGCCAAAGTGCCGTTATTGATTAGCTGCAGGGTTTGACATTAACTTTTCTGTTCGACCCCCTGTGGCTAGTGATTTTCCAAAGTTTCTAGCCACTCAGCATTTTCACTGGCCACAATTTTGACACCAATTCCATGGGGGTAAACTGCCATATAGATATATTTAATATGATCTTATAATTTGGCAGCAGATATATTAGGCTGCTGTCACTTTAAGACACACAGCTCCATTACGCCCGTTTCACACATACTCCGTGTGCAGTGCGTATGCGGTGCTTGTTGCGGTGTGTATGCGGTGCAGGAGCAGCACGCGCTATAGTGCTTTCACATATGCTGTGTTTGCAGTGCGTAACTGATCCGCTGCTGTAGGCTATACCACAAATACATACTCACTATTTGTATTTCAAATCCAGAAGTTATCAGCAACTTTTATTTAAAAAAAGTTTTTTGTCAGCATTGCGATTCTCTTTGTACACATACACTGTTTAATAGACGTATTCACGTTTAAACACAATTTAAACAACATATTATTAAATGCATTACTTCTATATAATTATATATTAAGTTGCTCAAGCAAGTGGTAAAAATATTTTACCATGTAGGCTACTTATATTAAAATCGCATAGCCTACATTTTAAATTAAAACTTAAAATTGACAAAAACAGTAGACTCATACCCTTGCCTTTCTTTTGCATAATTTAAATCTTTATACAATAAATCTTGCATGTCGCAAATAACTTGTTTTTCCACCTCCACAAATGAGACGAGTGTTGTTCATTATGTTGCCTTGTTGAAGTAAATTGTATTTTCCCTTGATTTACCCCGGTCTTAACGTCTCAGCATTGCGATTCTCTTTGTACACATATAGCCTACACTCTTTAATAGACGTATACACGTTTAAACACAATTTAAACAGCGTCAGCCTATTATTCAATGCATTACTTCGACTTATATTAAAGGTGCATTAAGCAACTTTTCATGTTAAAAATACCCGTTTTCTAACCCATACATGCTTAAACAATTGCCTGATGGGCTGAATGAGCCCTTCTCTGATCACCGAGATTGTCTCTATAATCCTGTAAAGTAAAATAAATAAGAGGGATTCGGGCCGGAATTTTAGACTGGGCGTGACGTCATGCGCGTTCACGGCACGCTCACATAGCTATGCCTGGCAGGTTTGTGTATTCGCCGGCATTCTCCGTAGAAGATGGATTGTAAGAGACCTGCTTATAGTTCATTTCAAACACCAACGCAAACTCCACGTAAGATAATAAAAAGAAAACTTTTGTCCGTGAGTGTGCACACCTCTAGTTGCAGTTTTGCTTGCCGCCAGAGGGGGCATAGTCTCGCGTAGCCAGACCTTCAGACTAGAGTCCTGCACTCCCGCGGGAGTCCCGCGGGACCCGACGCAAAACAGAGCGGCGCGGGACAAATTTTAAAAGGTCATTGCGGGAGCGGGCGGGATGATGAAGGTGCACTTGCGGGTGCGGGCGGGGGGGATGATACACTGCACTCCCGCGAATTAAATATGAGTGTAAAGTAAAATATATAAATGATTAAAGTAGCGTACATAATTTGTAGTTGTGAGGGAGATTCTGTTTGGCAGCAATAAAAACGTTTTAAGCAGCCTAAACTTGGATGTTGCCGTTTAGGGTAGGGCGGGGCCTAATCTCACGCACACTTGTTTAGAGACAATTCCTTCATGTTGCTCCGTGTTCGAATTCGAAAGCTTCAAGTTCAAAATAGACAGCATGGACGAGGAAAAGAGCACCTCTAGTGCTTTTAGATGTAAGCACTTCTCTAAAGAAAGGCACGTTTAGGCTACTACAAAACAAATATCACGAAACATCAAATCAGACATTTGGCAGTCTTTTTCGGTTGTGCATGATGGAGAGGGGAATCAACTACCTTTTACCTGCTGCCATAAATGCCAAAAGGTGTTAACATACAACGGACACAAATCGCATTTTTTTTCCAAGACCTTTCGTGAGACAGTTCGTGAACATACATCCTGCCTGCCGTCTTGCGGGCATTTGCGGGCGGGAGCGGGATATAATATCACAGATGCGGGCGGGAGCGGGACTAAAAATAACAAATCTTTGCGGGAGCGGGCAGGAGCGGGACTGAACACTGCGGGAGCGGGACTGAAAATTGTGTCCCGCGCAGGCCACTACTTCAGACTGACGGCTGAAGGTCTGGAATTCATAGCAGCTTTCTTTGGCCAAGGCCCGCCCATAAGGCCGTTTGACCGACATGTCAAACAACCAATTACAGTTCGTTTCGTTCAGCGTCACGTTTCGGGGCGTGGAAATGTCCCCACAACAACAGACCGGCGTGCAACAAGTCAGTCAGCATAGAAAATCAAAGAAGGAGAAGAAAACAAGCAGTAAGTCATTGATCTGTTCGTGCACGTATACTACGTTTAGCTGATCTTGATAAATGCTCATTGTCACTCATGTAAACACAACAGTTTTTCTTCCGCAATCACACGTCTGCGCTTTGTTTCCCGGCTGACCGAAAATAAACGCGACACTCGCGCCCCCCGGAAATCCGATAAAATTCAACCAATCAGATGACGACTTCGACATTCCTGAAGTGTTTCCAGTTAAGTGTACCATATGCATCAGACGTTTAGCCAACGTTCCGTGGGCGTGACGTCTGAGGCTAAGACTAGAGGGGGCATAGTTCTGCAAAAACTCAGAGACTTGCTTAATGCACCTTTAAGTTGCTCAATTAAGTGGTCAAATATTTAACCATGTAGGCCTACTTATTTTAAATCGCAAACATTTTAAATTAAAACTTAAAATTGACAAAAACAGCCGACTCTCATGCCTTTTCTTTTTCATTTAAATTTTAATACAATAAATATTGCATGTCACAAAAAACTTGTTTTTCCACCTCCACGAATGAGACGAGTGTTGTTCATTATGTTGCCTTGTTGAGGTAAATTGTAGTTTTCCTTGCTTTACCCCAAAGTAGTATTTAATTAAATGCATTTATGGTGAGATTACTACATTTTAATTAATTAATCGCATTTATGGTGAAATTACTACATTTTCAGGTCAATCTGTGTTCATTTTGACCACGAAATATGCGCTGTCACTTTAATTCAGCGTCTGCAGCACAGCAGAAATAGACTCGGTGCGGAAACGATCGCTGCACTGCTGTATACGCACCGCAACTGGAACGGATCGCTGGACTGCAACCGCGTGCAGTGTGAAAGCTCTAGTCTAACCTGTTAACATGGTTGCGGAAAAAAAATACGCACTGCATACACACTGCAAACGGAGTATGTGTGAAACGGGCGTTATACATGCCTTTTCTTTCTCAACTGTTTACATTCACTTAAAACATAACTGACTGGCATTTTGACATTGTTTTGTGTCTATTTGACCATTTATGCGCAATAAGCAGCAAAAAGAACTCAATTTAGTAGTGATAGGCGGCTTTAATGTACGCGCACTTTGGGTTTGAGCACAACACCTGCGGGAATTAGTAAAATTATGTGCAGTACGCGCAATCCCTCGCCAAAATTCAACCAACAACCCTGTAACACCTACAATATTCATCTGGAGCAAATGAAAGCAGTGAGTGAGGGGAGGAGGGTTTGTGTGTCACTCGCTGTCGGAGAGATGAGAGAGAGAGAAAGCGCAGATGGTATTTTGTATCTATTCTGCTGAAAATGAGTAATGGAAGCATTTCAGATATTTTAGTATTAATATGTAATGAAAAATCTATATTTTTTGACAGCACTACATTGCAATTTATGATTTCAGATGCCTCTTTAAAAGACTACATTTGAAAAATGTATATATTCTATACAAAAATTCAACCCAAAGTGGCTAGTATGAATGACTGCTTTACATGCCGCTACTGAAATACACCCACATTTGGCGGGTGTTAATGTCAAGCCCTGATTAGCTGTGATTTTTTTTTTTCAATTATCTATTGCTAAATTAAATATTTGTATTTATTTTTCATAAAAATAATGAGTGAATGATATACAATAATAACATTATTGGTGTAGATAGACTTTTATTAATTGTGGCCTCAGACGGTGTAGAAAGGACCTATGATACATTTAAAACAAAACAAACGCTGGTCATGTTTATGTCGGACAGACGATCTCTTCCTGTTTTAGTGGGAGGTTCTTGTCTGCAGTATTGACCAGTCTAGTTGAATGTCTAGCTTTGTGAGATGAGTGTTTTTCATCTGCAAACTGATAATGTTCATAGAGCTGTGACTAATGGCCCTGGAATGTTTTTTTTTTTTTTTTTTTCATCGGTTTTGTCAAAAGAGCAAAGCATTCAATCCAATTGTTTCCCCTATAAGATTGTATTACAAAGTATAATGGCAATTGAAGATTGGAGGAAAAAACTCCCTTTATGCCCCACTCACATCTGAGAGCAATTACAGCCCCAGAGATCCATTACTCATGCCGTTTCTGCCACCATAGATCACTCTTAGATGATTCTTGTGAAAGGAAGTTTGTTAACTGGTGGATGCGATGCTCTTCCTCACCAACCATTTTTTTAATTTGTGGACAGATCCAACAGTGGGAACAGAATCTTGAGCGCTTCAACATGGACCTTTTCCGCATGCGCTGCTACCTGGCCAGTCTGCAGGGCAGCGAGTTACCCAATCCCAAGAGCCTCCTGGCCACGGCCAGCCGCCCAACCAAAGCTGCACTGGCCCGACTGGGAATCTTCTCCGTCTCCTCCTTCCACGCACTGGTTAGTATCCTTGAACACTACAGTTACCGCCCACTTTTTTAGTGGTTCCGGAAATATTGTTTCTAATTCATTTTCTCCATGAAGATCTAAAAAAAAAAATCACAAGTTGAATCACAACTTTGTCTTCCAAAGACATTGCTTTAAAACAAAGTTTGCAAAGATGCATAAGTTATAAACTATTATCTACTCATCCCAAAGCATTGTAAATTACGCGATGTGTGTACTGTGTATAATTATTTTGTATATATAAATACACACATGTATATATTTAAAGTCCCCATGAAATCAAAATTGACCCTATTTACTTTGTTAGCGCATATTACTAGTCTTGTGGTGAACAATTAATCCGTGCAAGAAAATATTTAAAAAAAAAAATTTTTACCATGGTAATCTTTAATCAAAATCTGAAAATGCCCCTCCCCTCTGCATTGGAGGACCTTCACTGATGACGTAGGTTTGAGGAATTGGTTTGGGCAACGCTTAACCACTCCCCTCAAACCGTTAGTCTGTTATGAGCAGAGATGGAGAGGAGGAGCGCTAGAGTAAAACCCTGCCCTCTGTTCAATATTCCTTTTCACTGGGAAATACGTCATAACACTGGAGAAAAGTCGTTTGCAACTTCCGGTTCACGGGGACTTTAAGAAATATTTGCATGTATATACTGTGTATATATATTTATACATAATTTATATATAAATAACAAAATTTTCTTAAATATATACATGCATATGTGTGTATTTATATATACAAAATAATTATACACAGTACACTCACATATATTATGTAAACACAAACTTTTATTATGGATTAGATTAATCGCGATTAATCATTGCCCAACCCTAAAAATGTTTGATTTAGAGACATTTATAATAAGATTAAAATACAATATATTTGCAGTTTAATTGCAAAATATTCACATATATAAGTTTGAAGACTTGATTGCCATATGCAATGCTTCATGGGAGTCTGTATTTGCTGTTGAGCTCTTTTGGCATGATTCTCATTTCCATGGCGACAGTGACTTCTCTGATCGATTCATCAAGACTGTGGGTAGTCTAGTTTTTCATGGGGAATTCAGCTATTATACACTTCTTTTTTTTCAAAATGAAGTTGTGACAGGTTTATTCATTATTGTTAAAAATTAATGGGACTGTTGAGATAATAAACAGTTGTGCCCTTTTCATCTGAGATTACTGCAAGCGGATGCCATTTCCAAAACTGAAATACTTGCCTAGTTACCATTAACGCCAATCTCTCTGTTGCTCTACAGATCTGTTCCAGAGACGAGGCCACAATGCGAAAGCGTTCTCTGTCTCTCTCCCATCGAGGTCGCAGTAAGAAAGGGGTCTTTTCATCCCTGAAGGGCCTGGATACTCTTACCAAGCGAGGTCATGAAAAGAAGCCTTCTGTCTCTCAGGTACTGCACTCACTCTGTCTGATTTAACCAGTTGTGACTGTGTGCCGTTACACCAATGCTAAGAAAGCATATTTGCATATCAATTTTCCTACCTTTTTATGTTTTGAAACTCATGCGTCATGCTGGTGGGAAATTCCTCCCACAGGTGTAAATAACAGGACTTTGATAAATAAAGACTCTCTAAAGGTGGTAATTACAGAGCTGACAGGATTAAAAATGTTGTTCTTTCTCCCATCTCCACCTCCTTTCTCAGAAATGCACCACGATAACAAACGGGCTATTTTAGGATGTAGGGTTTCATTTCTGGTTATCAAGTGTAAAGCCTTGCGACTTTGATGAAGCTGATGATGTTTCCTCCCTGTTGAGATGTTTCTGCACTGTGCTAATAATGGTGGTAAATCGGCAGTTAAGGAGCTGCACTGGGCCGTTTGTTTAAACCCAGAGAGGGGTGACCCATGAACCGGAGAAGTTTATAGATTTCCTGTCATGACCGTGCCCTTGAGCAAGGCATTTAATAGTAGGTTGTTTTCAGGGGGACTGTCTCTACAATTAGAGCACTGTGTTGTTTGGAATAAAAAGTGGCAGCTAAAATGCTTGCTTTGTTGAGTCTGTTGCACTTCTTTGCCACCCAGTAAACTACCTTAGTCTGTATATAAATGGAAAATCCCTAATTTTTTTTCTTTTGGCTTTGTCCCTGTGAAAAGGATTTCAGTGATTTGAGCTGCTGTTCTTACAGTGGTCTTCCTCAGGTAAGGGATGCTGGTTTGCTGGATCACATGTAGTATAGCATGGCTCCTTGTAGAAATATAGATGCTTCTAAAGTTTGACCCCTTGTTGACCTGCAAAAAAATAGCTATATTCCAAAACCCAGTGAGCTACCTAGCAAGGGTGCTCCGATTGATCGGGCGCCGGTCGCCGGTCGGTATTGGCCGATAATAGCTTTATGTATTCTGATCAGTGGTCTCTATAAAGGCCGATCAGAAGAGCCAGATAACGCAAGACTCGCTAGACATTTTCTCTATGCGCAGCTAAAATTGCTTCACAACATTCACTGGTCTGGCAGTTCTACCAGGTGTTTGAAAATACATTTGCAACGTCTTTGGAGACATTACTACAACAGCAACCCTACACCAATGACAGCAAGAAACTAGAGCTGTGATATATAAGAGCATTTTTTCCTTCACAGCGGTGCGCTTTCATTCCTCCCTGAAAGCCCAAACTTAATGTCCAAATCAGCTAGATCAGTGATTGTCATGAAATACAGTCTACTGTTGCTAAACTGCAGGACGTGCTCCATCATAAAAAGTAGGCATGCACGGATACCACTTTTTTTCAGACCAAGTACAAGTACAAGTACTTACATTTGGGTACTTGCCAATACCAAGTATCAATATGAGTACTTAATAATACCATTACAGTTCTTCTAGCAATGTTTTATTTTCATCCGATGTTTTTCACTTTCTGACTGTAACAAAGTAAATATACAACTGATGCTGTTGCTGACATTTTAACATTCAACTTGGTGTTTTCCTAAACAAACATGGCACTGCCACCCATTCCACATACTGTATATGTAACTGAAGAACAACTGAACAAGCAGAACAACTGAAATTATATGTTATCATATGTTAGTACAGTACTTAAGACTAAGCCTTTTTCGGAAAAGTGAGAGGCAGGTTCTTTTTGATGAAAGCAGTGTTGATGTTTGAGAAAAATCGATCTTTATACCTAAATCAGGGCTAATGTCACGTTGCCATAAGGGGCCGTTCACATATCGCCTTTTTTTTGTGTGTGCAATTTCGTTATTTCAAATGAAGGGCACGGCAAGCACGCTCATAATAGTTTTTCCAAGCAACGACAGATGCCACGGGAGCGCAAGTGCTTGTGGAAAGAAGGAGAAAGCAGTGCGGCCGCGCTTTCCACGCGTTTTAGACGTGATATGTGAACGGCCCCTTATAGTGGTATCAGGGTAGTTTTACGAGTACAAACATTTTTAGGCGTCATAGATGCGACTCCAAGAGCTTGTTCTTACAAGAGCTTTTATTTTTTTATTTTTTATTTTTTCACCTCATTTTGGCCAACTTGTAAAGCAAAATCACCTATATGCTTCTCAGATCAAGCAATTCCAGAATGCATTGCAATGAGCTCAGTGGGAATTTTTTTTTTTCCGAAAACAAAAATCAATACTAAAAAATATCCATTGAAAATAATTTTATAAAAATGCATTAGTTATTCACCTTGGTGAACCAAACTGGCTCTTGTATCGACTAGATCTCCAAATAGTATGCTAAAATATTCGAATGTTACTATAAACCTTTATAAATGTCTAAATTGCTTTTTATAGAGTAATGACCTGGAATGTCCATAAAGATAATAAATGGAAGATTGTTTGGGATAATATTGCTGCAACCTCTAGAAATCAAAATCATCAAATTATTATATGCAGTATAATCTAATTCACAGATTGTATTGCATGCCACTAAAACATTTTCAGAAGCAAAGATCTTCCACTCCAAACTGCCAGATTTGTTAAATAAATTATTTCTGACATTTAATACAGTATATTATTATAAGCCTATATACTGTACTCACACTGCAGTGACCATTTAAAAAAAAAAAATTACACTGAAGTAATCGACACATGTTGTTATATGTTCGAACTTACAGTAAAAAAATGCCACTGAAAACCAATTCAAGGGGCCAATTTTCTGCCCTTAATAAAGAAAAGTAAAATCTTTAATTTCTGTCACTAAATGAATCCGGTAACATCTTGGTAGCATCCAGATGCATCCAGAAAAAAGAAAAGAAAAAAAAGTATCCAGTCACTGAGATGAAGTCCCTGTCCCTCCCTGACATGTGACGTGTAATGGGAGATCCTGCCAGCTTGGCTAACAAGCCCCATTTTCATTTCACACCACAGAAGGCAGAGGTGTGGAGACAGACAGAGGGAGATATGTATGAATTATTAAAAGCCATATGTGGTAAATTGCAGCCTGCTATACTCTACCCCGCAGGGACACACAGATGGTTGCTATAAGAGCTCTATGATAGTTGCTAAATATTCTTTTGCAAAGGATGCTGCTGTAGCCATCAAGTCAAAGTGTCTTTTTTTTGTCTGTTTCTTCCTCTTTGTCTTTCACTTAGTTTTGAGAACATCAATCAATCTTTTAGCCCATGTTTGTTTTCACTAATTAGCTTATCATTAGTTACTCGTCCTTGACATTAATCATGTTTAGCCTTGGGTTTGACAGTTATACATTTATATATATACTATGTCAAAAGTTTGGTCAGTACGTTTATTTAGTTTAATTTATTTATTTATTTATTTTAAAAAGGAAGAAATGAATACCTTCATTTAGCAAGGATGGATCAAGTTTATCAAAAGTGACAAAGACACAATTTTACAAAAGATTTCTATTTCAAATAAAGGCTTTTCTTTGAATCCTGGGAAAATTAGCAGCACAACTGTTTTCAACATGGATGATAGTAAGAAATGTTTCCTGAGCAGCAAATCAGAATCTTAGAATGATTTCTGAAGGATCATGTGACTCTGAAGATTGCAGGAATGATGCTTATAATTCAGCTTTGATCGTGACATTTTTAAAAACGTATTAAAATAATACAATTTAAATTACGGTAACTGTTTTATGTTTTGTAGCACAATATAACTGTCCTTAATATATTTTTAATAAAATTAAAAGCCCTTAGTGAGCATTAGAGATGTTTTTTTTCTAGGTTTTTCAGAGTCAAATTTTGAATTTTTTTTGAATTTTTTTTTTTTTTTCACATTTTTACCCAAGATTTGCAGTCTTTATTACACAATAAATTGATTCATTTTTTTCCTGACCAAAACAAAAATGATCTTTCCCTTTATTCCAATTTAGACATAACATTACCTTGAAATTATGAGTAGCCTATCAGCATTGTTGTTGCCAATACCTATTTTACAAAGGTAAAAATCGTTGAACATTTTTTGGTAGAATATTAAATAAACAAGGAACAATGTATACCTTGATTAATCTCATTATAATGGCCGGGTGACGGTGCTAAATGCCCTCGATCATCTCTTGCCTTAGGCACAATAAGCTGGATGGGAGAATTCAAAATACAAAAATACATCAAATAATGTACACTTATTGAGTTTTTACAATTAGTTTAATGATTATGAACAAATTAGGTTAACCATGGAAAAACAATAATAATTGCATTACTATAACATCAGTGAAACTACAAAGCTGACAAAGAAGTATGTATAATTATTATGTAAAGTTACTATGACTCTTTTTTTTTTTCTAAAGTAAGCTACAAAAATAACATGTTTCTGCGACACACAAAAATAAAAGTAGCGCATATGACAGTTGCACGGTGTAATATGTCAGTGCCGAAATTCCTCGCTTTGCTTCGTTCACTCCTTGCTGATATAGTGCGTTTGTAACGATCAATCATGTTGTTTAGTTTAGTTTTCCCTGTTTTCTGTTTGCCTGAATTCTGCTTGTTTGTTTCCATGGTTGCTAATTAAGTTACACACCTGTTCCATGTTACCTTGTTATTATCCCTTATATTTAAACCAATAGTTCCTTCTGTTGCTTGTTCTGTGTCGTTTATGTTGTTGCGGCTGTGTTTCTACGTTGTTTAAGATTATGGAACCATGTGAGATGTCAGATTATCCTCTCTTCACTTCACACATTAATTTGCTCCAACATTTTTACATTTGCATCACTCTTGATGTGAAAGAGCCTCAAAAGTGTCTCATTTCACATGCAAAGAGGTCGTTCTCAGGTCTTCAAGGCAAATCAGCGAAAAACACCCTGTCTGTTTCTAAGGCTCAAAGAGAGGAAAAATAGCCAGAAAAACTAACATTATAAATGGGCCTCAGGGAAAATATCAAAAATGTAGGGAGGGACGCTTTTATCCAAAGCGACTTAAATGAGGAAAATCACAAGCAATCTATTATAAACGCTTACAATATTTGAGTCCACAGTAGTATATGTTAGATTAATGGAGGTTGGCGGACTCTTTCAATGCAAAGAAACAATGAGGGTGAATATTTAAAAAAGCCTATAAAACAATGACCTGAACTGTAAGAGATTGCATGACTGTTTTACTAACCATTATAATGCCCTTTACTTCCAGTGAAGCCTCAAAGCTTTTGTTTAAGATCAAAATAGATTCACTACAGGAAATTTGCTTGCAGAGGTTTTTTTTTAGCAACAAAATGATAGTTTGTCTGCTGCAGTGTTTGTAACCATGGCTCTGTTCTGTCTGACAAAATATGACTAAGAGTTTAATGACTATGCAGTGATACGTTTTTTTCCTTCTTGTTTTAGGTCTTTGACAGTGATGTTGGAAGACATCTAAACACCATTCCTCCTTGTAGTTTTAAGGTACGTTACTGTGTACTTTAAGTCCTGCCAACTAGACCCAGTTTTGACTGGGTTAAATGTTAAAAATACAGTTATACTTTACACATACTTACATTAGTAATGTCTTTTTGTTCACCGTACACTATATGTCACAAAAAAATAAAATAAAATGATTGTAGCTGATAGATGGTCAAATTTTGATTGGTATTTTGTTGTGCTGTTGGTTTCATTATGAGGACACTTGTTCGGAACTGAGAACTTTTGTGTCTCATGAGGAGGAAAAGTGTCTGATTTTGTACACATCAGGTCTCGTTTAAAACAAACACGTTCTATAGAATGAGAAACTTGTATAATTTTTGATTTCTTGTCCATGGTTCCTCAGTGTACGCCACTTCAGTAATCCACGGTGACCAACACACCCATGTTGCTGAGAGACCTAAGAGTTATTCTCGACAGCAAATGTCTTTTCTTCATCATTCCATCTTTAGTATGTTCCGGGTGGAGGTTAGCCTCCATAAATTATTTTTCCCACTTTGCAGAGGAAAGTCTGAAGGCTCTGGTGCTGAGAGCCACACACGCACACACACACACACACACACACACACTGAGGACTGTATACTGGGCGGTTGCCCTTGGCTGCTCTTTTGGAAAGTTGACCGTTACTGTGTTAAATGAATGCACACTCATTCTGCTGCTGGTCAGGGCTTCATTCACACCACTCACTGGACGAACAGAGGGTTATACAGCTGCTCTTGGGTAACTCTCTTTCCCTTGCTAAAAAAGGCCATTACTTCATTGAGTGGGATGTGTGGACAGTCTGTACCTGTGGAACTGAGACCAGACATGTTTTCTCTGGTGTGTGAATGTTTGTTTCCGACACCAAAGACTTAATCCCCAATGAAAGAACCATGGTGTATTTAGTTTTTTAGTGACACATCCTTAAACAAGCATAGATCAATGCCACTGAACACCATGCTATGAGTCATTGAACAAGTCAGTGTCATATGCTTTAGTTTTAGATTCATTTATAAGTGCTTATACCTGCCTATAAATCTTTTGGTTTCTAAAAATCTATAAAGGTATCTAGATCAGAGAATCTTTGTTTTAGGATTTATAAGGAAATCCTATCAAATCTGTCTTAAACACACACATAATAAATAATAAGGCATGATAAAATGTGTTATTAATAGGTAACTAACTAACCAGGGAATAAAGTAATATTCAAAAAGTCTTTATATTTGACCTGATGAAAATTTCTCATCTTTGTCATCCTCATCCTCTTTGTTTTCTTTCACAGCGGTTGGGTAGTTTGGCTAATGTTTACTCAGTCATGCCACCTGAAGGCAGCCAGTGGGATTGCAGCCAGGAAAACACAACATGCGTCTATATGCCAGATTACCAGACGGTTACGGTTCTTCTGAAAAGTCATCACACTGTCATGGATGTCTTGGCTGAGACCTGCAGGGTAAGATCACTGCATTCAACATAGTGTTGAGATTAATTACCTTTATTTACCAACACACCCATTTTGATTTGTTTGAGTCAGCGTATACATGCAGACACACTATTGTATCACTCCTTTACCTGAGGCTATGGGTGACATTATAAAAGACAGCATCTGGGGAAATTCATTAAAAGATGACATTATGCTTTCTGCATGACAGCTGTCTTAGTCTGATATCTGTGACCACACATGAATTTCACACAGTCACTATCTACACCATCATACACTACCATTCAAAAGTGTCAGCAAGATTTCTTTGAAAGAAGTCTCTTATACTCCTCAAGACTTATTTAATCAAATATACAGTAAAAAAAAGTAATATTGTGAAAAATTGTTTCAGTTTAAAAGGACCCACTTATTTTGTCTTGAACTACTATGTGCTGACATTTAAATTAATAATTTGATACAGTGCACTTTTTGTATACATACAGTATGTGTTTTTACATTGTACTTATATTTTCTAAAAACCTACATATAAGTACATCTGTTATTAATTTCTGTAATTACATCTTATTCCAACCTTGCCCGTTTTGCAATACAACATCAATACAACATCAACACAACTTTTTTTGATGCAAGCAAATAATAAAGACACCTAATATAAAGTGTGACCTTTAAAAATAACTTTTCTATTGAATAGTATATTTCAAATATAATTGATTCCTGAGATCAAAGCTGAAATTTCATCATCATTACTCCAGTCTTTAGTGTCACATGATCCTTCAGAAATCATTCTAAAATGCTGATTTGGTGCTCTAGAAAAAGTCCACAGCAAAATCCCCAGAGTTAAATGAACTCTGTTCAGAGAACATTTGGTCCCTCTCTACAGAGAGTTAAAATAACTCTGAATCAGAGTTAAAGTTAATGAGATACTTAAGTGATTAATTAAGTGATGATTGGGCATTAATGATGAACACCTGCTGTCAACAAGCAGAATCACTGAATGAAAGAGAAACAACAAGAACAGAAAAAAGAGAAACACAAGAACTGAAACTGACTTCCAGACACAGCCTTAGATGAAATCAACTGAAGACAAAAGAAGACATTAAATCTCTCAAGATCTCAGCAGAGGAGGATTAAACAACTCCACAAACAGCATTACCAGCTTCACGTATTACTAACAAGACTGACTTTATTTCTGTCAGACGTCTAAAGAAGTTCTTACTGAGAATTAACAGAGGTTTAGATGTTGATGATTTCTAGAAAATGTTTGGTCACCATGGTGGTGACCAGTGTTTCCTTTAGGTGGGCAGTTTGACACTTAGTTTTGTTTTGGTGAGTTTGTGGTTTTTGTAACAGTTTTTACCATAACACGTAATTTGTTGCAAAGAAAGCCAGAAACAAAGATGATCAGGTGATACAGTTTTCAACAACAAAAAGTAGAATAAGGCACTTATCTCATCACTGTCCAAAAGTTATTTGATGTTAATAGATTATATTCACCAACAATTCTCTCTTGCCACAGATTGGACATTACATTTTTTATTTTTAAAATACATAATCAGCATATGAATCTCAACAATGGTGACATGTTTTATGCCGCAATGCATCCTGGGAGCCATGAGTTTTATACTATTTAGAATGTCTGTGTCTTTAAAAAAAAAAAAAAAATCCCCATAATGTATTTTAAAAACCAAAATTCAGAAAGTCTGCTCTGTGGCAAGAGAGAATTGTTAGTAAATATAATCTATTAACATCAAATAACCATTTATTGCCTTATTCTACTTTTTGTTGTTGAAAACTGTATCACCTGATCATCTTTGTTTCTGGCTTTCTTTGTAACAAATTACATGTTTTGGTAAAAACTGTTACAAAAACCACAAACTCACAAAAAAAGCCAAGTGTCAAACTGCCCAACTAAATGAAACACTGGTCACCACCATGGTGACCAAACATTTTCTAGAAATCGTCAACATCTAAACCTCTGTTAATTCTCAGTAAGAACTTCTTTAGAAGTCTGACAGAAATAAAGTCAGTCTGGTTAGTAATAAGTGAAGCTGGTAATGCTGTTTGTGGAGTTGTTTAATCCTCCTCTGCTGAGATCTTGAGAGATTTAATGTTTTCCTTTGCCTTCATTTGATTTCATCTAAGGCTGTGGCTGGAAGTCAGTTGTAGTTCTTGTGTTTCTCTTTTTCTCTGTTCTTATTGAATCTCTTTCCTTCAGTGATTCTGCTTGTTGACATCAGGTGTTCATCATTAATGCCCAAGCATCACTTAATTAATCACTTAAGTATCTCATTAACTTTAACAATTGTGCTACTCAATATTTTGGTGGAATCCATGATACATTTTTGTCTTTTTTGTAACTTTACTGTGCTTTTGATCAAAGTAATGCATCATTGCAAAATAAAAGTATTATTATTATTATTATTATTATTATTATTTTAAATCTTACAGACCCCAAACTTTGAACGGTAGTGTAGTTTACTGTTCTCTGATATGCCAGTGACTGACTATTGTCTAGTTTGTGCTAAAGTAAAATTTCTTGAATGGCAAATCACATACTGTAGCTACATTGATGTAGCTGGAAAGGACCACATATATTGTGTTGTCAAAGAATTTTACATATACAAATAATTCACCCAAAATAAATATTGTCTCCATTTACTAAACCTTATCTCGTTCCACTCCAAAATGAGCTCATGTGGAACAAAAAAGTATATATTTTGAAGAATGTTCACACTGCTCTTTTTCTTACAACAAAAACATACAGTGACCTTCACTTCAGCGCCATATTCCAACTATCCTGAAGTCATATGATTTACTTGTTATTGACTTAAATGTTGCCCGCTACTTTACTTTTACATATTTGGCAGATGCAGATATGTAAAATTCTTTGACAACACAATATATGTGGTCCTTTCCAGCTACATCAGTGTAGCTACAGTATAAGATTTGCCATTCAAGACATTTTCAGGACTTTTCAGGACATTGCATTCAAGGTACACATTTTATCAGTTCTTGCTTTCCGTGGGAATCGAACCCATGACCTTATTGTTGCTAGTGCCATGCTCACACAACTTGGTGCACTAAGTCTTGATGCTATACATTTTATTTGTTGTATGTGGAAAGGGCTGAATCTTAAGATAGATTTCCCTCCCGTAGCTCATAGGCCTGGACCCCAGCATGCACTGTTTACGGCTGAGAAGGTGTGTAGGAGACATAATGGAGGTATCAACACCATCAGCTGTTGAGCTTCTGCAGAACTTGGTAAGATATTAATAATGGCAAAGCTTAATGTTCAATGTATAATGACTCTTATATGGTGTATAAAAGTTAAAGTTGGTGAACTGCATGACTTGTGCACTTACCTAGACGTCTTTGTCACCCTAGACATATGACGAACTGGAGGTCTGCCAACTGAACGTCTACACTCTGCACATGTCTAGACCCAGTCTAACTGTTGACTTTGGTAAGCAAGTCATTGCAAAGGGGAAGTTTAAGTGTCTGTTTTTAAGCTCATCGGGGACTGATGGCACTTTCTGATGCATGCCGTTCCTCACATTTTTTTTTTTTTTCTTTTCCTCAAGGCTTTGCTGTTACAGGCTATGTAGACAACCTCAAAAACAGCCGTATCGTTGTCAGTGAAGTTCTCCCTGATGGGCTTGCTTTCAGCGAAGGTACTTTTGCTTCTGTGGATACAGCTTTTATCTCTGAGGTTATGTAGGTTATGCTATTTGGATATGTTATAAACATCTTTTGGATATTTGAACAAAGACCAAAAGATGTCCTAGTGAAGACACCAGTTTTGTAACTGGGTATTATAACTTTTGTTTCCTTCATTCCTGTTGTTTTATATCATTGATAGGTCTGAGGCCTGGTGATGAAATCGTGGTTCTGAATGGTTGTGAGGTGTCTTCTCTGGACCTGGCTCTGATACAGACTTTATTCAGCGATCACAGTCTGCAACTAACCGTGAAACGTCATCCGCCCTCCATTCGGCACAATTCAGACACTGCAAACACACAGGCTCTGCGTAGGGATAACCTCCAAAACCACCAAAGAGCCAAGTCCTCAACAGGTACAGAAGACATATATGTACTACATATGTTCCAGTTTTTGTGTCAGCACATATATGTATTCTGACACAGTGAATTCAATGCTCAATAACAAAACTTTGAAAGGCTAGACAGAGTGAAAAGTCAAGTCAAGTCACCTTTATTTATGTAGCGCTTTTTACAATATTGATTGTTTCAAATCAGTTTTACAGTGATAACAGGAAAATAAAGCAACAGAGTTTGTTTCGGCTGTACAGCAGATCTAGAAGAAAATAGCTCTATAGTCCAGCTTAAGTAAGTTCAGTGATGGTTCATTTTTGTTGTAAAAATGTTATTAATTTAGTTCATTTTTATATATAGCCGCTCTGGAGAAAACAGTGATGTCATCGTCCAGCTCAGTTCAGTTCTCATATAATGGTGTCAGTGCTGGCAGATCAGTAAGTGTCCCCAACTAAGCAAGCCGAAAGCCAAAGGCGACGGTGTGTGTGAAGTGAAGTATACTTGGGCCTTAAAGTAACTACATGGACTTAACATAGGGTTAGGTCACGGTTAGCACCAAGTTATTACCCAGTTATTGTAATTACTATAGTACTGTGAGTACCTAGTATGTACATGCAGAACAGGAATGTAAAATTAAGTGCTGCCAACATCACTGAGCCCTCTTATTCACCTCTACACAAATCTGTCTTAAAGAGACCACTTTACATGATTCAGTCAATTCTCAATGGTTCAAGTGGAATCCCAACCTACATTTATTTTCCCTTTTATTGCCCTCTAGTTTTCCTCAGACATACATCGCATTTAAGAAATAAATTGGGTTGTAAACGTATGTGAACTTGAAGCTATCACATGTACTTACTGCTTTGTAAAAACAAATTTCGGTAACACTTTAGTTTGGGGAGCAATTCGCACTATCATTACTACTTGCTTATTAGCTTGCATGTTACTAGCATATTGCCTGTTTATTAGTTCTTATAAAGTACATATTAATGCCTTATTCTGCGTTATAAGGAGGCCCTCTTGAGGCCTTCTATTCTTGGCATTCACATCACTTCCCATAATAGTGAATATGAGTTCCCCAAACTAAAGTGTAACCTAAGTTTCTAAGAAAATGCAGTTTGTTAACCACTTTCTAAATTACATAAGCAGCCCAGTTCACTATTTTCAAGCTTACACATTAGTTCACAGCATATAGTATTGTGCTGCTCTTAATGTTTTTGTAGTTGCAATGCTTGCACACAGAAACATGCCTCAAACAAGGTAGACACCTTCATTTCTCATCTGCAGGACAGCTGGTGAGAAAAGAGGATCACTTTCTTGCTGATGTTTGCTTCTATTCAACATGGTGATGACACTCTGGTACTATGGATTCTCTCTGTTCAGGCCCACAATCCGGCACTAAAGCTAACGTGCTGCAAAATTAATATAATTTTAACGTATGAGAAATTGTAGGCCTATTTGTTCCTGGTTTGTCATCTCTGCCATGCTGCAGTATTGAATATCATATGATATCTGTTTCTAAAAATAGAGTCCATTGTGGTGTAGGCAGTGTTTTATTTTGATCAAGCATGGCCTAAATATATCATATAATGTGTATATATATATATATATATATATATATATATATATATATATATATATATATGACAACTTTCTCTTTACTTGTTATGTGTTCAAACTCACTGTTGTAGACATTTGACACTTGTCACACCTCAACCGTAAACTTCCTACCCCGTGACTTCCTCAAACTAGACTATTGTCTGTACTAACTCAGTCATTTATAAAAAGCTGATGTAAATGCTGTAAGGAGGAACAGTATTACGTGCTGGATTTGAACCTGGTAGGTGTTTTGATTGAATGAATATCACAGCACATGTGTTGCTGTATTTATTTATGATGTTGGGTAAAATGTGATGTTATAAAGTTAAAGTCATAACTTATACACATTTTCTGTCAACCACTATAATCACAATTAAGGTTTAAAGTAATCATTCTGCAGTTACATTGAAAAGGGTGATTTATTGTTGGTTTGCTTCTTTTGTTGTCTTTTGTCTAATTACGCAGCATCTTTTGTAAGCAGTGAGCAACAAGGTTTTCATGTACAGAGCATTGGTTGGTTACACGAGTGTTTTACAAGCCAAGCTTTTTGACCTCATAATAACTGTTGAAGGTTTGTGTGCCGCTTTATATTAGATGTCTTTAACTACTTAGCATTTAAAATAAATAAATAATTAACCATTTATTTACTTATTTTTTACATGTATGTTGTTCTGCAGAAGTATTGACAGATTGACATTTGCTGCTGATGAGGATATGGGTCGGGTTAGAGCTAGAGGTAGGTTCAGGGTTGGGATATTGTCAAAAGTGTAAATACATATCGTAATTACATGCAGGTACTTTAAATGCAACTACAATGTAACGACATGATACCTTTTACAAATATTTTGTGTAAGTACATAGTAGTTACACTTTATTTTAAGGTGTCATTGTTACAGTGTAATTATATATTTAAGTACTGAGTAATATTAATCAACTATATGTATGTACTATAGGGATAGGGTAAGATTAGGATTAGGTTGAGGGTTAGTTGCATGTAATTATGCATAATTTACTGTTATTACTATGGTAAGTACATGTAACATATGTAACAAGGACATCTAATAAAAAGTGGGTTTAAGAAAATAGATTTCTGCATTGCAGTATGGATAAATATATAGCAAGATACAGTATATTTCAGTTCTTTTTATTGATTCACGTCCAATTCAGTACAGGTTAATTAAGTAGCAGAGCTAGCACTTGTCTATATTTGTAATTATACAGTAAGGATGTCCACTGAAGGCAAATTTGTAGAGAACCCAAGTGCAGTTTATTTACAAAATGTGATCAAACATAAAACAAAGGCATAAACTCAAACCATGGACATGAACAGAACGCTTACCAACAGTGGTTACAGTGAAACATTACTTGACCAAGACACATGGCAAACATGATGGCTTAAATACACAAGACTAATGACTAGGCAAGGGACACCTGTTAACAATGAAACAATGAACCCGTGACAACACAGAACGCATTGCAGGATCAAATGACTGGAATAGGGGGGTCATATAACAGACATGAAACAAGAACATGAAACAAAACCAAAAACATGCAAAATGTTTTACTTGGAAACACATGATGGATAAATGAACTGTGTGTAACATTACAAGACAATTCAGTGAGATTTAATTGTGTTTTTGTGATTGTGATTGTGTTTATCTTTTTTTACAAACTTTGCAAAGCTTAAAATGATGGCCTTTGCATTAGTCGCGAGACAAAACACCGCTCTTCCGTTCCGATAACAACATTAAACAGGTTCTCCCCACTCAGTGAAACACCCACTGAGAATCCTGTTGATTGTGCCCTAGTTATTGGCGATTCTATTACACGGAACGTGAAAATGGAGACACCATTTTCATGTTTGAACTTTATTCAAGAACTGCTGTAAAGCCAAAACAATCTCTGTTACTTTAAACTATCCTTGTATCTCTGTAAAGCCGCCGCTTTGGAACAATCTACATTGTTAAAAGCACTATATAAATGAAGATGACTTGACTTGACTTGACTAGTCTCTTAGCATTTCATGGCAGCTCTAAAGATATTAGATCAGTGGTACGGTGAGATGAAAGTGAAATTTGCTCTTAACTTATATACAGGCAAATTAATATATACATATCTAATTACCCGTATTTTGTTTGAAGATATATCATATTAGCAACATGAATTCAAACCGAATGATTTCAATCAATAGGTCAAATAATACTTTAACAAAAGGTTTAATAAATAGCAAAGATGTCTTAAATGTATGTCTAAAGGCCTCATTATACTTCTGCGTCGGACCTACGCCGGAGCCTCAATGTGTTGGTTTTCATTTATACTTCTGCGTCGTTGTCCGCGTTGACGCGCGCAGAGGGAGCATGTGAAACCCGAGGGAGCGGTCCTAGCAGACCAATCACAACGCTTGCGTCCGCGTAGAGTTGACGCGTTGTTACATTTTTGGAGAGGTGCACGTCAGGGACGCCGAAGGGTACGCGCGCTACACATAGCCTACGACGTGAGTTCAACGCAGAAGTATAAATAGGCCTTAACAAATGGAATTGTAGAATAATCCCATTAATTATACAAGTTTTAAATAAAAATAATGACACTTGTCACATGTATACACACACGCTCGAGTCAAAGATCAAACAAAGTCTTTTAATGAACAAGGAGAATACGCGGGAGAATGAGAGACACAACTACACACTAACATAAATAGGACCAAACAGAACATAACCGTTACACCACTAGCAAAATAGATGTCTTCAGTCTTGAAGTATGCGCTTGGCTTTAGGGGCTTCAAGCCAATTTGCGAAGTGGTTCAGATCTTGTAGTGAAGTTGATGCTGTCACGTCAGCCTGTAGCCTAATGCATCATAGATTGCTCATGATACAGCAAGTTGAAATATTCAAACTTTTAGGATAAAGAGGTATGTCAACACATTTGCCAAGAATAAAGGCAGTTTATTGTATTTTAGTTTAGTGTAGATATTTAACATGAAATTCATCCCAGTGGCTTAAACTAAAACTCAGTTCACCGTATGCACTTTAGCTCAGGCCACACAGACACACTGTATATGCTTGAGTGAATCTTCATTGTAGTATGGGTAATAACTGATACTTTCTTATTATCAGGGCTTTCATTAGATATCACAGCAGACATATGACCTCTATATTTTCTATAATTACAAGGAAGAATGAGTACACACTATGGTTTTCCTGTGTAGTGGTGCGGTGTCATTGAAACCACCCTTCAAACATCATTTAGCAACATAGGGGTGCAACCATGGTAAAGCAACAACTTGCATAACTATTAAGAATTTGAAGCATCAGGAAGCTGAAAAAAATGGCATAAATGACACTGTGAAAAGCAGAGACTAAAGTTTGTTAAAGATTAGTCTCCACATTTAGGACTAAAATAATCAAGTGTTGGAATAAAAATATTTTGATCTATTAATTTCACTTTAGAAAAGGCTTCTGCAATCTTTTTGACATTTTTATTTTTGAATTTAGATAATCACGCTTTTTTTTTTTTTTTTTTTGATAAAATGTTTAATATTTTAAAATATGAAGTATACACTGCAGTTCATCCACTTACAGCAATGACAGCTGTGCAGACCTTATACATTCGAGCCAGTGTACAGCATTTCCCATGTGCAGTAATTGGCTTGTAGGAAATTTATCACAGAACCGTTTCCTCAACTTATCTGCCAGTGTCAGATGTGACTCTTTCTTTGAAACTCTGCTTCCCAGAGATCTCTCTTCACTGTTGCAGATGGAACTGGTATTGAATGTACGATTCAATGAAGCTGCCAGGTGAACGCTATTGCGGCGTCTGTTTTTCAGACTAGAGACTGTGATGTATTTGTTCTTGTGTTGTGCATCTGGACTGTCCACTTATCACTCTGTCCTGGTTAGAACCAGTTTGTTCTCTTCCTTCAAGACAGTATTGCATTGAAAATCCTTCCTTTTGCAAATGAACAATAAATTAGTTGCTAAAGGAATGTGTTTCTAGTTTGCCATTTTCAAGGTCACCTTTCTTTTATAAAGCGCTTTTAACAATATGGACTGTTTCAAAGCAGCTTTACAGTGATAATAGGAAATGAAAGAAACAGAAATTGTTTTGGCTTTACAGCAGCTCTAGAATAAAGTTATTGTCCAGCTAAAGTTAGTTTGATTGATTCACTTCCGTTGCAAAGATCATTAGTTATTAACTTAGGGGCCGCTAACACGACACCGTTCTAACAGAAAACCCTTAACACGCTCCGGCCGCTCATTCACACAACAACAGTGCCTGGTGTCTCGAGAACGCATTAATATTGTATTACTAATATTAGTGTAGACGCCATTCTTCTTATGATGTAACAAGTACATCAGGATTTATGGGGAGTGTTCCCGGTTCCATCTGACCTAATCAATGCAGCCTAACATTGAATTATAGAAATTGGTCATTCGTTATGTGTATGCTGAGTCAAAGAGATGTGTTTTTATCAATGTATCATTTTTAGCAGGTATTATCAACTGGCAGTAATTTTGAGATCACAATAGACGTGTGAAGGACTATAATTCGTTAAGAGCTCGCTCATGTACTGGAGAGCTAAACCATTTAGTGCTTTGTAAGTAATCAGCAATATTTTAAAATGTATATGATGTTTAATTGGTAGCCAATGAAGTGTTGAACCAACCAAATGTACCAAATGTAACTTGCAAGAAATTGTGCAAGTTGTGCAAGGTGCTTAATACTTCCAGTAAGCTGTGATTTTCTGCATGTCTTTAAGCAGCACAACCATTTCAGCCGTGTTAATGAAAAGAAATGTCTCCGGTACTAGTTTGTACCTTTTAGAATTTGTTTTTAATTTTATGATTATGTAAGTGCTTTTTTTTTATAGTAAACTAGAGTTGGCTAATAGCTGCTGAAAGTGAAGCTTTGCCATCACACATAAAATATATATTTTTAAATGTATACTAATAGAAAGGAAATGTACAAAATAAAATGTGGCTTTTGCTGCTATTTTTACTTTATTATTAATTAACTTTACTATATTAATGAACAGAAACATCAATCACTTTTATAATCATAACTTCATAACTTTATTGTAATGCAGAGGATTTATAATATATTATTTTGGCAGTGTTGTTCTGTAATGAGGAGCTAATTTTTATTTTTTTTAAGTCAGATGTAAATTAATGTCTCAGTTACACTTGATGTTGTCACATTTTCCTGGTTAAATAAACATTACTTGCGCTATAAAAAAAGAAAAGAAGAAGAAACCAAATACAAATCTATTTTTTTTTTTAATTATTTTTACATTACCAGTATATTTTATTTAATAAAACCAAGTATGAATATCATCAAGTTAGTGTTTTTAAGCATTTTTACATTTATTCCAAGATAATAACTCAAGGCAGTAACAATGTAAACAATATATTTTAATTTTTGAACTGATTTTCAGCTGTTTTTTAAATAGTCAACTTAATTTTGGATCATCTGTTGTCAAGCTCGGTCAGAGTCACCGAAATGTACCTTTAATTTCACCAAGCTGACTGCTCACTTAAAAACCCGCCACAGATCATGTTTTCAGGCCGTTTCAAGTTTTATTTTGACGTGACAAAGTGGTGATATCTAAGTGAGTTGTTTATTTACTTTTTAATTAGTCTTTCCAAGAGAGACAAGGACTCCCTCTGTAACTTTACCTGCAGGTATTGCTGTTGGACAGTGTTACTTTAAAAAAAAGAAATTGAGCGATTTACACACCTGCATTAATGTCATAATTTGCCATATTTGCATTGTTTTATTTTTGAACTATGGATTATTTGTTTCATCCATTTTTGTGCCCCTTCCTCCTCGCAGGAATCGCCCCTGTATTTTGAAGTGTATCACCGCTGCCAGTATTGTTGCAGGAGCCTCTGTTTGCCTGTGGAGGCGCTGTCGTAGCAGATATGTTGAAGCCATTAGTGAAATATATCAGTTAACTGCACAGACGTGAGAAAACTTAACACTGTGCAGTTACTACTGAGAGAATCTGCTCTGCTTGATTTCAAACCTCTGCTTGGTTTGAACATCAAGACTATTTTTTTTCCTGTTGTATTTTACATCTCATAGTTCATTCTCTACCAATTCAAACTTTTGAAAGTGGTGAATTGAATGTGGCAAGTGACTTACTAAAAAAGAATCGCTACAATTCTACTGCAGTGGCATGGCATCTTCACTTGTGTATCTGATTTCACAAAAATATATTTGAAGTGCCACACAGTGACCAAAAAGGCTGAAAATAAGTGTTTTAATAGAAAAGTAGTGTTTTTAAAAGAAGTGTTTTAAAAGAAGTGTGAAATAATGGTTTCTTTCTTCTCCTCAGATGTGTCCTGTGCGGCGGACGTCTTAGGCTTGGTTGTAGATGATGGTCTTCAGCATTCATACAACAACCATCGAACAGTTCAGCACAGCAAGGTAAAGAATATACAAGGTTTTTTTTTTTTCATCTAATTCGTCAATTTCACAAACACTGATATATTGATATTATATACTGATATACTGTATATTGCAGTGAGGTTTTGCCTTTAAAGTTGATGTACAGGTGAAATTGAAGGTCCCCCTCTGGTGAAAATCAAGCTTTTAATGTTGTTTATGTGTCTATGTGGTGTTTTTAATATGCTTTAAGACAAACCATGGGCAAATTCATAAGTCAACTCCATTGCTGAGTATTTTCTCCTTAAAACTGCAGCGCAAAGAAATTGCTGGTGTTTCTGACGTCAAAATCTTTAAAGGTACCGTATGTAGGATTGTGGCCAAAACTGGTACTGCAATCACTTTAAAAATACTGTAGAGCCGTGTATCCCCTCCCCCTCCCCCCTGACTCGAGGTTGCCAGATAAGCTGCAGGATTTAGCAGAAACGTAGGCTGCTTCAATGAGCTTCCAATGGCAAGTGACAACAAGACGTACACAGTAAGTTTTTTTTTCTGTTAATTGTGTTTATGCTTTATGAGAGATATTTTGATGAGTAATTACTTATTTAAAAAATGTACTAATTGTTGAGGTGCTGGGGCCATAATAGCTGAAGAGATAAGCGTTTTTGATTTGATATTTAATTTGATTTGATTTCTTTATTTTGAACATATAAATACAATTACAATTAAAAAAAAATCTGAGGAAAAAAAAAGGATAACAGTAAAACAAAACAAAAAACATATAGACTTAAACAACAAAATAAAATAACACTTCCTTATTTTCTCAATACGAAAAAAAAAAAAACCTTGATTTACAAGTGCTAAAGTTTTTGTCATAAGTAGGCTAAAAACAGAATAAACATTTGCCACAGAAATTATAACACGGGACAAATTCAATATCACCAATGGCTATCACAGGGTTGTTTTCAGTCCCATTAGAAAATATTGTTAGAGTAACTAAATTACATTAGCAATGGTCATACAGGTCAACTTGCAGCATGTGTAACTTAGTCCACGATATACGTGAAGAACGAATGACGAATAATTTTTTCTGAGGTAAAGTTAGGCTTGTCTCAGTTACGTTTCAAATTGCCATAATGGTCGTGCTAATGTTTTCATCAGCGTCTCAGCATAATGACAGAGAAACGGGCTCCTATAATGCATTGCAAATGCATACGTCCATGTGAGCTAACGTTACGTTGCTTGAACATGCATAACTTTGTTCGACTGTCATGAATATATGAAATGTCCATTGACATCCAGTACAAGTTAGCCAAGCATAGATGAATCTTACCTGTCCTGGAGAAAATTAGCAACGTTGGCGTCTGTGTTCAAATTCTTCTCCGTTTTCAGCCGTCTCCATCTTTCAAAAGCATCTCCTATACAAATTCTGGTTTTATTTCGGACTTTGTCACAACGAATTTCTGAATTATAACGAGGTCTTTTTGATTTAGTAACGTTAGACATTTTTATCCGACTAGAGTTAGGGTAGGTTAGGTTAGTTAGAGCAAAGCTGGCAACCCGGATCCCGAAACACTACTGACTTCGTGATTGGTAGATAGGTGGAGGGAGGCGCTCAGGCCAAAACACAAAATGACAACATCAACATCAGTTGAGGGCTGCAAGTCCACTTTTTAAATGACAATATCCTAGCCATACTACTGTTGTCAGTGATATAAGTATTTGAAATGAACATGATTTCTTAATGTCTAGTGACACATCAGGGAAATTTTATGATTAATTGAAATAGATTTCTTACATACAGCTCCTTTAATATCTATTTTATTTTAAATTAATTTGCAGTGTACAGTATGTGCATGCCCTTTTGTGTGTTTGTAAGGTTTTACTTGCACTACGAGGTGCTCACAGATGTCGCACAATTAGAACAGATTAATAAATATACTAAATGTTTTAATTCATATGTAAAAGTGCAAAATGTTTTTTGTGAGGGTTAGGGGATAGGAAATATCGTTATCAAAGGATAAAGCATAAAAGTATAAAACAATAGAAGTCAATGAAAAAAATCCTCACAAAACTACCAAAAGAAGTGTGTGTGTGTGTGTGTGTGTGTGTGTGTGTGTGTGTGTGTGTGTGTGTGTGTGTGTGTGTGTGTGTGTGTATTTTGAGCAGCAGCTACAGTGTCAAAGCTTGTCTGTCAGTGTTTGTTATCACTTAGTAATTAGCCTCTTCAAAGAGCTTTGGCCTTCACACTGCTCGCTTATTACTGTCAGCAACACAAGAGCTTGTATTTATGCTAAAGGCTAAACGCTCAAAGACAAAACCTTTTTATTGATCTTGTCAGTCCTTGCATGCTGAGCTGAGGGATGTCATAAACATCTCAGAGATGCATGTTTATGTGTATGTGTATGGGCATTGCTTTAAGACTGCATAGGAAGTATGAGTTCCTCTTTAACTCGTCTTTAAATCCGTTCTGCTCATGCAACCATCCATCTATCCCAGGAGGCTTTTTTTTGGCAGACCAGAGCCCCATTTTTTGTACGTTCTATTAATACAATGCTTGTGATTAAATCAGAACAGATTATTGTGATTTATATTAGGTGTGACATTCCTCTTCAATTATTTCCAACTAATTTGCTTTTGATTCTTCTAATTGGTGCACTTGATTCTAATTTAAGGCACTCAGTGTAGTGATAAATAAAGGGATGTAATAACGTTTTCCCACTCAAGAAATGGGAATTACTGTCATGTAATGCTTTACAAAATTACACAATGTACTGTCAATTCTGAGTGTCATTTATTAAATGACATTGTCTTTTATCTAAATCATCATACTTCAAACCCTCTTTGAGAGAGTTGTCATAAGAATTAATGCTATTCTTCATATATGTAACAAGAAATCATTTTTAAAATCTACCAACAATTTCTGGACCTTGTAAGATCAAAGAAAACAAGGCTAAAACAAGAAGAAACAAGTGTTTTTCTGTTGTCATTATGTCAGAGTTGTTAATGTAACTTCTCAGGCAATGGACTACTTGCACAACTACTTTAAAGATCTACTTATTAAAACTCGGGAGTTTCCTGTAACAGAGTTCAGCACACACACATACATGAGAATGCAGAGTATTCCTGTGCTTTATGACTCAATTGATTAAAACAATGAATCATGTTCGCTGTGTTAACATGAATTATCTTGAACCTGCTGAAATGTTGCTGTAAATATATTTTCTTTCCAACTGTGCATTCTAAATAATAAATACATATATTTTGCCACTAACCTGCAGCAGTCGGTCATAGTCGGTCATAATAAGCTCATCTTCTCATTAACAGTGTTTTTCTCTTGCTGATCATATTTCACACTTGTTGAGTTTACATTTTTAAATGAATTTGACTGATAAAAAGGATTGCGTGTGTGCGCTGGTGCTCTTATGAATGAATGAATGAATGAATGAATGAATGCGCGGTCCTTGCCTTAAATTTAACGATGTTATATATTCAATTTAACACTAAACAGTAGAGCTTAGAGGAGAATGATAGTCAACTACTTTGAATATTAATTAAGCATTTTGGACATACACATACAGTGACAATGAAAAATGACATTGAATAGTGATTAAATGTTCCCATGTTGAGTTTAGAAAATTCTTTACATAGTAATCATCAGAATATCTCTTCTCATGTCTCTGAAAATGTCCAGATTTTTCAGTGTGTTTAAACTTTACAGTGTATCTGTGCATGTTTGCTGTTTTTGTGGTTGCTTTATAGACATGCACTGTAGACTCATATGTGGAATTTCATGTGGAAGTCCCCTGTGTTTGTTTATATTTTCATAGGAAAAGATTGGTTGCTTTTATAGATTTGAAAGTGAAGTGTCCCTTGAAGATTTATATTTAAAGTCTGCTAGTTTATTAAGCCGTAAGCTGTGCACAGTAAACAAGGGGTCTCCCATCTATAGAGATTTAGTTATCTTTGAGTTGCAAGCCTGCTCCACTCTTGATGTGCAAATGTATTAATTAAAGGCTCATGTTGATGAGTTGCACTGCTTATTGCTGTCCCACACCAGGACAGAATAAATAACATTGGAAAACGTTGAAAAACTTGAAAATTCTGTCATTAATTACTTGCCCTCATGTCATTTCAAACCCGTAAGACTTTTGTTCATCTTTGGAACACAAATGGAGATCTTTTTAATGAAATCTGAGAGCTTTCTGTCCCTCCACTGACTGCCTAAACAACTAACAATATTAAGCACCAGAAAGGTAGTAAAGATATCATTAAAGGAATTTATATTACTCCAGTGGTTTAACTTCGATTTTATGAAATGATACTAGCGCTTTGCCCAAGAAAACATAATTTACCACTTTATTTACAAAATATCAATTTATAATAGAATTAATTAATTAAGCAAAAAATGAGAATTAATATATATTTTCCACTAAATTATGTGATCTGAGGAGGTTTGAACGGACTCTCCCGTCTCACTATACTCTTATTCTTTTAGCCAGAGCAACAGAGGGCGCTCATGGGCAGAGAACAAGAGTTATATGAGTTAAATTAGTTAATTGGAGTCTGATATCAACAAAAAAAGTCACATGGAAGAGAAATTAAACCAAATAAATACACAATTATAATCACATTTAATTTGTTCTTCAAGTATAGTCTCTTTTTTTTTCCATAATCATATGTATTAATTATGGCAATGGTTAGCATAAGTAGCCTTTAGCATCGCATATAGGTATATTTCAGACTCGTACAGTGATCAGAATGCCCATCGGATCGCAAGGAAGTTATTTCAAACACTCGCTGGTGTCTGAAAGTGAGTTTTGTGCTGAAACCTGTTTTAAATGTGTTAATTGTTAGCTGGTAGCCTGATATAATAACATGGGAAATGAGCAGCGGTGTTGACTGTCTCCTGAACTCTGCCTTTGTTCATGACCACTCCTCAAGCCCCAGTTGGACCAAGGTATTCGGCGGGCCCTGGAGGTGACAGTGGAAACACTTTTGGCCCAACAGTTGAAACGCGGCTATTGGGACCTGAGTGCATTTATGTGCTAGTGGTGCACAGCACTGCAGGATATGATGTTATTTTATATATTACACCATACTTTCTGAGTTCATGTTAATGAAGTGTCCTCTATTGCAAAGCTTTTTTGCTTGTGGATTTAAGAAACTTGAATTGTCCTTCTATAATGAATCTGCTGAGGAGGTGGATTAGAAGGGGAGTGATTTTTTTTTTTTTAAATATTGTTTGCAGAGGAACAACTGTGAGTCTCAACAATGACACCTTAAAATAAAGTGTAACCGTGTGGAGTCTTCAGTCAACCATCTGCCACAAAGAGATGGATTAGGAAATTAACCCTATTTCTAAATGGGAAAAGGGGCTGTATTACTTGGCAAAAAAGGCTCTTAAATATCAGGCAATGAACTTAGCTCAGCTTTTAAGTTGGTCTCAAACATGGCTTGGCAAAACACTTTTACTAAAATAAGATGGGAAGTCTTAATCATTCAAAAAATTATATCTTTGGCTGCAAAAACTTTAGCCGAACAAAGTGTTCTCAAAAGCCATTTTGGGAGCCACTCCATCATTTTCAGCTTCAGGCCCCCAGCGTTTAGCTTTGAACTAGGGGGGTGGGAATGACTAAGCCAGTCAGTCAGCATATGGCTGTGAGCTGACTAATAATCTGGGCTTATTTAACAGTACTGTACACAGCCAGAGGTCGGGAAGAGATCCGAAGGAGAGGAACAACAAACTCTACGAGCACTGCCCATGGGACGGGGTCGGCTCCAATGGCAGAGCAGAGCAAACGGGATGCCAGGCCATGCATCTACCTCACCGCTCTCATCGAGCTCTGCCTCTGTGAGCACTCGCCCGTCGAGTTTCTCTGCTCGTTCCTTACCATGTGCTGGTTGTGGCCAGACTGTGTCAAGGAAGGCAAGGACATCTTCCTTAACTCAACCCTTCTCACTGTACATCGGCTGCTTCAGAGCAAGATGGCCCGACTGCTAGAGGAGATGTCTGCCTGCGTGGCCTGCCAGAACGCTGCCGAAAGACCCCTTTTCATGGTATCAAATGCTATTGTATTTATAGGAGGGGGGATTGGCTCCTCTTCAATTTTTACCAAATAGTTTATGTGGATATATTTTTAACAGCGTTGATTGCATTGGTGTTCCTGTCTGAGGAATCATAGCTGTCATAGAAACATAGCTATTTTAGCTGTGGCTCATTATCCAACTGTGATAATTCAATATTTGTCATTATCACAATGGCATATTTGTTTTTATGAACCACTTGGCCCCCTCCACCTTGGGCAAAGCTTAGATTTGCTTTTGACACAGTGGGCTTCATTATTAAAAAACTGGATGCTGAAGAATAATAACAGTCTAAAATGTGAACTAGAGCATATAACTGCAAGTGCCATTTGGGTTGGATGGCTATCCACGCTGATTCATGTGTGTGTGTGTGTCTTTATTTATCGGGCTTTAAAAAGAAGATGGCTACAAGGCACAATTGCTGTAACCTCAGGCATGAATCACAGCCTGTCAGAGCTCGACTGCGCTGTGACAGGACATTTTCCTCTGAGCAATGGTCATTGCTTTCTCCAGGGACACTATCCTATTAGCTTCCCATACATTTTTTATTTTATTTTGTTGTATGAGCAGCACTCTTGTGCAAGCTCTTGTTAACTAACAGTTGGAAATGCCTCGGTTTTCAGATAGTAACACAATTACATGAGAATGTCAGACTTTAAGTGGTGCAAGAGTTATTTGCTGTTTGTTGGTGGTGACTTGTTGAGGAGGGGAGTTAGCATTAGTTTAACACCTTGCACACAGAATATGCCAAATGAGGTTAATCCTTCTCTTTGGCAAACATAAGACCCGTAATCCCTCTGCCTCCCACAGTCTCTCTCTTGCGACCTCAGAGAAGCCACCACTATTTGTTATTTGTTATTTCATTCAGCTAATAAAGCGAGAAGTTATAAGTGCTCAGTGATTGTATTTGTAGAATTTCCTTTTGTTTTATGGAACAAGTTTTATTACTACAGTAATTGAAGTCTGTTTGTGTAGTGTCGGTTAAACGAGTCAATAGTGTGTTGCACAGCTCTAAAAATGGCCTCTGGAGAACTTGACTTTATGATTTTTTTAAGAAGGGTAAATTAAGAAGTATTAATCATATGCCCCAAAAATATATCCCACTTTGCACTTTTAGAGAACTGGGGGAAAAGATCATGGTAGAGGTAGCTCTTTCTTATTTATTTTTTTTTTGATATTCTAAAGCAATTGCACTGGTACTTAAAGGTCAGAAGAGCACATTTTATCTTCCGCACGAGCAAGACATTGATATTTGTTTGTGCTGCCAGGAAAAGCAAAACTGAATTTCGGCTGTGTGTGTATTGTGCTATAGAAACAAGCTCAACTTGCCGTGCCTAACTTTGCCTTGCCTAACAAGCACAAAGTGTTATAAAATTGATGTTGATATAGACTGATACCCACAAATACACACTATTAATGTCGGATTCTCAAGAATTTGTCATTTACCAAATTCTAATAACTTTCTGTCATGACTGGTATAAAAGTATCTGGTTTACTGTGCTTTTTTAAACTTTACCTCAGTAAAGGATGCGCATATATTTGAGATTACAAATGTCATCCATTCAAATACTTTATGAAATATTGTTTCTTTCCAATTCATTGGAAATTGGGTGTCAGATTGCAAGATAGAATACAAACTGACATGGCTCAATCCAAACTTATGGGCTCACCTCATTTGGTATGAATCCAAAATGCTTGCATATTGGTGACGTAATGTTTGGTTGCTAACAGTATTATTACTTTGTACTCTCAATGTCCAAACCCATGATTGTTTCTGATTTATTGTCAGTGTCATTCTAGCACTTGCTCTGGGCTTGTATCTGAGCTGTTTGCCGAATATTTTAGGAACAGCAAAGGCAACAAAAATATATTTATTAAAGGTGCTCTAAGCGATGCCGGGAGACGTAACTTCTTGTTGACATTCGAATTGTTGTCAAACAAAACGGAGGCTAGCTAGACCCTCCCTCCTCCTCATCCCGTCTCCTCCCCCCTCCCCTCCCTTCCGGCATAAAGGAAAGTCAAAGTAGTCACTACAAACAAAGTTAAGTTTTACTGATACTTCATTCAATGAGTAATGTCACTAAGTTAGATAAATGCTTTTCTATATTGCAGAACAGAATGCAGAAAAAGAGAAACATTATCTTAAAATCGTTTCGACACCTGAGGTTATAACTATAGCTCCCATACAAGGACCCAATAATAGCATGATAACGTTAGCTTCGCATTTCCCAGTGAGCATAAACAATGGTGGCGTCGTAAACAAATTTAGTCAAAGTTGTCAATACAGCCTATAAATGAACATTCAAATTCATAACAAACAGTGGGTGAAAAAAATCATTCACACACATTGTCGCCCTACTGTGAATTTGCTTGATCATTTACAATAGAGATTGATCGCTAGCTGCTAGAAACATATGTTGTATTCACCAAAGTTAACGCTGACTGCATAGTTCTAGCTAATTACATCCTTGTGTTGGTTTGGCGAACATGAACGTCTGTTTAGAAATAAAAACGGATTTACCTGTTCTGCAAAAACAGAGCAACTGAATGTCGAATTGGAAGCCCTTCTGCCGGTGGAGTTCTCGCCAGCTTTTAAAGGTTTTTCCGATGTAAATTCGGTACTTCGCATGTTCCTTATCCTTGTCCCTCTTCTTTGCAATTTGTTCATCGGAACATCGTCTCTTTGGTCGTGTGTCGGCCATAATTCAAACTTCCCTCTTCATGCTGCTCTCTCCTCCACACCCCCTTCATGTGTACGTACACTAACCCCCCCAAACCCCACCCTCAAATACTTCTTGTCGGTTTTTGGCTGGAGCACTGTTTGTTGTGTTTCGTGGTGCGGGTGAGCCCAGTTTGTTTTTGTTGCCGTTTGTGGAGCCTGTGGTGTCTAGAGAGACCGCGTTTTTTTACAGTGTGTTCAGGGGACAGGCAGCTAGCAGATAGTGAGGAGATGTTTGCTGTATGTGACAAAAAATGTTTTGGCCTAAAAAACGTGTGGCATCAATTAGAGCACGTTTAATAAAATACTGTTTCATGGCTAGGCTGGTAAGAAATGTTAATTATATTTATTAGATTTTCTCAATTCACACCATTGACAGACATGGGTAAAGGTTAGTTTTGATCTAAGGATCTGACTGGCAGGTGTTTGTGTTGTTGAGATCCTGCCAGGGTTTAGGGTTTAGCCAGGGTTTAGTGTATGTGAAATAAACCACTCTCTGAGATGCCACGGGCATCAATTTTGTATGTTTTCACATGAATCCTTCTAAGAATATTGATATTTGCCCGGGAGCTGTGTGATAGCCCAGAGCCAAAATGAGGAGAATTCATGCTCAATGTTTATGGAAAACTTCCGACTATTTTGATACCGTTAGAAAAGCAGATTACATTTTAAAAGAATAAAATAAAATGGATGTCTTTTTCTTTCTCCTCTCAACTGTGTTGTTCTGGTTAATACTTTCAGACAATTCTCCTTTCAGCACACATGGTAATGTTAGCCTTAGTGTTCACAGGCCATCCAGAAATGTTTCCATTGTGTTGATGTTATTGAAAGGCTATAGGCCACTGGTAGTGTTTGCAAACTGTCTGAGCGCTTCATTATGCTCTCTGGAAACTGCAGCGGGGTCATGCGAGCCAGCAATTGATATGCAGATTTCGGTGGACAGCAGCAGTTTTAGTCTAGCTCGTACGTGCGCAAAACCTGCTAGTGATCGATTTTTAGAAAGCACCCTAAGCTGAAAAAAGAAAACTAGCCTAACGCTTAGAATTATGGAAATGCTTGATTGGTGACTTGCAGTTAGAGGAAGGAGACATGTCTTGAGTGAGTGTGAGTGTGTGTGTGACACGGCCAGAGCTGAAGAGTAACTCAACAAACATGCCAACTTTCAGGGTGGGCAAGATTAGAAGAAAGAGCAGTTCTCTGGCCAAAAGAACAAAATACCAGGCCATAGCTGCCTGGAGGATACTTTACAGGCTGCTTTTCATGGTGAGTGTATTTATGGGTCACGAGGAGACAAAGCATCTCAAAGGTGTCTCTATTGACCGCTTGATTGCATTTCTTTTAGGGCGGATCAATTTTGAAATACTGATTGGTGTTTGAGAGAATTGATCCTTGCATAAAATATTGATCCTGCAGTAAGAGTATTTTTATTATTATTATTAATGGGGTTATTTACATTAATTATTTCATTGTTTATTTGGCAAGTAAATAGTGTATTATATTATATTGAGCCTATTTAATTTTAATAATGGTTTATTAATGTTCGTTACAAATACATTTCTGGGTTATGTGCAGATGGAACACCATTTACCTTACGGCATAAATAAACTAAATAATGCTGTAATACTAATGTATTTCTATATTAATATGATATTTATTTATTTAAAGACTTTTGATGAATTTATGCATTTTTAAACATTGTTTCAAAAATAAAACCATAAACAGTAATAAGTACTGTAAAACGCACATTTCGCGTGGCTGTTATTTGTTACCACCAACTATTTTCTGGCTACTATTATAAATATGATTTAAAATTCACTTTCTTTTCAGTGTAAACACTGCAGATGTAGTGATGTTCGCAGACTGTAAAATTCAACACTGTAAAGAGTTGAGGCATTACTCGCGAATACCTTGCTAGATACGTCAGCTGTGAAGCAAAAAGGCCAGCGCTGGGTCTGTTTTAAATACTTTGAATCCTCTGGAGTTGTCGCCATCTTTGAAAAGCTATTCTGATGTTGATATGCATTTTATTATAGGCTTGGTCACGTTTCCTTTTTGCTTGTAAACTCTTCTCTGAACAGGCTTTCTTTCTTTTAATAATGTTTCCTCTTTGAATGCTCCATTGCGTTAATGATGTTGCTTATTAGTTTAGATATGACTATGCTCTGAAATAGTCGGACAGTCTTGTCTTTGTTTACGGACGTTACGCAACCACGCAATGATGTGAAACTGACATTTCCTGTGAAATCCAACCTGACAGCTCAAATTATGAATTAGGGTGAGGGTCCCTGTAAAGAGGTTTTTTTTTAATGTACTATGTTTTTGTTCATTTTTTTACGAAAAATCTCCTGTAGTGCAGTGTCTAAAAATGGTAATATATAAGTGAATAAGTTGTTTACTTTGTAATTAGATTATTCATTTCCACCAGTTTGACCTATTCAGGGAAATGAGCAAATCATAGTTTAGTAGAGGCACTGCCTCCTCTCACATGACTTTTCGGCCTGTACTTTGCGGTTATGCACTTTACATTCATGGTGTTTTAGCTCTATAAGAGCATAGTGAAACCAAGGCATGGCGATGAGGCGCTGCATCCCTCTGAATCTTTATCCGCTGTTGGACTGTGACCCCATTTACACGTACTTCAAAAAAACGGCTTATTCCAGGGTTTCTGCGAAAGCAGCGCTCTGAAACTCATGTAGACACATATTCCTTACGCTGTTGAATGGATTAAGAGAAGGTGCTTTAAAACGGCTGTTTCCATTGGAGCGTACATGTACTACTGTAAACAAGTAGCACATTTTTGTAGAGTGTGCATGTGTGTTGAGAAGACGGGATACTAGGCAGAGGTGGGAAAATCAATGCATTTAAATAGAGGGAATGCATTGACGTCACTTTCCCGCTGGAACACACACCCTCAGCCGGAGTGAGTGGCAAAAGAGCTGCTGGGTGACTGGATTTAATAGGGGAAAGTGCGAAAACGCAAGTAAAACAAGCAATTTCCAGTTTAAACTAAAGGTTGGACTCGATATAGTGTTCCTTACAACTTACCAAAGATTCAGTGATCCATGGATATTGACATGCAGCCAGGAATCGTGTTTCCTGACATTTATATGTGCCTGATTTCGACACCAGGGAATAAATAAAGCAAATTTGCCTGTGAATGCTTTATATAAATACTATAGGTAGGTCTAAATCTAAATGTAAATTTAGAGTCTAAAACATTTAAAGTCTAAATGTATATTCATATTGTCCAGCCCTTTTGTCAGTGTTTATTTAAAAACATCCTATTTGCAGAATATACAATGGTAAATATTAAATTTATGGGTTGTCAATACAATATATAACAATATAATATATAGTGTTTGATTTACCCCTAAATTCGGCATATTGACACAAAATGATAACTGCAAATCCACCTTTCGCTGCCTGGAGTTCAGTTGTTTCTATGAATTGCAGCGATCCATTTGCTTCTCTGTTCTGCAGCTTTCGGCAGTCTGTAAAAATATACCTCAGATTTATTGTTAAACCTATTTGGACAGTCAATCGCAAAGCTCTTTCCCGTTTTAGATGTGTTTTGGGTGTTTTTCGCGGAATTCACGCTGACAACCAATGCTGCTCAGTGTTTCTGCCACTCAGTGGGCGTAAACACACTCACTCCAGCTGACGGTGACGTCACGCGCATACTCTTTAAGAGTGCTTTAGAAAACCAGTGATTTTAAAAAGATTTGAACCCTTTTTTTATGTAGTGTTGATTTTTTCCGTTAATCCTAATTTTTGGAGGAGGCACTGCTTTCATATGCCTCTGCTACAAATGCAGTTGTGACCAGATGTGCCCTGACCACCTCAAAAAGAGTCTTTTATGATTGTATGGTAAAGCATTTTCAAAATGCATTGAACCCTGTCTTTATTTAGTGTTGTCCATCGCATTCAGATAACCTGAAACAGATGGTAATAATGTCTGAGTGGGGTCAGTTGTGTCATTCGGATCGCAAGCTTTCAAAACGTGCACTGCCAAGCAGTTTTGTTCCTCTTCAAATTGTGAGCTGTGGAAATCTTCTGTCAAGTAGGATAGATTGTCAGACTGAAGCTTTTTGACAGCTGGTCTCACAGCACTGGAGGGATCTAGGGAAAACCAGAACTGAAGCTTTCAACTATATTATGTCTTGCACTATGTTGCATGTCTTTTTCACCTCCACACGATTCATTTATTATATCTTAATTAGATATTTAAGACACCTAGCATGCAAACAGATGCTGGTTACCACTATGCAGATGCTGGAAACATTTTATGTTGCCACTATGCAGTAACTTTCTGTAATTCTACATCTATATTTGGAGGTTTGTCCTGTTAGCTGGTCAGATTCTCACAGTGACTTGAATTTATACAGCCAGTTCACACTCAGCGTAAATGTGTGTGTGTGTGTCGTGAGGAGAGCCTCACAGATAATTTTCAGTTGCTTTCGTGAGGCTAACAGGAACCTGTATGGGGTCTTCAAAGCACTAGTCACAATTACTGTTATCTGTCTGTCCCAGGCTGGGCTTTCCCACCTATTCTTCAACAAGCGCTCCATTAATGCGTCAGCATGATGTCTCCTGCCTCCTTTGGCCTCTTATTTATGTGTTTGGAGTTCAAAATCTTGGCTGTTTGAGAATATATCACGTGAGAGCATTGGAAAGACTCGGGTAATAAAGGGATAGTTCAGCCAAAAATTCTGCTAGAATTTAGACACCTTCATGTTATTCCAAACCGGTTTGCATTTCTTTCTTCTGTGAAACACAGATATACTATGAAAGTCAATGGGGTCCAATGTTAATTTTCACCCATTAGACACCACTCACCTTTAAAATGTCTTTTAAAAGAAATTCGTAAGTAAATGATGACAGGACTATTTTTTTTTTTTTTTTTTTTACTGATTTTTACTATTCTAATTAAATTTCTGGTTAACTCTTATCAACTGAAATTAGAAGAAAGTGTCTATAAAATAGTTATTCTGTGGCACAACTTTTTTACTAACAGATTTACTAACTCTTGATCCAATATCGAAGTTTTATCCACATTATTGTCAGTCAGACAGGAAAATAAATAATTTTCAGAATATCTGAATATAGTGATTTTTTTTTTGTAATAGTATGTTGTATTGTGTTTGTTGCCAAAGCTTAGTTGAGCCACTGACACAACTTACCCCAAAGCAGATACCAGATGCTTCATTTGAAAATTCATTGCCAATCTTTAGCCAAACAATTGGTTGATTTTATAAAGTACATTGACAATTCACCAACATGTATGATAGATATTTTTATACCTGGATACGTTTGCAATGAAAAAAAATCTCATTTGACCTGCCATGAAGAAAAATAACTTTTATTACTATGCAGGGCTTGACATTAACTTTTTTGCTCACCAGCCACTGTTTTCCAAAGTTTCTAACCACTCAGCTTGGGGGAAAACTGTAATCTAGATATTTCCATTATCTCATAGCTTGTCAGTATGTATATTTTAGGCTGGTGTCACTTTTTATGCGCACCTTTTATCACCATTTATGCGCAATAAGCAGCAAAAAGAACTCGATTTAGTACTAAGAGTCAGCTTTATGCTTGCGAACTTTGTGTTTGAACACAAAACATGCGGGAATTAGTAAAATTATGTGCAGTATGTGCAATCCCACGCCAAAATTCAAGCCCTGTAACACCAACAATATTCTTCTGGAGCAAAAGAAATGAGCGAGTGAGGAGAGGCGTGTTTGTATGTCACTCGCTGTCGGAGAGATGAGAGAGAGAAAGAGCAAATGGTATTTTATATCTATTCTGCGGTAAATGAGTCTTGGAAGCATTTCAGATATTTCAGTGTCTATGTATTGAAAATCGATATTTTTGACAGCATTGCTCTTTGTTTATTATTTCAGGTGCCTTTTTAAAAGACTACAATTGATGATTTTTTTTATTTTTTTAGGCTATATGTAAAATTAAACCCACCAAAGTGGCTAGTAGGAGTGACTGCATTACACGCCACTGCTGAAATCCACCCACATTTGTCAAGCCATGTTACTGTATGTAACATACAAAAAGAGTCAGTCATATGACAAAAATTATGCAGCTAGATTACACCGTTTTCTCACTGACACATTTTACCCCACTCTGCCTATAATTTGCTCGCTTGCTGTTTGAACATATTCATTTTTTTTTCTGCTTGTGTGCATACAGTTCATGCTATTTATACTTCATATCATTGCAAGATGTGTCCACAATGCATATTTCATGCAACCTACATGCTGAGGCATAATGTTGATTTTTCACTGCAGTGTTTTTGAGGCTTCTTAATCTCTGTTTAACTAATGTCTGAGAAGATGTCCTGGGACATCTGTTTACTTTGGGTGGTCCTACCACAGCAAAGCTTTCTGTCAGAAGATTGGGCTGAGCTTTACCTATTTCTCCTGCTCTTGCTCTTTCTCTCTCGGCACGCTAAACTGACTTTGAAGCCGCCGCTGCACATAGTCTCTGGAGTGGTCGGTCTGTAATTAGTAAACCCAACTGCAGAACAATCTGCTTGTTCCTTGTGAGATCCTATTTTCTCTTTTTTTTCTCTTCTGGTTTAGTCACGACTCATTTCACTCAAACACACTTTGCGGTGCTCTCTGTTTCCTGTATATTGATCAGTTGTTGTAAGATCTTTGGTTAACTGGACTCAAGTTAACGTATATGTTAAGACAGGTCAAAGTGCTGAGTTTATATATATTTTTGCAGCAGCAGGATGTATGTGCTCTGTTCAATATGGAGTTTGTCTGGCTGGTTTAAAGCCAGAAAAGGGCTTTGGTGTTGTTTTTGTCCCCTGTGGTCACAGATCTGTCCTTCTCAGCTGTTTCACTTGTTCACAGCTCTCTGAGAGCTGAAACTGAGATGCTGAAACCTTTATTTTGAGACATTCAGTGTAAGCTATATTGCTGTTTGTATTGATGTACGACCTTAATAAGAACTTGGCTGCGATCCTTACCACTGTAAGAGCTGTACGCATGAGATGTGACCCTCAAATCATCAGTGTCATATTATTTTGAAAACGATCAATGTTTAAGAAGATGTGATGTAGCTACGGTCTCTGGGGTGTAGATCCAGCATAAATTATGTAATGCTTGCACACACTTCTTATATGGACCACTTCTGTCACGTTGTCCTCTTTGCTCATCACGGCTAGGAAAAGCTTTCAAATACGTGTTTTCCCACAATACACTGATAACAGTGGAGAACTAAAGGACTTTTTAAAATATTTAATCTATATTGCACTAAAAACTGTATTTTCCATGAATGAACAGTCATTTGTATAGTACAACATACTTCTTTTTTTTCAGATTTAATTAAACATGATATTTAATAGAATTAAGAACTTAAATGACTCATTTGGATATGAGAAACATTGGCATGTTTATTGTTTTCTTTTAGTCCAGTAGTTTTCTGTCTATAAATTGCCATTAGGTCTACTTACACACTAAAACACTGAATTCAGACTATTAGTTTTCTAAACATTGGCTTAGTTACAATTATTAACAGCATGTCTGTGATGTCTTGATGTGTCTGGAAAGGAAGATCATGTGCCCTGGAAAAGTGCATCACAAACCCCTTGAAATAAACAAGACTTTAAAATGTGTTTATAATTATAACTAGGTGTGTTTGTCAGATTAAAAAATAACTAATAAATCACACAGATTTCTGTAATTACAGAACGTTATAACAAGTTTTTAAATTAACTTAAAATAATGTTCATATAAAACCATTAAAATATGGGTTCATTTAGCCGTACCTTTTATATAGTGTGTTTGTTGATGTTTATGCTGGACAATGTTGCACATTCATTTTCACACAAGTAATTTAATACAAGTACTATTTGAAACTTTTGGTATCAGTAATTTTATCTGAGCATCGATTCCTTTTGATAAAACGCAATTGTTCGTATATATCTCTGCTCTTAACACCAGTGTGTCTTAATCCCATAAATGATAAATGCAAGTTATTATCAAAGAGTGGTAGCCCAGCATACAGTATATGTGGGTCTCGTCCATCAGAAGCAGGGGTGAGCAGCGCCAATGGACCATCGAGAGTTGGATCATACCGTGACACTGTGGGGGAACGCATTATAAATTAGCATTAGCTAATTCAGGAATTGGCAAAGAAGATGCTTCGTTAATTTTGTTTAATGACCTAAACAACAAAAGTTAATTGCAGAACTTTTTCCCAGCTGTAATTATATCATTATGTATATAATTGATGGATGGAATAAATTAAGGTCGTTAGCCAAGTTAGCCTGAAAACAGCAGGTGATTTGCCAGTAGGTAAATGTCTTTTGGATTATCTATTTCTTTTTAAACGCAGAGCAGAGGTGTGGATTCGGAAGACAAAAACAGACTGGATTTTTTTTTTTTTGTGGACAGAAGGAAAAACAGGAACATATATTGGAACAATAGTGGTGTGAAAACTAAATGGAACAAAATGGAAATGTGTTTTGATATATATTTATTACTAGTTTATTTATTTGATTCTCACCTTGTACTTGTTGCTGCTGTACTAATATTACTTCAAATCAAGTGTAGCGTCAGTTCTGGCAGGTCACGTTAGTCAAGTTCACATCAGCTGATTCATGTCTACCTATATGAATACGATGGCAATCACAGCATTCCTATTTAAGTTTCCTTTCCAGTTATCCTTCAGCTGCTTTCATTGTGTTGCTCAGGAGCTTATTACCCTCCACCATCCCCAGCTCCTCCTCTTGTCTACAGTCAGGATTTAGCCTCTGACAGTCCTTAATGTAATTGTCATCAAAAACATGAATCGCTGCTCTCCCTGCTCTTATCAATGCTAGGCTGCATGGATGCACAGGGAGTTCTTACCCGAAACAGAACCTTACCGCCAATCCAAACTGTATGCTAATTGTCAATTGTCTTTGAAGGAATTGGTGAGTGAAAATTGTTTCAAAGATCAGAGCCATGGCCGTGCGGGCAAGTGTTTCGACATACAGTGGGGTTGCACTTCATGCCACCCAAATTCGAGTCCTGACTCAAGGCCCTTTTTCCGTTCCAGTTCCTCTCTCTCTTCTCTCATGATTTCCTGTCTGTCCTCCTACTGTTTTATTTAAATAAAAAGCCCAAAAAGCCACACAAAAAAAAAAATCCTATACCTTTCTTTTGTGTGTGTGTGTGTGTGTGTGTGTGTGTGTGTGTGTGTGTGTGTGTGTGTGTGTGTGTGTGTGTGTGTGTGTGTGTGTGTGTGTGCGTGTGTGTGTGTAGCCTCTATTGTTTTCCTAAATAATCGATGGATTGGTTGACATTGGTATCTAGTCTAATGTTATCTTAATTGTGTCTCCTGCAGAGTGTGGATACAGTGTGTTCGCTCTACAACTCCTTCCAGGAAGGCTCTGGGGGTCTGATGGAGGGCCAGGAGGAGCAGACGGGGCCAGAGGTCCCCATGCTCAGGCCCTGTCCGCGTCACATGTCTGCCACAGAGAGACTGCGAAAGGTCATCCAGGAATTAGTGGACACAGAGAAATCCTATGTAAAGGTGAGAACTGACCCTGTAATCCCCTATTAACATAGTTCAGCAGAAAGAAATGATCTCTCACGTCAAGTAGAAATCCATGTAGTCGTCTGTACGATGCTTCAACTTCATTAAAACATAACCGTTTCACCGAATTTTCCAGAGCCATGCTGATCTGGAAGTCACACCTCAAATTAATGATAGACCTATGAGGTGAAAATGGCTGTTTTAGCTAAACACGTTTGATGAATAGAGTCCCGAAGGACCGCCTATTAATTACCTGAAAAGATAGCCTACCCTCTTATCTGTTTCCTTAGTAATACTGAAACTGGCAACACATGGCAAGTTTTACACTGCTGATGTTCATAGTGAACCTTTAGATGGTATTACAAGTTTTGTTCTGTTGTAATGTGCTCTACATGGTTAATAGGTGTCTGATTATTCAGCGGTCTGTGATTTGTTGGTGGGAGGGGGGGGGGGAGTCCTGCGCTGGAGCTATTTGTCTGTGATATGCTGCATCGGCACTGGCGGACTGCTATAAATCAGCCTAATGAGAATGTTGAGGTTGATGCACCGACAGTCTGCCGATGCCATAACATGGCCGCCGCACATGGCGCAGGGTCGTGGGCTGTCAGGGGAAGACTTTGACTGTATGTGTGACAGGAATCTCCCTGATTAATGGCTTTGCTTTAAACCATCACATTTAATTACTTTTAATATGAAACAAAATCTGTGCTTTCAAATTCTGTCAATTTTATAACAAAATTCAAACAATAGATGCTCTTTAATGTGGCATCAGATCGTGTGACATGAAGAATCATCTCTTCCTTTTCACGGCTTTCTGTGTTTTCACTTTACTACGGAAGGGGCGCTATTAGGGATCTTCTGAAAGATTACATATTCAATAACATGCTAAAACTATTTCAAGAGTTGTCATGATTGAAATGTTTATAGACAATTCAGTCTTTATCAGAGTTGATTTGTTAGGTACGTAAGGGATAATACATGGCAAGCTGTGCATTAAACGATTTTAGTGCATGGCCTGGAGGCAAAGCATAGTGGTTGTGCATTCAGATTGTTTAATGCACAGCTAGCTGTGGATTATCCCTCTTTTACCATGGTCATTTGCCAGCATTGACAAGTTTAAGCTGTTATTGATGTTTGCAGCTCAGTATTTGACTGGGAGGGTAAAAATGGCCATTATTTTTTTTAATGTCCGTGTATGCAAAGCCACTGTGCATTAATAATTAAGTTAATTAATAATTAATTTAGTTAAAGTTGTTATTGATAGAAACTGTGATTAAATCTAGTATTCAGACAGACCATGGTATAAATGAATAATGTGATTGATTAATTATTAAATAAACATTTATTTTTGGTTTCACTTTTTAAGCTAAATGAAAACTTTGATTTCAGGTTCAGTAAAAACAATAATTCCGCTGCATCACTAAAAATGTTACTCCATCTTAGGTAGGGGTTGGAGTCATTACACACTCAATTCAGATATATCATTAAATATTTAAATCATTTAAATAAACATATCAAGTAGTAAAAAATGTTTATGTAGTATTTTAGTTGATCACTCTTATCAAATCTCTGATTTCTGAGAGATGCACAACGGCAGTTTGATTTGCGATCCTTCTCTGCTCGTTTCATTCATAAAGTTTACACTCATTCGTGTTAGTGTCTATTTAAATGTTTTGAACCTTGAATGATATCATATAGTAGAAAATGTGTATGATATAGTTTAGTTGATCTATCACTCTTGTCAGAGCCCAGGCAACACGACAGTTTTATTTGTGATCTCGCTCTGCTCATTTCATTCATAAAGTTTACATTCATTTATTATTGCGTAGTAATTTTAGAGGTTGATGTGTAATATATTGCTATGCTATCCAGCAAACATGAGGAATGAATGGGTCTGGCAAAAATTCGTTATTCGTTTTAAAGCCATTATCCGTGCCTTTCCGAATAAGGTATTCGACATCAGGCACATCCCTATTCCTAAAAGGTTTTTTTTTTTTTCAGACCTTACAATTATGAACTGACAGTATAAGGATACTATATTACCCATATACAGCTGGATATAATGTGGTCAAAACAATTCTGGAGATGTGAAATGCTAATTAAAAGAGTGCTCAGGATGTCTTGTGTCTGTTTCTTCTACAGGACCTGAACTGCCTATTTGAAATTTACCTGAAGCCCCTACAAAAGGAGACCTTTCTCACCCAAGACGAGGTAAAGCTAAACCCATACTGGGGATGGATTCAAGGGGTCAGTGTTAGATTGAGTTGTCAGATAACAGATAGCACAGTGATAAATCATGCTTCATTTGCCACAAGCTTGCATGTTCCCACTTTCCCTGCTCCTGTGACTGATGCCAAAGACTCACACGTTTAACTTGCCAGTTTCAGACTGCCGCCCAGTGAATTGGATATGACCCTGACATGGCTCAGGATGTCCCTGAGGAAAGATCAGTCAATATGTGCTGAGAAGTGGGCCATATTAAAGCCCCGTTAATGGACGCCGGAGCATGCCCTCGCACACATTAGATAAGGACTAAACATAAAGTGGCTTTAGCGCTGGTTCTTAAGTTACTTGTGACAATGTGGGTGGCAGTAACAATTTAGAAAGTCTATGCAAGCACAACTGAAACGAAATCTGCAGATTTAAATGGAGTCCCATTTTCTTTGAAGTAAATTCTAAATTTGTACTCTGTTATGTAATTTTCGCTTTTATATTAAAGTTTTTGTTAAGCAGCCTTGCACACTGGGATCCCTTGCTTGCATGCTGTTTTTAACGAATTAATATTGAAATATTAAAAGTTCTGTTTAATGGTTGTGTGTTTCCTTTCCCCAGATGGAAAGTCTTTTTGGCAGCCTTCCAGAGATGCTGGACTTCCAGAAAGTTTTCCTGCAGACCCTGGAGGAGAAGATCAGTTCCTCCCCCAACTTCCACACGCTCGAGACCCCTGTGCAATTCAAGGTGGACATGCCAAACATGGCTTTCATTCATACTCTCGTCTGTAATATGTGAGCATTTTAGTAGAGAGCTCCCTGTTTTGGGAATAACATTTTTTGAAGTTAAAGGAATAGATCACCCAATTTTTTTTAATTCTGATATCATTTATTCTAGTTTTTTTTTTACTTCCATGGAACACAAAAGGGTTTATTGATTTAGTCACAAAATGTGGAAACCCATGGCTTCACATGCCAAGTTTGAATGTGCAAATGCAAATGAGGGAAAGATTTTCAATTAAAAAGCTTAAAATTGAGTACGACTTTGTATATAGTGCATGAGTCATATAGGCTGTGTTTATTGTTCGTAATGAATTTTTGTCAGTTTTGGAGCTCTGTATGGTTTAATTATGATAAAGAGCAGCTCGAGCATATTCACTGCAAAACAGCTCCTTTTGTGCTTCATGGAAGAAAATCAAAGAGGTTTGGAATGACTTGTGGGATGGGTAACATTAAAACTGTCACTCAAAGTGATTCTGACTCCAGCGAAAGACTTCTGGATCACACTTGCTTCTTGATTTCAATGCTGTCTTTCTTTCTTTCCTTACCTACTGTAGAAGCTGCTCTTCTCACTGGGTGGTTCGTTTCTGTATTACGCAGAGCACTTCAAACTTTACAGTGGCTTTTGCGCCAACCACATTAAAGTGCAGAAGGTTCTGGAACGAGGTACAGCATTACTCCTCACTTGCATCATCTATGAGCAATAAAGTAGAATAGAATATTTCTATTAAATATAGAACAATTGATCCGATTTAATGTCTTGGGTCCTTCTGGGATGTTTTAGGCTGGTAATGTCACAACACAAAGAGCCGTTGTTGGTTTATCTTCTCATCATAATCTACAGAGTATTAATGATTAGCAACTATAAATGTTGAACTTAATTTATGCGTGCAACATTAGCCTGGTTCTCCATCTCGGGCAGTCTGCCCAGTGAGAAATGAATGAGAGGCTGCCCTGCCCACATTTAAAGTGGAAAACTGTACCATGGCCTCCTTTTTAATTCATCCCATTACAAGATGAGAGCAATCCTCAGAGCAGCCACAGAAATTGCACTGTAATGGCTATAAAACATAAACACACTCTGTTTAACCACTGCGGGGTGAGGACATGAAACGCAGACGCGACAACAGGAGTGTGTGTGTTGCTGTCTGTCAGCGGTGCTCATAATTATACTGTATATTCTCACACACTGCTTCTGTTGTGCCAAGGTTTCCGTTTGCAAAGCGAAAACGACTTTTTTGTGTCGTCTTGTTAATTGCCTGCCAATTGCTCCCTGAAGTGTCAATCCATCTGGGGCGAGGAGTGCCTCAATTACTGCTCTAATAGCTCCTCTTGATTTGAACCACATTTATCATTCTGCGTGCTGTCGTGGTGTTTAACTCCCCTCGCAAACTCCTGCCAAACTCCAGCCAAGACAGGTCAGAAGGCTCCGTGACGTACAAAATCTAGTCCCTGCATCCTCACCTTGGTGTTGTTCATTGTCTGCAGTGTTGCATTTATACTGCAGTGTTTTTAATGAGGTGTCAGGGAGCCTGTGCTGCCTCCTTGTGGAGGGATTTTTGTGCCCTGTGTGCATTTTACCTGCAGTGGCCATCCAGAAAACACTATCTAGCTCAGTGGGTGGCGCTGGAATTTATGATTTGTCTTTTCTCTCCAGCCAAAACAGATCGATGCTTTAAGGAGTTCCTCAATGCAAAGAATCCCACCAAGCAGCACTCGACCACACTGGAGTCCTACCTCATCAAACCAGTGCAGAGAGTGCTGAAATACCCCCTGCTGCTCCGCGAGCTGGTGTCTCTGACGGACACGGACAGTGAGGAACACTACCACCTCACAGGTACATCACCTGGGCTGCTTTAGTTCAGTTTTAGTGGGTGGGTTGTTGAGAATGTGATAGAAATATTTGATGTAATGGGTATTTTCAACATTAAATGTACAGAGAAACGCAGACTAAGGATGCTCAGGTCAAAGGCCATACTTAACCAAAAAGTGCTTAACACAGTAGAACTAACAGTCATATGACTAGCTCAGATCATTACAAACCAATCACCAAACCAAATCACAGTGAAGAAGACTTGAGTGACATTGATTTTTATTCAACTGTATGATATAGATGAACATGTATCTTTCTATTCAGGAGACTCACTTGGTTGTTGTGACCAGTGATCTCCCGGCCGTGAATAAAACTTCATTTCTACAAAGAGCAACTTGGGAGTCGTGTCAGGTATATGCTGCGCAGCTGAGAAACAGATTCTACGCTCAAAAGAAAACAAAAGATTGAGGTAGTGATAGTAGCTTATAGTAGATAGGGACACTCCACTTTAAAATGAAAATTCTGTCATCATATACTCACCCTCATGTTGTTTCAGACCTGTATGAATTTCTTTCTTCTGCTGAACAGAAAGGAAGGTATTTAGAAGAATGTCAGTAACCAGACAGTTTCTGGTCTCATTGACTTCCATAGTATTTTTTTTTCCTACTATGGAAGTCAATGGGACCAGAAACTGTCTGGTTACTGACATTCTTCTAAATATCTTCCTTTCTGTTCAGCAGAAGAATGAAATTCATAAAGGATTGAAACAACATGAGGGTGAGTATATGATGACAGAATTTTCATTTTAAAGTGGAGTATCCCTTTAACAACTGCAAGTTGTTTAAATTGTCCGTGGTGAAGAAGTCAGATTAAGTAGGTTGTATTCGTATTAAGAATTTCCACGACAAGAATTAAAGAGAGTTTTGAGGAAATCTCTGAGCTGCCCTTTTCATGCTATGAAAGCACGTTGTGACCAGGGACCAGTGTGGAAATTGTTCAAAATAACATGAATGACATGAGGGTAAGTAAACCATGACAATTGTAGTTTTTGGGGGAACTGAACACAAAACAAATTCTGGGATTGTTCCCAGTAATGTTATCGAGGGATTTTTTTTGGGCATTCCCTTTACAAGATGATGTCAAAGGGGTGTCACAATATATCGCAATACAAAAATGCAACAATATGTATCGTGGATAGTGACAATGTGAATTGTGTATAATTCACCTAAAATAAAGATTACTGTGAAAGAAGTTTTCAGAATTTTAGTGTCAGTACTATATATATAATGTTGAATATAATGTTTAATAATGCAATGGGGGAATATTTATGGGTCCTGATAATGCCAAATGTCTGATATAACCAGTAAAAAGTGGCCTACTTTATTTTAAACATGTCTAGTCAGTGTCAGAGTGCAAGCATATTCGTCTAAAATAATTCTGTATTTTCAGCTTCAGATTCTTGAATATTTTTATTCTGGTGTCACCATTGTCCTGTGCATTGGGTTCAATGCATCAAGTCCAAGCCTATTCATTTACACCCACAATGTAATATCAAACTTAGCATTTTAATCAACAGTACATTTTTTGTTAACCTTTTATCGTATGTCTTGGAGTATCACAATAATATTGTATCGTGAGTTCAGTATTGTGATGTGCAAAGAATCGTGACATGAGGGTATCGTTACACCCCTACAAACTGCAGTGAACAGTTTGGTGTCTGGAATCAAAGCCCAGTTTGAATGTATCTTAAGACAGTTTATTATTATTATTATTATTATTACAGAGGCACTTAAGGAAATGGAGAAAGTTGCAAGCCACATAAATGAGATGCAGAAGATCTACGAAGACTATGGTGCAGTATTTGACCAGCTGGTATCAGAGCAAAATGGCGCTGAGAAAGAGGTACAAATGCATATCTAGTGAACGCACCAGGGTAATACCCTGATTTAACTGCATATTCAGTTATCATCTGCCTCTCTCTTCCTCTTTTTCTCCCAGGTCACAGAGATTTCCATGGGACAGTTCCTCATGCATTCCTCTGTGATTTGGCTCAACCCGTTCCCATCACTGGGCCGTATGAAAAAGGACCCTGAGCTGACTGTTTTTGGTGAGGCTTTGCTCTTTTCCCATGAAACCATTACATTCTTAGTTGTGCCAAAATAAATGTTTTATACCTTAATATGTTGGTAATTTTTAAATCTGCTTCTTAAATATTCTGAGGCAATATATGGGAAAGTTCTTACAGTACGTCATGCAACACTCGGCTTGAACTATGCTGAGCTTTTTATAGCTTTGTGAAAGTATGTTGGGCTGGTTTTGGCAGCACTTATGTAGCCTCAAAGACAAATAATTCTGTCGTTTTCTAAAATTAACATATCTGCTTGACTCTGATTTATCTTAGTTTTTAAGAGAGCTGTGATACTGCTGTACAGGGAGAACAACAAAGTGAGAAAGAAGATGGTGAGTCTTGTTTTCACTTCGAGTCTAATTACTCTCGCAGCTCCTTAATGGGGTCTCATCATTTTGTCATTTCTTTTTCATGCATTATACTGTGACAAGTTTAGAAAACGATGCTAAATATAAATATGAGCAGTCATTTAATTAGTCATCCTTTTTTGACATAAAAATACAGATTTTGGAACAAAATGGTTTTGCAGATTGCTTTTTTATAAATGGTGTTTGGTGATTTGAAGTTTTAGACTTTATACATCCGCATAGTACAGTTTTATCAAAGGGGTCATATAATGTCATTTTTGTACAAGCTAATATGATTCTTTAGGGTCTAAATTAAAAGTTTGTAATATACTTTAATTAAAAAATGTCATTAGTATTGTAAGAAAACACTAATTTTACCTGGTCAAAAACAGCTCTGTTTTCAGCACGCCGTTTCAGTGCATGTGTCTTTAAATGATAATGCGCTTTGCTCACCCCGCCCCTCTGTTCTGTGCGTACACCGTTTGTAACACAATAACACAATAACCATAACGCGTTGTTCATTATAAACGTGGGATTATGAGTTATATTGAGAACATCATACATAGAAAACATGCCGTAATGTACCCTGAGTGTAAAAATAGCCGCATTCATCGTGAAGCGTGCAAGCGATTTGCAAAGATTAATATAAATATTAATATAAAGGTTAATAAAACGTTACACTCACTTCAGTTCTTCTGGAGGTGCAGCAGGAACACGAATAGTTGGTACCGATCCTTTTTTCAAGAGCAGCTTCTTGGCAATTAACCAGCTTTTTACTGATCCTCCTTTGTAAAGCAGTGAAATGATTCGCGCAAACATGAAAGCATTGACGTTGATTGTGGGGAATATTCCCTTCGAAAACAAACTCAGCCACTGCGTCTTCAGCGGTTCGGATTTAGGAACATCATAATGACTGCTGTGTTCGTTATTACACCCAAGAACAGAACACCACAATCGCTTAGACGCCATTCTACTCAGTGCTCCAGCTATCAACAATGAACGCGTCGGTCGGCACGGGCTATGATTGACAGCTCGCTCACGAGGGCGGGTCTGTGTTGAAACGCTGCTGTCAATCAACCATCGTGGGAGGGGCGTCGATTTTGTGACGTCACTAGGTCGAACGGCTTGATTTGAGATGGGGGAAAACATATAAGAAGATTTAAAAAAAAAAACACTGGATGGATTTTTATCATTTTATGATGGTTGTGTACAGGCACTGCCAACACACATTTCAGTACAATCAACTTGTAAAAGTGCATGTACCATTATATAACCCCTTTAGAAAAATATATACATTACTTTGATTTCATATGCATCCTTTGTTTGCCAGCCAACTTCAAGATCAGCCCATGGAGATCAGGATCCATTCAAGTTTCGTTGGCTCATTCCCCTGTCAGCTCTACAGGTCAGACTGGGCAATACTGCAGGTAAGAGACACGTCTGGCTTGTTTGAGCTCATAGAGACAGTAATAATTAACAGTCATTTTTAAATGTACAAATAACCAACCTTGCCTTTTAATGCTGTCTGAAGACACAGACTGCATCTGGGAGCTGATCCACACCAAATCCCAGAAAGAGGGCAGGCCGGAGACGGTGTTCCAGCTGTGTAGCAGGTAAGAATTATCTACTTGGTCATTTATAAACTTTTTTGTCCCATTTTATTCCATACAGAGCTTAACATTTGACGTTTCTCTCACTTGCAGCACTCCAGAGTGCAAAGTCAACATCATCAGGGTGATGCGTTCCATCCTGCGGGAGAACTTGCGTCGAAACATGCAAAGAGTTGAGCAAAATTCTGAGAGAGTCTGTAAAAAGAGACTCACTCCCCTTCGGAAAACTTTGCCAGCTTCTGCTAAGCTAGGTCAGTGTGACCTCCCCTTTACTCACATGTCTGATAATGTGTCTAGATTGGAAAAAGTGGCCAACATCGTGATGCATCACTGTGGAAGTGTTAAAGCTGCACATTACAGATCAGTCGCTATAATCTTGAGGCAAGACTTCAAAGTCTGTTCACCGTTGGTAAAAAATGACTACATCACAAGCTGGCTTTGAACTTCAGAACTTATTAAAATATATAACCATGGTCATAGCAACCATATGATAGTGGTTAACTTTTAAGGGTCTCTATGCTGTCTGTCAAACAAAAGGATATTGCGAGTTGGCTTGTTCGTTATTATACATGATAGTTTATCATAAATTAGAAAGGACAAGCTTTTGTATCAGGTTATGTTGAAAAACAAACAAAAATATGGTAGAAGACGAGAAAATAGCGCAGTTACAAGGAGACATACAAAAGTATCATTAACACGTGACATTAACACACAGAAAAATGTGTACCGGATACTTTGCAGATGCAAACAAGGGTAAATTATGTGTTTTTGTACATTTTTCTTAAAATAAAGTTAACTTTGTCACAGCTGCATGTCATATCATTTTACATATTACTTATCAGAACAACCAGATGTTGAAACCAAAGCTTCACACCAGGTTCCATTCAGCATGCTCCTGTTTTTTTAAATAAAACCAAATAATCCACACATATGATGGCCTAAACACACACACACTTTATTCTTAATCTTTTTATTTGATGGAGAAAATATCACAATATTTAAAAATGAAAAAAGGTCAGTGTCATAAAAAACAACATGTCTGATCAAACGCTTGCATTTTTTTAGATTACTGCCTAATTTCGAGAACAGAATGAACAAAACTTCACTAACTAGCCATTCCGGATAGCTAGTGAAGAAAATTTGATGGACAAAATGGTGGACAGCAACAGCGCAGCAATTTGGGCTTTCATTCATTTATCGGTCGTTGGGTCAATTCACTTTAAAGCAGTGGTTTTCAATCCTGGTCCTGGAGACCCACCGCTCTGAACATTTTGTATGTCTCTCTTTTCTGACACACTCATGCAGTGTCTCAATTTGCCTAATTATACTATGTCCTAAACGTTTGTACTGTTTTTGTAAAGAAGTACATATTTTTGAGTGTGTACCAGAAACGTAGGCAAGCTTTGGGACATAATACTTCATTATAATTGCGTCTTTAACGGACAGCTCTGTCGCTCAGGGCAGTTTAAACGGTGACAGGATGCCTGTAACTGTCAATCATCTTGCCACAGTTAAAATCCTCCACTTTCAATTTAATTTAATCTCTTTCCATATCGGAGAGAAGTGTTGTAGCACATTGATCTGCCAGTCGTGGGTTTTTTATGCGTAGAACTCCCTTTGAGTGTTTGCAATTTGCATACTGATGCAATTAAAAGTTAATGACCAAACGTAATACTACAAAAGTTCTCAATGCTATTGCAGATTAAATATAATGTGGATCACATTGAATTAATATCTTTTCGTCAAGTTAGATACGGATTATGAATCACTGAAACCCCTTTATCTAAAAACCACTCTACTTATTTGTCGGACTCCGCCATGTTTGTAGTTTAACACTTTATTCGTGTTTGTAGTTGTAACCGAATACTCGTCCAACACGCAATGGGTTGTGGGCAATATTAGCCATTAGGTGTGCACGGATCTGCACTTCGGATTCTAACCAGAAAAAAATAGACCGTCCGGTTATCTTTAAAAATACTCATTTCAACATACTATGCTTTGGGACACTAATTCTAATTTCGAATACTATGTAGGATGGATAGTATGCGAACTGGGATGCAGCACAAGTTCAGTTCATGGAGCTCTCCCCTAATGAGCCGATGATCTGAATCTGTGTCGGTTAAGAGAGAGAGGTTGGTCTCCTGGACAAGAATTGAAAACCACTGCTCTGAAATGTCAAAACAAAGTGACTTGTGTAGCTGTGGCAAGTTAAGAACAAAAATAGGGTGTCTTGTCAGCTAGATGCATGTGATAACGCATTGCATTTCGACAGTGTAGACATGGTGTGATGTATTGACGATATTTGACCTTTGATATTTGACAGTAAGATCCACGACTGCGTTTGTGTGTGCACCACAGGTTCTTCTCGAGGATTTTGGCTCTCTAAACTGCCTATAAATGACAGTTCCAACCCCAACAATGATCCATTGAAGCCGTCTCTACCAGATTCAGATTCAGCCAGTGTGAGCAGTGGAAACACCAGCAGTGCCAGCGTTCCTCTGGATCAGCAGAGCGACCTCAAGGAATCCAGCATCATCAGTGATGAGGATCACGAGAACATCGACCAGCAGGAGTGGCTCGATCCCAGTGCTATCGAGGCCCAGTTCTGCAGGCTTCGGGTGACAGAGGACTCCCAGACTCCTGCACCCCGCGTGCAGCCGGAGAGCGCAGAAGTGGACTCTCCTGAAAGACGGTCTTCCATAAAGCGAGCTCACTTTGGCGCATTCAAACGTAAGTCTGCCAGAAGCACGGGTAGCCACAGACGCAGCCAGGCGGACCTAGTGAACATGCGTCGACACAGCCACTCGTTGGACAGCCAGACCGAAGTGATGGCGAATAACGTGGATCTTAACTCACTACTGGAGAAGGAGTTCAGCGTGCAGAGCCTGACCTCTGTGGTCAACGAGGATTTCTTCTATGACAACACCACAGAGGCAAAGAACGCAACAGCTTCATAGAACAAAGATTAGCAACCTGTATGCTTGATCTGGTGTGGAGCCACATTATCCCATGCAGCCTTTCCAAAGATACCAGACAATTTAGGGAAGCACCTGAAGGCCAGTCAATTCAGTCTTTTTTCTTTTGTGGAGCCACCGTTTGACAGACCTTTATTAAAGATGGCGTTAAGCGTTGAGTAATTCTCCATGATCCATAGCACTAATGTACTGAACTGCCCACATAGCAATTGTTTTGCACCAGAGAACCAAATTACTGGTCTTGGTTATGCTGTGTAAGAAGGGCAAAGGCATGTGTGTTTTCCCACACACACATACAGTATTAAGAGCTATCCAGCTACAGAACCAAATTTTGTCAGGTTTTTGAGGTTTTTGCCTTGTGTTTTGGACAATACATACATTTCTTGCTTTAAATATAAGCAGTGCTTCTATTATGGATTTTTTTCATGGATTTGCTTTGTATAAAATGTTTTATTTATTAGCAAGTTTTTATAAATATATATTTCATTTTAATAGGAATCTAAAAGGCTGGTTTAAGAATCTGTCAGGAGATTGATGGTTAACAATAATTTCTCCTTTGTTATTACAAAGTGGTCAGCTGTAAACATTCAATCAGGAATTTAAATGTGCTATGATGGAAATGTACTGTACCTCTAAAATAAAGCCTGCAGTTGTCCTTTTTTTAGAATGTTCAAATGTGTAAATATTGTTTTTTTCATGGATTACTGTGACTTAATTTGAAGAGTTTGTATATGTTTGACACTTCACAGTCAAAAACTGTAATAAAAGGTGTCTGATTACGTTATTTTTGTCCTAATGACATCCTGTAACCTGCAAAAAGCACAAACTTTGTTTTGCTGTTTGAGAAACACAAAGTAATAAAGTGCATACGTTGTAAAATGACACAAATGAATCACGCTTTCAGTTTGAACATTAAAGACAAGAGTAAGGTCTTAGACACACAAAGAACATCAATCTTACTAGCACACATGTATCCAAAAGAATGTTAAATAATTTATTCATCAAAGTCAAATTATTTTTTAGTAACGATGGCAAACGTTTTTCCTCTGACAGATGGATGTCAGCCTCTAGCTGTAAAATGATTAAAGCATTCCTATAGCTGTTTTATGATACGGTTTTCTGGGCAACCCTGTCGCTTCCTCTGATCAATACAGAGTGTGAGACTAGGGGCCTCATTTATTAATGTTGCGTTGAAACGTCAAAGACTGTTTTTATAAATATGAACGTTGGCGTGGATTTTACTGTATGCACACTCTAAGATCAAATCTGTGCATACACGTTTTATAAATAAAGCCCATCGAGTCTGATTTGATTCATGTAATTTTTCTTCCTATTTATAAAGCAGCCCACAATGTGTTTAAATTTCTACCATAACTTTATTTTTTAGCTCCTTACATCTTTTAAATGCTTTTTTCACCTAGCCCTTATAGAGTGCTTAAGTGTCAAAACCAGTGCACTTTTTTTTTTAGTTAGCCACATTTAGCTCACTGCTGGCTAGTTGTCTGCATACTCCATTCAAGAACAACAAAAAAAGTGCAATTCATGCCAGCTGCTGTAAATGTCACATTAAGAGTCTGCTGTTTCCTGAGTTAGCGGTTGCCAATAACATTTTCCTCTATTGTGGTGTGAAGGTGAAGCCCTTTACGGTTGCTGCCCGACTGTCTCTTTTCCTGATGCTTGAGTTTCAACTCCTCTCTGAATTCATAGTCGATGAGGCCTTGATTCTCCTTACAAAGCTGGCTGTAGGCGTCTGCTAAAGCCCTGAATTCAGAAATGGAGATCTCAGTGGGCCGCAGTGTGGGATCCACATCAGCACTGCGCAGCAACTCTTCCGTCAGTTCTAGACGCTGAGACTCGGGGAACAACATCCTGCAGGAAAGAAGAAAACACTCATCACACGCTGACACAATGAGTTAATGTAGAAAACTTGACGAGTTGCATGGAAGTGACGTTATGTGGTCTGTGCGGATGTTCGCTTTGCTTTTCTTGTTTGACAAGCGCTGTGACGCATGTGGTTTATGCAGCTGCTTGTAATACAGATGTTCCATCTTAGAATTGCCTTAATGTATTTATTTTGTCCGAATGTTGTTTTAAAATGTTGCAAGTTAGGAATTCTAGTGAGGAAAACAGTCATGTCTATTTGTAGAACAAACAAAACAAACCCAACAGAACTACTGTATATAAAAGCTATTCACATGAGCACGTTTAAACTATTTTGTTCTTTCATTAGTGATTCACTACTCCACATAGGAAGAAAGACATGGCAACTAGTAACTGACCTGATGCAGACACATAGACAGCGTCTTGTTCTGGAGCGAGGTTCACATGAGGTAACGTGAAGAAAAGCAGGGCAGTCAGAAATCTGCCCAAATGGCCCTCACACTCCTCACTCCAATGATACATAATTGCTGAGTTACTTCCAATCCTTTTTTTGTAACACTTTACTTATGTATAATACATAATGAAGTTATTTATAATGCACATTATAGGCTAATGCATTATATCTTTTCATAAATAATTGTAACCAAAGTTAAAATGCATTATAATACTTGCAGATTCTTAGTTAAATCTGATATTGATTGGTTGACATGTTTTAAAGGATTATACTCCAAAGGTGTTCAATGAATATTGCATTATACTCTCACCTAAAGGATTATTAGGAACACCTGTTCAATTTCTCATTAATGCAATTATCTAATCAACCAATCACATGGCAGTTGCTTCAATGCATTTAGGGGTGTGGTCCTGGTCAAGACAATCTCCTGAACTCCAAACTGAATGTCAGAATGGGAAAGAAAGGTGATTTAAGCAATTTTGAGCGTGGCATGGTTGTTGGTGCCAGACGGGCCGGTCTGAGTATTTCACAATCTGCACAGTTACTGGGATTTTCACGCACAACCATTTCTAGGGTTTACAAAGAATGGTGTGAAAAGGGAAAATCATCCAGTATGCGGCAGTCCAGTCCTGCGGCAGTCCGCGGATGGGCTACAACAGCAGAAGACCCCACCAGGTACCACTCATCTCCAATACAAATAGGAAAAAGAGGCTACAATTTGCACAAGCTCACCAAAATTGGACAGTTGAAGACTGTAAAAAAGTTGACTGGTCTGATGAGTCTCGATTTCTGTTGAGACATTCAGATGGTAGAGTCAGAATTTGGCGTAAACAGAATGAGAACATGGATCCATCATGCCTTGTTACCACTGTGCAGGCTGGTGGTGGTGGTGTAATGGTGTGGGGGATGTTTTCTTGGCACACTTTAGGCCCCTTAGTGCCAATTGGGCATCGTTTAAATGCCACGGCCTACCTGAGCATTGTTTCTGACCATGTCCATCCCTTTATGACCACCATGTACCCATCCTCTGATGGCTACTTCCAGCAGGATAATGCACCATGTCACAAAGCTCGAATCATTTCAAATTGGTTTCTTGAACATGACAATGAGTTCACTGTACTAAAATGGCCCCCACAGTCACCAGATCTCGACCCAATAGAGCATCTTTGGGATGTGGTGGAACGGGAGCTTTGTGCCCTGGATGTGCATCCCACAAATCTCCATCAACTGTAAGATGCTATCCTATCAATATGGGCCAACATTTCTAAAGAATGCTTTCAGCACCTTGTTGAATCAATGTCACGTAGAATTAAGGCAGTTCTGAAGGCGAAAGGGGGTCAAACACAGTATTAGTATGGTGTTCCTAATAATCCTTTAGGTGAGTGTAACTGTGGTTACTATTATGCATGAGACCATACAATGCATTACAAGGCATAATTAGTTTCATAATAGTTTTATAATCCATTATACATAAAGGCTTAAAGTAAAGCGTTACCTTTTTTACTTTATTTTTATATACTGACCCTAGTCTGGGTAAGCAGTCTGATGCAAATGACTCTGCCAGGGATAGACTGGGGTCTTGGGGTGTGTTCACACTTGGCATGTTTGGTTCGATTAAAACAAACTCTTGTACGATTGCTCTGTTAGTGTGGTTTATTTGAATTAATGTGAATGCTGCCATCCAAACCCTGTTCAAGCGGAAAGATGGGTCTTTAGGGTTGGGTATCGTTTTTTTGGGGTTTTTTTTATACCGCTGCCAAATCGATACTTTTAAAATGGTACCGGTGCCTAAATGCTGCCTGAACCGATACTTTAATAAAAAGAGAGCCACAAAATGATGGGGAATGACATTAAATAACATTTTTTTTATTGAAAAAAATAAAATAAAAATTTCTTAAAACTGAATATATTAAAACTGTAGAGTAAATATCGAAACCCATCGTAGAAGAACGCTGTCATTTGCAACTGTGACATCAGGATCAACTGAAGGCTGGATTTTCAAAAGTATGTGAGGTTTGCGGCTCTATTCTTGCAGTAAACTTGCACAACATTCTTGAATGAATAATTTATTAGATGTACTTCGGTCTGTTATTGTATGGACATCAGCTTTACATTTTCACACTAAACATGACGTGGAACAAAATGAACAGTGATTGGTTGCGTTACATGTCAGTCAGTCTTTGGCTGATATTTCTTAAATACATAAGTGAATGTGTTTTGTCATTTAAGAAACCTTTATAATGATCATGATTCATGTTAGTTGATCTATAACCCACAATGGGCGCTATGTTAGTACGCACTGCAGTTCAGATAATTGTATCTGTCAGATTTAGGCCTACAACACATCACTTCATCCACTTCTCCCGAAATACATTAAAGTAAGTGGCTGGTGAAGTGTGAGAAGAACAGTGTAAATTTTATAGTTACCTACACAATGTGTATCTAAACACGTCATCAATTTATAATTGAAAGGATTGTTATTGCCGCTTCCATAGACATCAGTGTGTATTTTATACAACTATAAATGTTGTTTTGCTAGTGTATATTTGCTTATGTATATTTAAATGTCTGAAACCTAAAATAACCTTATGTGGTTGAAAACACTGAATAGTTGTGATATAATATGAAAGCGCTGAGAGTGTCTGTAGAAGATGGTTCGTGGTCAAAATGAAAACAGATTGACAATAAATGCGATTAATTAAATTAAATGTAGTAATCTCACCATAAATGTATTTAATTAAATACTACTTTTTTCACTTTAAGACTGGGGAAAAGCAAGAAAAAACGCAATTTACCTCAACTTGGAAGGTTTGATTGGTGGTTTGCAGCACAGGCAGTAAGCCTCAGTTACCTCAGTGTGAAAGAGTAGCCATTTAATTTACTTGTAAATGTAAGAGAACTTGATTGAAGGAGAATTTTCAACATGCTCGAATCATCACCACAATGGAGTTTAGTTCTGTTTGTTTTTCAACAGTATTTTGTTACAAAGAAAACAGAAGTGTTATAGCTTTGGCTATTTATTTATTTTATATATGGCTATTTATATTGTTAATAATTTGCATAGTCAATCTTGTTCTTTGGTGTTCAGTTCATAAAGGTTTTACAAATGTTATTTAATAAAAAAATATTGTTTTAATAAAAAAATCGTGATACGAACCGAATCGTGGGTCAAAAATCGTGATATGAACCGAATCGTGGGTTTGGTGTATCGTTACAGCCCTAGTCTTTAGGTTCAGTATCTTTAGGTCCGGTGTTAAAATGCTAATGTGAACGCTAAAAGGACCAAGACAAAATTTTTTTGGTCCAGACCAGACGAGCCAAGCGAACCGATCTACAAGTGTGAACACACCCTTGGACTGTCTAAAAGGTTGCAGTTAAAGTCTATTTTTCACAACCTTTGTTTTCACGAGTTCCTTGTCTACACAAGTCATGAGTGTCCAATCCTGGTTGAGGAGAACCAATTTCCTGCAGAATTTAGCTTGAACCCACTGCACACCAGCCTGGAAGTGTTTAGTAATCCTGTTTCTATTAAACAACTTGATTAACTTAGGGTTCAAGGCACCCCTGACTTTTTTTTTTAATTGACATATACCATGTTTTGCTGGATGCACCAAGTTACACAACAGTACAAGCTATTGCACGGACTGTACTTCTATCTCTCACAACCTTGTTTCATTCACCTCTAAATATGGTGTCTACCCTGATTAAGCCAGATTAAACACATTGAGAATAGAAGCAAAGAGAGTAGTTTTGAAAAGTAGTTGATAGAAAGCCTGGAAAATGCTTACTGGAGTCCTCTGCGACAGTGCTTCCTCCGGAACTGGAAGGCGTTCTTGACAATCTTCTCGACCAGCTTGAAGGGCTGCTGGATCTGGGGCTGAGCCAGCGGTGTGAAGTGCACCACCCCCACATCCACCTACGCACACCGCGGGGTGTTGATACACACACACACACACACACACACACACACAACAGTGTTAGAGTCAGACATGAAGACCATATTCAGGAGCTACTCCCACTCGAGTGAAGGGGAGAAACGGAATGGAAACTAGCCAGAAAAAGGAATATACGCATGAAGAAAAGCAGACGGTTGAGAGAGGAGGCGTTCGGTGATGCTGCACGATGACAGGCCAGTTACGGTTGCTACAGTAACACCTGTTTAAAGGACCATCAAAACAAGCCTCTTCAAATGTGAATAGTAAGTCTCTTGTTACACTGTTGCTTCCTAAATGTTCTTATTACCAAAGCCTAGTGCTGCTGTAGGGGGGTGCTCAGCTTTTATCTGTCCTGGTTCACCGATCAGCTCAAGGGACGGTGATTCTTTTCATTATGCAAAACCGGCACAGACATCTGCGGTGCCCAGACTAAAACCTGTTTCTCTCATGTAATTGTGGTGTGAAAACATAATTATGGTTGCTCCCGAACCAGTTACAAAACTGTAGCAGTACATTATACCTGTGCATTATTCAGTCTTCTATAAAAATGTGCGGGAATGTCCCTATAATGGGCATGTGGGATGGAGATAAACAGAAGAAAATGCAAACTGATTTGTGCTGTATTTCAGCTGCGTGGCTCACTGTAGTTTAACATAAGCATAAACATCTGGTTGAGTTGCAATCATGCAGGACTCTTGACTTCCTTGACTTTGGTAAGATTATTCCACTCTTGGACTTCAAATACGAGCAGAATACAAAGCTTTGAAGCTCCTTTCTGGGGTTTAAGGCTACAAAAAAAGCAATAGACTAGAGATGACAGAGAAGTGAAGATGTGACAAGAGCTTTCAGAAACCATTGACTCATCTGCCTCAGCTGTGCAGGAGGAGAACACATTCAGGAAATCAATTTGGCCCACTGTCATTTACCCCACCCGGGATGCTGGTTTTAAACTGAAACACTCAAGCCCTTTTTTCCCAGGGGGTCTGATATTTTGACCAGGTACATTCAAGTCCTTAACAATTCACAAAGAAACAGGATTTAGGAGCAACCAGATAAAGTTATATATGGATATACGCAGCAGCTTGCCTATAATATACCCTTGACCAACCAATAATTCTCTTCTGATAAAATAGACTTATGAGAAACCGTCACCTTAAATCAACTCCATGCAACTGACCATTGAATATAGGCTACATTGTTTGTAGTTAGTCAGTATCATGGCCTGCGATTCCATTATTCTCTCTCACTCTCTCCCAGACAACATTCCTGTCTTTGAGTGTGATCTTACAAGAAGAAAAACATTACACATTACTGTCATTAACAACCTTCACACATTACACGTAAAACGTACCACTATTTGCACCTGAGAAGAGGTGCTCCATTACTGCAAAGGGTGTGAAGTTTAATTTGTCATTTCGAATGGAGAATGATCAAATCGAGGTGGCAGTCCCTCAGGGCAATCTGAGTAACCATTATTTCCTTTACATAACTGCCAGGGAACAATGGAGTCCGCAGCTGGGAATGCATACAGTGAGGGGAAGGAGAAAATAGTCCTGCAATGAGTATGGATACATTAATCATGACAGCACTTTCAAAAGACAATCACTCTTACTTCGGCTCAGATGAAGAAGCAGAAAGAGAGGATGTAACAGTGGAGGCTGACAGGGCCTTTGCTAGAGAGGCTTGTTTTACTGTGAGGTTGTTCGTCCCACGCTCCGTGAATCGCCCAAGGCATTGGTGAGAACCAAAGGCACTACTGATGTGCTTCTCAGATGTGAAATGATTCTCATGGAGTCTCTCTCCAGCCTATGAGACTACAGGCTTTTAAGGTGTCTGGCTGAAGACAAGGCAAAATGGACAGTGAGAGTAAGCATGGAAAGAGGGCCAAACACACAGTGGCCCTATATTTAAAAACTTTAAGAATGCCAGGTCAGTGAAAAGCATTCTCAGGGTACGTTTACACGCCAACGATGTGCTTAAAACTGAGAAGTTTTCCGCATACAGACGACACCATTGTCAAAACAATCCCAATTGACACGTATATCTGCGAAAATGACTAAAACGCTGTATTCTGCTGCCAGGCCATTAGAAGGTGATGAAACACTATAGACTGAGCACGTAATATGCATGTGCATGACGCCATTGTCTTCAGAGATTTGCGTTTTTGTTGTTTACACGGAGACCGGTTTCAAAAACTTGCACTTTGAAACCCGTTTTCAAAAGTTTGCGTTTTCAGGCACCCAAAAGTGCATTGGTTTTATTGGGATTCAAGCATTCATTCCGTCATTCAAACATTTTCATTGAACAGTAGATTCACAAGAAAAAGCACACAGGCAATAAATCAAGGTACTGTGGAAACCCATGCACTCCACTCTTGCACAGCAGAGAGTAATTTCCATTTATTATCATGAATTTAAAAAGCCATTTCTGTAGCAGTCGCAATAAGACCATTTTGACATCTGCGTTACAGGCAAACCGCTACAGCAGGGTAATGAAATGACTCTAACAGCAACTGTGAATAAACAAATGGATCTCATCCTAAACAATAAAAAAGCACACAAACAAAAAGGGGGAAAAAACACCCCTTCCCTGAAGAAATTACAGTTTCGATGTGCACTCAAGCTTCTGCACAGCTAGAGGTGATAAACTCAAGGTAACACGCATAGCTTTCTGTGCCTTAACATGTCAGCTACCAACACATCTACGTATATTCCCTGGATACAGTACATGTCAACAGCACCCCTTGCACATTTATTTATTTATTATTCAGCACAATCCAAGCATCAGCACTTAATGTATGTCCTCCAATGTAAGGACATACATTAAACCCCCACTAAAGTCAGCTGAGAATCACTTCTAAATATACGAGTATGCTACAACTTCAGCTTCACCTGTGTAGAAATCCTGATTTTTAAACCTGATAAGAGTTTACAGAACTTGTTTACAAAAAACAGGATAGATAGATAGATAGATAGATAGATAGATAGATAGATAGATAGATAGATAGATAGATAGATAGATAGATAGATAGATAGATAGATGACATTGGTTTTGTCCTTTTGTCATTTCTAAACGAATGGCATATAGCCACTCCCACCCTGCAGCGCGGAGAGGACGGATGGAGGACGGAGGGGTGGGGGTGTAGGGGTTTATAGGGGTGGGGGTGCAGGGGTTTGGAGGGGCAGCAGCTGCGAGTTCATCCTCCTGCAGAGTGAATGTTGCTGCTCAGTGCCAAGTCGAATTATGATTAGGGTGATAGTGGTGCGTTGTCACTATAGTAAAACTCCTTGTATAGCAGGTTAAAGGGACATGCCCATTTACCATTATACACAATTTTGTAGCTGCCAAAGTGGGTAATGGTCTGTGTCAGAAAAAGTTTTGAGTTTGGGACGTTTGGGACATGAGTTTTGGTATACAATACCAAAACATCTTCTTGTTTTACAGCTTGTTAGAATTCTAGACATTTAACATTCAGTAAAAAAATAGATGTAGGCTGTAACAGCATATATTCTGATAAAAGGCTGTTAAAAAAAATAACAATGATGGAGAAGTGTATGCATTGAACACAAGAAAAAAAAAAGATATCTGTCTATAGAACAAGATTCATGACAGACTTACAAGGGGGGGGGGGGATCTTTGCTTATCTAGTAAATGTAATAATTTCAGCACGTTTTCAATATATTTAAGCGTCTTTCCATATTTTTCAATAAAAATGTATCTACTCAATATCCAAAACATTTAATCTATATGCCGGTAAATTAGCGAATAAAACACTAGAAAAATATGAACAAACCAAGCTCTCCTTCAAAATTAATGAGTTAAACATTTTTTTTCTCTATGAGAAAAATGGGATGAGTTAAAGCGTTGAATATTTACGTTAAATAGAATCGAAAAGCTTACTAAATGCGATAATAGACGGGTTTTTAAATCGCTAAGAGAGCAAATAACAGACTTGCATGCGCGGGAAGTTGAGAGCTCGCAGCTGCGTGACGTAGAGCATCATTCGAGCAGCTTTGAAAACAGCCTCGTCTCTCCATCACTAACGTCCGCTGCTGCTGGGAGACACGGATACCATGAACCGATCGCTAACGATACATCTAAGGGCGTTTATACTCGGTATATGTATTTAGCAGTGTAATCGTCTGTGTGTGTGTGTGTGTGTGTGTAAGCTCGGAAACCTGACGCGTCATAGCTCGCTCTGCACCAGCCGAGGTAAGTGCAGGATTTCTGCATTCCGCTCCGTGTTATAAACCGCTATGAGTCATAACCTAAAATAATTCTGTTATTGCCTTAGTAACACGAAATTAAAAATGTGTTCTCGTATGTCTGAAACGATACTTTATTTAATTTACCTGACCATATGGAAAACTGAATCAGACTCCAGTTATCAAATATCGCATGAATGCGTGCATGTACTCCCCCCCGCTAATAACTCAGCTCTCCAGTCAAGATATGTGTGTGTGTGTGTGTGTGTGTGTGTGTGTGTGAAGCATGAACAGGGGAGCACTAAAATCACAGTCAGGAACCTGCTTCCTCATCATCCTGTGTTCACGCTTCTCTTTGTTCCCAGTGCGCTGGGGGAGGAGGACACTGGTTTCATTCTCTCACTTGTTTCCTCAGGCTGGCGGTGGTGCTGAGGAGTCTCTGCCGAAGGAGAAGGGACTGAGCAAAGCCTGTGTGAATGTTGGCCGGGTTCAGGAGCGCGGCAGGATGGCGTCCACAGGCACGCAGATCTTCGCCTTTGTGCTGGCTTTGCTAGGCATCCTCGGTGCCACGGTGGCCACGTTACTGCCCAACTGGAAGGTGAGCGCGGATGTTGGTTCGAACATCATCACAGCCATCTCGCAGATGCAGGGTCTGTGGATGGACTGCACCTGGTACAGCACTGGCATGTTCAGCTGTACGCTTAAATACTCAGTGCTGGCGCTGCCCGCGTACCTGCAGACGGCACGCACCACCATGGTGCTTTCATGCGTGCTGGCAGCACTGGGGTTGTGCTTGGCCTCTCTGGGTTTGAAGTGCACTCGGTGGGGTGGAGGACGCCGGGCTAAACGCCACGCTGCCATGGCGGCCGGCTCATGCTTTCTGGCCTCTGGCTTCCTCTGCCTCGTTCCTGCCTCCTGGTACACAAATGAGGTTATAGTCAGTTTCCTAGACGCCAACGTGCCCGAAAGCAACAAGTTTGAGCCGGGCGGTGCCGTTTATGTAGCCTTCATCTCGTCTGGTTTCCTTTTCGTGGGGGGATCCATTTTCTGTCTGTCCTGCTCGGGTAAGCGACACGGCCCACAGGATTTGGTACTTCTCCCTCCAGACAAACTCCTCTTGCAGCAGCAACAGCAACTTCTGCAACAACAGCAGCAACAGGAGCAGCTCCAGCACCAGTACTGTTCTCTCTCACCACTGGATAACAAGACTGGATACAGCCTGCAGGACTACGTGTAAGAGACCAATCGCTCAAGAGCAAGACACGTGCAGTGCAATGCCACTCCACCTCTTGGCTCTTGTGATTACAACATGAAAGGGCGAGAGGGACCCTTTTCCTTTCCTTTCCACCTCTCTCCTTTTTAAGATCAGCAAGCACAAATGGTGGAAGTATTCCCTGAAGTGTTGTCTTGAAACAGACAGATTGTGAATACTGAGGGGCGAGTGGCGGAAACGCTGCAGTAGCACACGAAAGCAGTGTGAAAGGCTGAGCAAGATGATGAATAAATGCACATATCCAGCATCATAGTTAATCTTATTAAAGTGTTCCTCTGGGAAAGGATTAGCAACAAGGAAATGTTTATGCTACTTATAACTCCCCAACTCCCCCCTTCCCAAAGATCTGAACTCAGAAGCAATCGTTTAGCTGCTAACAATCGTTCGGTAACCTCTGTTTAAAAGTAAGATGGCAATATGTCTCTAAGAGGCAATAGTATGGGAGAGCCCTTGTTTGGGAGATTCTTTGCTTTTCTTTTTACTTGAGTAATGGTTGTGTTAATGAAATCTCTTGTCTTATTTTGGTAGCTGATAGAATGATTGATATTCTGCCTATAAGCATGCTTTCTGGAGCCTGTGCATAATGCAGTGGAATGCCTGATGTAGACTGAATTGTAGCCATATAGCCTGTGCCTAAAGAGCTGTTCATAAACCGCTGAAACTGTTTGGAGACAGTAGGAGGAGAGAGTGGACAGGGGTTGCTGGGTCAGGCAAGTTTGGGAAACCCATATGGAGGCTTAGAGACTGGCTCTTCTTAAGTCAGATGGACAATGTAATGTTGTTCTGTTCAACATTTTAATACTTTGTCCCAAACAAAAGCAAGCTGCCTTCAGCTCAGCGCATGCTGTTTGCCGTTCTATCACACATACACATTCATACACACACACACACACACACACACACACACACACACACACACACAGTGCTGCATGTGTGCTTTTTACTCATGCTGCTACTCACTGCCATGGAAACGGGATTTTACACCCAAATACGTGTATTGTCTAGGGGTCGTATCTCTCTGTACACTCGGAGGATCCTGGAGGCTGTCATGAATCTCTCCAGATAACAGCAGGGGGGGTTTGGGTCGGTGTCTAGAGACAAAGCCTCTCTCAGACGGGAGGGTCCCTGTCCTGCTGACCAACTCCAGTGTAAAGATATGTGCAGCAGTTTTGTTTTAGAGACGTAAATAACAAACAAAAGTGAAGACTAGATTGAGTTTCAGTAATTGGCAGCTCTTTCATGGAACCTGATGAGTCTGCAATATGGTTATGTCCACTCTCAATGGAAATCTGCTTTGCCAAATGACGTCTCCAAATGCCTCAGCAGTGGATCTGCTGACAGATTGTGCCCTACAAGGGGCTCTTTAAATCGCCTTAAAGCAATATTTCGGGTTATTCTTAACGTCTATGGACATTATCTGCGGCATGCTGTCAATTACCACAGAAAGGGAAACAGTTAGCCTATACATTCACAGTGGTTTATTTTTTTGTTTCTGTCTTCCATTGTTATTACTGTAAATGTCTTACAAGTGTAAAAGCAATTCTCGTTTGTTTTCGGAGACTTAGTAATACCAATGACCGCTAGCCACCAATGCGGTTTTAAAGATTCACTGAAGAAGTCAAACATTTTTGGTAAACAGACAGCATGCCACAAATGCTGGCAATAGACCTCAATATTCTTTCAAGAGTGAGAAACTTCACAATCATACTCGACCTCCCTCAGTGCTTACCATCCCGTTCTTCCTGAGCGCTTACAGTATGGATGCCGCCTCTGACAGCCAGAAGAAGTTGCATGCCATGTGCCAGTTTGCCAATGCATGTACACACAACCTCCCCCTCTCCCTTCATAAGCATGCAACATAACTTGTGCCAAGAGTTGAGTGAGTGTGTGTGAGCTTGGATGCAGCCGTGCGTTTCTATGCTGCTGAAGGGAGGAATGCAATTTCAGTGTTGTTCTACTGGCAAAAAGAGCTTTGGCAGTGATGGATGGCACAGCGCATTCTTCCTCTCAAGCAGATTCCCACAGGCGAGCAGATGGTTGTGCCCAGATCGCCCCCTGCAGGCTGAGCGGGCACTCGAGGGCAGATCTCGCCAGCGCATGGACAACAACAACTGCACATGTACCATTACTGAATGCAATAACCACTCCTACCCTCCAAAGTGACAATGCACTGAAATGATACAATTGTGAATGTGCCAAACCCATGACTACTTTGCAAATGTATGTGCAGGTGTACCGTTCTGTTGCCAAATGCAAGATGATTTAAAATTTTTGAAAGTAATCTGGAATGAGAAATAATTTATAAATATAAAGTTGATCAACTTGCACACTTTCCCCCATAAAATTCCAAAGCACAACAATTCCAGGATCACAAACTGTTCAGGTTCACCGTGGGCAGGCATGAAAGGACTGAGACCATTTAAATTGTGCTTTGGGATTTCATATTCATTACAGCTCTGCAAAGATTGCGTTTATTTTTATTAATTTACTGAGAGCACTGTTCAACACCCAAGCATGTTCACAGCAAATCTTCTTTATAAGAAGACAAACATTTACACCTTTAATTGTGTAACCTCATTTGAAAGCAATTTATTTTTTGTTAGCCAAACATGCTAAAAGATACACTGAAATAAAGATGCTCATCTGTAGATAGTATTACCAATAGAGATTTTGTAATTATAAAGACAAACTATTCATATATTGTTATGGTGCAGCTTGTTTATTAGCACGCTAGAAGTTTCATATTACCCAGCCCTCGTTTTTGTTCAGGGGCCAATTTAATGATTCCTGGTTGGATAAATGAGGCTTATATTTTGGTGTATGCTTCTGCACTTCTTAATTTTGCAGAGGATATGGTTCAAATATTTCTGTACTGTTCTCTCAGTGTGCTTGTGCAAGTAGTTATATTTTTATTAATAAAAAATGGTGGAAGCATATGTTCTTAAAAAACATTTAAGTCTTATTTAATTCATTTGTGCTGTGTTGTTCATGTAAAGGCAACAGTCTCAAGCACCAAATGACATACTTCTGAACAGAACAGGCTGTATGGAACAATTCATATATTTCATTTACTGTATCTTTAAACATCATCAAAAATGAATAAATAAAATCAGAATTCATTTGTTTTCTAGATAACAACAGAGGGTATTGAACAACGAAATTTATTCTTTGAGTTGTTCTGAAATTTGTTAATCTCATAACAAGAGATGCAAATATATAAGCAATGCAAACTTTATTTTCTTTAAACAATGATGCATTTCAATTATGAAGTACATTTACATCATGGCATATTTGTTGTACTGCCTTTTTAAATTAGGTTGATCTTTTTGCTGAAAAAAAAATATTTGCATCACAATATTGAGAATTTCAAAGAAAACAACCTTTATTGGGGGGATTTGGTCCTGATTACCTAACACAGCTTGATTCCCATACGAGATCTAATGAAATGAAATCTGTGTATTTCCCTAAATTCATTTCAACGGTCTCTGCCCTCCGCGACAGTAATGACAGAGCCAGGGATTGGGGCTCAGATGTTTGAAAGATCCTCAAATCACAAGGCTAATATAAGCAGGGAGGTTAACCACTGCAAATGTGTTCACTCCCTACCCTACTGTAATGTCCTTTGTAACATTTCACAAGGGTGAAATACTCCATTGCTTGTCTTCATGCAAATATGAGGTGCTAGTTAAATCATTTCTGTCATGTAACACCAGCTACAGTAAACTGATTAAATACCATCGGCCATCAAAACCAGCAGTAATAGCTGTGCAAAGTCCATAGACAACCAATCCGTCAGCAGCCCTCAGTGACAACCTTCAGTCATTGACAAGCATTTTCTTTTTTTTTTAGCATTATAATTTTCTTTTAGATTCAGTGTATTATCTTCATAATGAGCAATGTGGAATATAGAATATGACTGTCAGATACAGTGGATGACCTTGCCCTGCTGGAGACATTCCCACACACACACACGAATGATAATACTGCCCTTGCTTGGTGCATTGTGAACTGCTGAGATAGGAAGTATAGAATGCCAAGATAAAAGAGCCTGCATGAAAACCACATTTTTTCCAATTCATAGAATTAGATATTTCCATCCAAACAACCACTCTAGTGTGTAATGTTGGGGGACATTTTTTAAATGCTAGTGTAAATAAAAATGTATTAAAACAGATTTGACAAGAAAATGTAGTCTTTCTACTTCAAAATATCATGTTTTTATTAAATGTGTTACTTTTAATTATGAAATTTACCAGCAATTTCTGAGTGAAAAGTTGCTTCAAAAATCCTACACCAATTTTTTAAGTGTAGATCTTTACAAAATATAAACATCTTAAAATTGTCTGTACATTAACTACATTAAGTCTTTTTAAAATTTAAACCCACAAAGGAGAATAAACTAATTATTAAATATATTAATAAATAATAAAACTGGAATAAATTGCAAGATCTCTAAAATATCTTTAGTTAAAACTACTATTGATATTTGTTCAAAATTCAAAGCATTTTATATTAAATAGGATATTTTTAGATTGAGCTTGAAACATAATAGATAGAGGACGTCTGCAGGCATTCTGAGACATTGAAATAACCTTCCTTTACTCCTGATACCTCATTTGACCCCATTTATTAAAATGGAACACTACTTAACCAAATCTGACCCCATTATTCACACTGTGAGGTTTCATTGGCTGTTTGCACCATGGGACCATCACGGAAAATGGAGAAAAAGAGTTTAATGATCCTTAAAATGGACACAAAAGAAAAAAGGGGGGAGAAATCTGGCCTTGCTCTAAAATATCATATAATGGTTGTTGAAATGACACCTTTTTATGTCCAGGGAATCATTTCAGATTTTTTTTAGAATGTCCTTTTTAAATGTGTCAGATCAAACTATGCATTTATAGAGAATATTGGCACTTTTCAGAGCATGTAACCTCCCAACGTTTTGTTATCAGTACACTGACAATAGTTAGTACGTAGAAACTACTACAGACGTCAAATGCTCATTAAACCAAAAGAACTAAATCCAGAAAAACAAGTAACGCCACCCTTGCGTGAAACGTGAAAAGTGCGCTGTTGTCAGAAATCTTTAGACGAATATATTTAGATTACCATTTTTATAATATACTGCATGATTTTAAAATAGTTGACATTAAAAATAATAGTTAAATATACTTGTGATATGAAAATTGAAGAAACTGGGATAAGCTGACAGTGATGTCAAAGTCAAGAAATGTTTTTGCATTACACCCTTTGCTGTTAAAGTAATTTAAGTAAGTTTGTGTTCAGCAGGTTTCCTAATGAACTGAATGGCTTTGGCAGGCCTTTTAGCTCATCTTATTTTAAAAAGACAACCCATTCAAAAGCCATTTCCAGTCAAAGAAGTATTTACAAGGATTAAAAAAATAAAAATACAGCTTTATTTCCAGGGTGGCCATATGTGCATGTCCTAAACATGCGTGTCCTTCCCCCACATCACGTGCAAATGCCATCCACCCACAAGTGTAGTTGTGTATGATCATCTCAGAGGTGTCAGTTCAGACATTCCTCTCAATATCCAGACAAACATCTGCTGGAGGAGCGCTTCACTCTCTCTCAGATCAATCTCTGTCACGAGCCCTTCCTCAAGCCGTCTCGCTCTTCTCTCCTGTGTGTGTGTGTGTGGGAAGGACACTGCAGTAGCAGCTGGCTCCGTACACGCGTTCGCTCAGGGGACGGTGCTCGTGAAACGCGTGGGGGGTTACTGAAACACTTTCGCATCTGATGACGAGGAGAAGATAATTACATTCATTTAGTCATTCTAAAGAATGCAATTATTCTGTCTAAAAGCAGAATTTTGCAGCAGACACAATGTGGGCGATGACAAGCTCATTTGATTGCATTGCAGCTGAATAAGACAAACATGCTAGAAATGAGAACTTTTCTTTAAATGTGACTAATACAGTAAATGTTAACATGTGGCTTAAGTGCTGGGGTTGAAGCCTTGCGATCCACCAGGTGGGGGTGTCAAGCGCGATCCGTGACAGAGGAGACCAGCAAGTGCATTGTGGGCCTGAGGACATACAATACACGGCCAATCACAGTGGACACGAGGCTTCGAGGACAACCACAGTCACTCAATGTGACAAGGACAAGGTGCCTTGCAGCATCCACACAAAACTGCCAGACAAAAAAAAAAAAAAAAAAGAGCCACATAAAAAATACAAATAAAACACCCCTTGAGGCATGCCGATATCAACTAATGCTCATGATTATAAATAGAACTCAGTTCTGTTCGGAAACGCTGCAGCTAATTCCCTCCGACCTTGCAAAGGGCTTCTGCAGGGAAATGAAACATGCTAAATCTAATGATTCAATCCATAGTCCTGAATTGCTCTGCACTACATTTACACTGTTCTCTAAATACAGTGAATGCGCTCCTGCTAATTACCAGCTGCACAATAGTCAGTTCTCTAATCCAGTTCATTTGACTAGGCTGTGTTATATTATAGGCTACTACATGTGTGTGGCAAGGTAAGTTATTCCCAGACACAACTTCTCTCTAAACCTTCAATAAATCCTATCAACTTTGCACCTACTTATTTCAGATTCTTATTTCTTATTTGACCAACAATAACACAAGACTACTATACTCTGCAAAACGTGTAAAAACAAAAACAGGTTCCTTTTTAAAACATTCAGCACTAAATCGTGCACAATGATACCAGTAACAGGAATTAAGTTCAACAGTCATTTTTACAGTCCAATATATCACTGATTTCTTGTAATCTTAACTCAATTTTATGAAAGCTATAATCTCTGTCATAACCATCTAAACTCTTTGCTCATGGTCAATGTTTACCAAATTAATGTAATGACAAAAGAACTGCAGGTTTGATAATTGATATTCAAATTTAAAAAAAAAATTTATATCAATATTTATTGTATAAACATTTTTAGCAATGTATTTTCATATTTGCAAGAAATAATATTTTTCATTAGAAATTAAGATTTCTTTACATTTTTTCCCCCATTTACAAAAAGAAAGTCCCGGTGAACCGAAAGTTGCAAACCACTTTTCTCCAGTGTTGTGACGTACTTCCAAGTGAAACAGAATATTGAACAGAGGGCAGGGTTTTACTTTAGCACTCCTCCTCTCCATCTCTGCTCATAACAGACTAACGGTTTGAGGGGAGTGGTTAAGCGCTTTCAACCCAAACCGTCAAACTGACGTCATCAGAGAAGGAATGCCTTTCCAGACCGGAAGTAACTTTTCAGATTTTGATTAAAGATTACCACGACAATTTTTTTTCTGTGTATTAACTTGCACGGATTAATTGTTCACCACAAGACTAGTAAAATGCGCTAACAAAGTAAATAGGGTAAATTTTGATTTCATGTCAACTTTAAAATGAAATTAAAGAGCTATTATGTTATGCTTCCAATTCTTTTTTTATTCTTTTTTTTGCAATTTCTTCAAAACCTCACAAATTAGAAGAATTTGCAAGGCATAAAAAAGATGAAAAATTTCAACGAATAAAAGATTGTCCGATCCTTATTGTAATTTAATAAGATCTTTATTGTTGATGATCCCTGAGAATCTAAAGGATTTTTATTTCATGTTGACTTTAAAAGAAGTTTGCAGAGCTACTAGAGCTGATTTCAGTCCTCTAGGGTGAACCTCTTGAACACAGATGGCAGTTTTGGACAGCGCAGTCTGTACAGCCAATAAACTGGCAAAGGCAAATTTGCAGTATTACATTCTTGAACTAATATCAAAGAGAATTCACTGCTTTTCATGCAAGCATAAAAAGAACATGTTGGATCTATCAGTCTCTATGGCCAATATACTGTGTGTAAATATATTTTTGCATTAACTGAAGAAAATGTGAATGGTGCTTGCTAGTGCAAAACTCGCCACAGTGATGCTAGAGTGATCTGGATGGTATTAATATGTGGTTAATATAGGGTGTTCATTCTACCTTTCCACAAGATTAATGTCTTCCTGACATCAGACACCTGAAGACACACCAGCGAAATCTGATGATTAAATATCACACAACTAAGATTAAGGTCTAAAGGCGAATTCCCACTATTTCAGAAATGTGATTTTCTCACAAATCTGTCTTCCAACAGGAAGGGAATATAAGTGGATGGAGAATGGGCCTGTCATTAGATCTTACAAGAGTTGGCTTATGGTTTTTTTTTACCCAAAGAGCACAATTAAGCCTTTCTTTTCTGTCTACTGCATGAACACTCTTGTACAATTTTTCTCTTGAGGAGATGTTTCAGTAACTTCTTGTGTGAAACCTCATGAAGCAGCATATTTCTTTCATCAGCGGTGTAGAAGCCTTGGTGTGCAATGAAATAATCATCCGTGCCATTTAATCCAAGAGAATGCTCAATTCATTCCACTTTCCTTTCTTCTTGGTTCAAAAGCACTCTGGCTGGATAAAATATTTACAGACAAGGGAACTTTATGCGAAAGGTACTTTCTTCCATAAGACCCCTCTTATCCACAAACCCCTGGCTTTCCCCAAAAATCAGTCCTACACAACCCAGTGGAGTAAAGAAGCAAGGCTAAGATCTCAGACCCAGACAAAAGAGAGGCGTACCAAACACCCTGTGGGAATCATTACACACTATGCGTCGCCATCTCTGATTCCATATCTGAGACAACATTGACTCTGTGCTCTTCTAATGAGCGAACACCCACATCCTTCCACATGAGCAGTCAAACACAGATACACAGAAATGTAAATGGAAGAAGAAGGAGACAAAAAGACTTACGATTGGTTTTGGAACAAAGGCTCGTCCTGGGATGGTGAAACAGCTTTTGACAGTGCAGAGATATTGAGCCATGACAGAAAGACGGCTTCTCTGACGGCTTCCAGTGCTGGCTGTTAACCTCTAAACATTAAACAGGGGACAAAGAGTGCAAGATCCTTGTTTAAAAACCTTGGAATAAGAGAAGATGTTTTAAGACCTTTTTAATGCCACTCCAAATGAAACGCAAGACCAATATCTCATTCTAGGCATTTTCCCCACAATCATTTCATCCTAATACTTAAAATTACTTAAATATGTCAGGCTTCAGCTTAATGTTGTACTAAATGCACCTTTTTAAAGATACTTTTTTCAGGATAGCAAACTGTTAACAAGTTAACAAAAAAAAAAATATCTCATCAAAATTTTACTCCAAATGTTTTGTATGCTCTACAGTATGTGCCAAAAGGTTAAATATACACATTATCTATTATAAAATAAACTGTAAAGCAGCAAGACATACATCAAGTCATATATGAGAAAAAAAGTCCTGTAGATGTAAAAGACTCTTTATTAACATCATTTGATGAAAATCCATACTTTAATAAAATGATTGTGCCCACGGCTCTGTTGCTGTTGCTCCATTGATTTGACACTGAAAAGAAAAATTCACCGGCCCAAAAACCACAACAACATGTATTTGAAGCTTAGCCGCTGTTACATTTCGGTTTGGAGTCCTTGATACATTGCAAAGTGGGGCAAGAAATTCGATAATGTTACAAAATAAATACAAAATCTTCACTTCTTTAATAATTAATTTTCACATTAACTTAAGCTACATTTTAAGGATCTGCAGACAACCTCTGATGCTCAAGTCATCCGGGTCAGTCTATCAATTGCAGTGGCTTCTACAAATGTCTTATCATAGTATCTTCTTTCATTTTATTTTCACTTTTTTTTTTTTTTACCTGTGTGACTTATTTTCACAAAGTAAAAATATTCTAAAAAAAAGTTCTAACATGATGGATGGATAGATGGGTAGATAGGAACTACCCATAGATAGTCTATTTGGTGTTCATACACCAAAAACTACTGGTTGTTGGCCCCTGTTGGACAGCAACTACATTTGTTAACTAAATTTTTTAAACCTTGTTATTCGTGGTATTGTTCCATTTGGAGGCAGTGTTGAACTCACTTCAGCCACCTCTTTCTGGAAGGTCAGTGTAAGCCTTGTGCGCCCAAACATGAAGGACCCAGTTCTGTTGGACATCTGTTCCAGCCACTTTATAATGAGAGGAGTCGACACACTAAAGGGCAGGTTCCCAATGATATGCAGGTTGGGAGGAACTGAAACACACAAACTCATTTTATACGCTAAAGAACCTTTCACAAACGCTTATACAACAACAGAGTACAAAAATGATGTTACTGTAACAGCTGAGAATACATGACCTTTGTTAAGCAGGCCCTTAAATCAACCAGAAGAGGATCCTGCTTTTGTTATTATAAAAATACAAACCAAATTCAGTTGCTGATCAATTAATACATTCATAAGACTGAATACAGGGTGGCAGACATTCAGATAACCTGACCTAAGCTTGTTTTGTGCAAGTAAGAAAGTGGTTGTTCTACCTTACTGTTCTTATAAGGTGCTGAACAGAGAGGCAATATATGGAAGGACTGGAGTGTACATTTTGAAAGACTGTGTGTAATGCTTGAACCAAATTCTAGCAAGAACTGGCAGCCAAAGCAAAGACTTGTGAAACGAGAGAACTGACAGATTAAAACAAAGTTAAACTGCAGCATTTGGACACGATCAGTGGGATGTAAGGAAAATAACAAATATAAGCCTATTTGTTCTCTTATTATTGAAAATGATTTTAAACCAACTCAAATAATAACATTTCAGACAGGACTTCAGGAGTCCAACCAATTCGGTTCATATATTTAATATATACAAAAAAGCCTTTTATCGGCACCCTAATCAAATATGAGCAAAGTTATAGGAAATGATTGTGAAAAATTAATAAATCTTCAGCATTACTAGAAAGATACGGGCAGGAGAGTTTATCAGGGTTTGAGCTCAACTCTGCTCAACTCCAGGACTGAAGTTCCCCATCCCCACCCATAAATATGAGGTGACTATAGCCAATAGTTTGCCAAGAATAACAGGTCCCATTCAAAGGTCCAGAAAAGCACACCTCAAAAGCAACGCAAAAAAAAGTTGCCATGGCCATCTGTGTCCACTGACCTAAACCCCATGGAAAATATGTGGGATGAGCTAAAGAAGAAAGTACACAAGTGTGGATCTCTGAATCTGAAGAATCTGCCCTATGTCCATCAACCTTATTACATATTATAGGACTCGAAACTGGGAATCTAAAGAAAGGGAAATTAAATTGAAATATTAAATTAAAAGGTGACAATAATTGTGGCACACATTTATATAAAAAAAAAATAATAATTGTGTAAGACTTGAATTAAATTTGTGAGTTTTGTGGACAAGAAGATAAAAAGCCAAGGCATTTTGCCACAACCTGTTTGGCTCATATTTACCATGGATGCCATAATTATTTATTGAAATTCATTGTAATGTTTACCATCGTCCCATGTCTTGGCTATGTGAGCTGGGAACCCTCTTTCCAGTCTGTATGTGAGAATATCTCCATGTGCTATCCTCATTCTTCCAGGGGCAGCTTCAGACAAAAGCTGAAAAACCAAAAGAAGACTCAAACAATTGAATATTAATACTTATGAAGCCTATTAAAACATAAAATAAATAACTGTCCCAGTAGAACTAAATAACATGCACTGTAAGAGGAAAAAAATGATCATTGGTAAAAAAGTAATCATAGGTCTACAATGGCACAGGTGTGATTCGGCTGCATCCACACGGACGTGTCACTACAAAGTACAACACTGAATAAGTCAGTGAACAATATATTCATTACTCACATACTCAGTGCTCCTTCTGACTCTGAGGCTTCTAGGCTAGACTACTACTTAGCACTGAATGCTAGAATGAGACGCTCTATTAAGTCCACTGGCCACGTCAAGGTTTCCGCCACTGTGCAAAAATACTATTAAAAATAGATTTTGAAAAATACTGTATATATTTTTTTTTTTCTCTGACTTTCTATAAATGCAATAGAGTGAATGACAACCATCTGTGGTCTCCAAATGATTTCCATCATGGGCAGTTTAGCATTTGGAGAGTGATTTATGTCAAACACAATGAAAGAAAACAATGCCTTCATCTCCGAAAAAAAATGTTTTTTGTCTTGCGTTTCATAATGAACTTAGGAGAGCTTAGTGCTGCTTTTTTTTTTCACCAATTCTTTTTCATGAATCGTAATGAGCGCAAAAGATTGTGAATGTACAGGATACACTTGATACGGTACATCCTTCAAAATATGCAGAATGAAGGCCTCGAAACGAAAGCTGCATTCCAAGGACACTTCCATTTGAGACGAACTTCAACGCCGAGATGTGGAGCTTTACTGGGATGCAGCCCTCAGATATAGATATATTATATATATATATATATCTATATATATATATATAATTTATTTCTTTATTTTTTCTTTATTTTTTTTTAATCAATGAACACTGTTGATACCAATATCTAAAGAACAGGGCGGCCAATGCATATTGTAATGCCTCTTTATGTAAATTGATGGGGTTATAACCATCCCCGGTCTTCCCTATATAATGGCTAGTGCAGTTGCGGTAACACAAGAAAACCTACTATCATCCATTGCCATGATTTTTGGATTGACTTATCGAGCGAGAGAAAAAAAATTATGTTTTAGTCGCATAACATCGGTTAATGGAAACGCCGTCATGTCGCAATAGTTTTTTATCCACATTTAAAAAAATATCGCAAAAGTTTTGCACAAATCTGCAAAGGAAACGCGGCTAATGGCTTATTTACCATTTCCTCAAGGCTGTACATCTTTTCACAAGTTTTTTTATTTAGATTTACATTTAGACATTATAAAATATATATATATATTTTTTAATAATAGTTAAAAATTATATATATTTTTTTTTTTTACTCCGAATAATGTATATGGGTTATGCACAATTGTTGTACTATTTTAGAATAATAATGTAATTTAAAAATATATTGTCCTGGTGACAAATTTTGAAAAGTACACTTTAAATGAATGAAGTCGAATGAACACTTCTGTCTGCCAGTCGAGCGGTTATCAGCTGGTGTCAATCTCAAAATGGCCACATAATGGGCATGACCAATTTATCGCTCTACCAAATACATTAATATGCAAACCTGTAATCCTGGCATGAAGCGTGTGTCCTTCTCCACCACTAATAAGTCTGCCGCTCCAGCTTTTAGAATAGACCTGGTGAGACCCCCCGGTCCAGGTCCAACCTCACACACATGCGCATCCTTCAGGTTTCCAGCCTGCCGGACAATCTTATCTGAAATGCAATCCATTTTGTTTAAAGTTTACATTTAGTCTGCACATAAAGAGTGTGCTACTTCATTGAAACCCATCAAGTCTTGTTAACACATTTCGAAATAGAGTGAACAGTAGTTGGAGTTACCTGTGAGTCGCATGTCGAGGAGGAAGTTCTGAGAAAGCTGTTTCTCGGCTCTCAGGTTATACAGCTTGATAATCTCCCCTATGGTAGGCAGGGGGGGTAACCGATAACAGGCCAGTTTCTGTGTCGCTGCCATCAGACTTCAGTTCAGTCAACTGAAAAACATGAGTCTCTTCTCAATTACAGTGGGGATACAAGAGTCTATTGAGCAAAATTTGAGTTGTATTAGACAATTAACATGATTTTCAGAATTTCTTAGTATTTGGTATGTTCCCCTTTTGCTTTAATGACATGCACTCAAAGTGACATGGATCAGGTTTTGAACAAACTTCTTTGTGTTATCAGAATATGATTTCAGAATGTTCCAAAGAGCATGTTAATGCAATTTCCTTCCTTCATTTAACATTCCCTGAAATAAATTTGCCCACGTTGAATCTTAAATGTCTTAAAAGTTTTATATAACTTTTCATTATATGAAAAAATCCCAGATTTTCAATGTGGTCTCAGACTTCTGTTGAGAACCCAACTGCACAAAGTAAAACGTATTCTCAGTATGGACAGTCCTGTAGTGTCACAAGGTATTCCTTATGTCTCGGGAGTCGGGACTTCAAGACTCATCCGGAGGATAGTCTCGATTGAATTCGTAATATTCGAGCGACACATTGTGGTTAATAATCTGAACTGCAGCGACTTTGAGTCAAACTGTAGATTTAATACTTCAACTGACGTTGTTAATGGTAAAATAATATACAAAGCAGTTTCTGGATTTTCTCAATTTATGAAAACATTTTTTTGTTTAATTAAAAAATATATATAAACTATAGGCTAATTCACCAACGGAACCCTGCGGGTAACAACGATTAGTCTGCCCTGGCTCAGAGCACTCTTGCTTAGATAAACAGTGTATAACATAAGTATTTGTATGAAAGCAGAGGCATACATCCCTGGTTAAGAGATTTATAGAAAAGATTGCATGTTAGAATCTACCTCTAAATATTAAGACTCCGCTATGCTAACAAGACAACACGGTGTCTCTGTTTCATCAATTTAAAATGCTTTAAAAAGTGTTTTTTATTTATTTATATATTTTTACTTCTTACTTAGCAACATTATTAAACAACATCTATCTTCAATAAGAACACCGCTGTTTTAAGCCAAAATACAACACAAACAGGAAACACGTTTTCCTCACCAGTGCAGCTGTCTTCCGATAGCGGAGGCGGTAACCATGACGCTATAATCATTTTATCCAATGAGGTGTCTACAATGAACACGCTAACCAATCATGTCGAGAAGGGGCGGGGATTTTTGGTGCCCTTGAAAATGTGTAATCTGACGTCGTAGTAGCTCATAAAAGCCACCAGAGAAGTTTTACAGACTGTATATTTTCCTTTTCCTATTTGTTGTAGTCTATATTTGTTCAATATTTTCGTTGGACTATCGTCATGTTTATTATTTGTAATGTGACTGGCATTTAATAATAATAAATATAATTTATACAGACTAAATACTGTATAAATATTTTAATAATTTAAATATTAGGCTATGCGTTAAAGAAGAGCATATCACAGGACATTTGGGGGAAAATTAATAGGGAGGACAATAAAATAAAGTGTTACCTAATATTGAATTCGTATAATAAACTAATCACACCCCTAAACTAATATTTGATTGAAACACCTTTTGCTTTTAACATGGCCAGTCCTTTAGAATAAAAGTATAACTCATTCCACAGTTTTTTTTGTTTGTTTGTTTTCTTCCGTTGGATTTAAGTCCAGGCTCTGGCTGAGCCATTCCAAAACATTCTTCTGAGAGCATTCCTCTGTTGACTTAGTTTTTTTTAAAAAAAAATGTTATATTACCATGCTATAAGACAAAACTCCTCTTCATCTTTAGATTTTTAATGGAGGTATGCTGGTATCAAGCCAAAATGGCATGGCATTTGCCACTATCCATGATTCCTTCTATTGTGCCCCAGTCGTCCCAGCTGAAGAGAAACAGCCCTATACAGGCAGCATAATGTCATGCTTCCTTGTGGTTATGGTGTTGTTTGGGTGATGAGCAGTCTTGTTTTTATGCCAAATGTACCTATTAAAATGATGGCTCAAAAGTTCAGTTTGGTTTCATCAGACCATAAATGATTTTACTCCACAGCTTTGGAAAGATTTAGACAGGCTTATGGGCTATATTTCCTTTTTTCTTGAGTATACTTTTTTTTGTGTGAGTAATGGCTTATGAAGAATACAGGATATCATTGTAACACACAGTGACCAGTACTTGCCAGACATTCCTGCAGCCGGCCCCTTTAATGTTACTGTAAGTCAATGTCATTGTTCTGCCCCTTTGTCTCCACCAGTTGATGAGGACCTTTCATGGCACATCTGTTCTGGAAAATGGTAATACTTCTGTACCCTTCTCCTGATTGAAACTTCTTCACAATGAGATCACACACTGACTTTGTAAGCTCTATGCAGGCCATGGCTCAACAAGATGCCAAGAAAATCCTACAGAAACAGCTCATTTCAATCAGCATCACTTAAATGACAACTGGAGGATTATAATCACTTTAATAATTACAAGTCTGAATGTGATCGGTTAATTCCAAACAGAGTAACACAACCCTTTATGAAAGAGTGTGCACACTCATGCAGACAGATATGTTTAGGTTTGAATTTCTCCCCTTAATAGCTATTTGTTTGTTGCATTAACTTTGTTATTTTCAATATTACATTAAAGGTGGAAAAAGATCTGGCATGATTGAGCACTTTATTTACAGTTATTGAAACTGCTTCTGAAATTTTGGAATTTTATTTATTTATAATTATTTGTATTGTTGTATTTTTATGTTGTCTTATAAATATAATATTAAATATTTAAATATTGCCTATACTTTCTGTAAATAAAGTTTGAAAATGAGCATTTCATCTTTACAGATCTCTGTCGCTTTCAAATATTGTAATAAAAAAAAGTTCAAATTAATTTTCATGTTTATTGATCAAATTACAACTTTACAGATCCAATTAATTCAAATATTTGACAAACATTAATTTTTTTTATTCTAATTGTAAATTAACAAACGGTAACAAATGTAAAAAAAAAAAAAAAAAAAAAAAAAAAAACAGTAACATGTAATACAGCTGACAGTACAAAATACAGTTGTAGTGCAAAAAGCATACACATTATTTTCTGAATGTCAGGCCAATCTCTTGTGTTCAGGAAACAGTGCTTTGTAAATTGTTTCTTCAACATCCTCCCCAAGTCAGTCTGGCCACATGATCAGTTTTCTGTTTTGTTGATTTAACAAAGCCAAGAAATTCCATCTCAGAAACAGCCTGAATGAAACGAGCACTGTTAATGTTAAGAACAATACATACGTACAAGAAATGTCCTTTCATAGACCTTTTTAAAAGGAAAGTAAGAGTGTACATTAACAATCATTTATGATAGTCACATGCTTTTACCTTAAACATTCTCTCTAAAGAATGCATTACCAGTAAAATATCAAAAAAGGATACTGCTTAATGCTGTCAAATTTGCCATTCTCCTCAGAATCAGCATCTTGGTCCTCAGCAGCTGACATCACAGTTACAAATGCCTGGAAATATCACAAGCAATGACAGGTACCATCCACACAGTTAGAAAAAGATAACCCACCTCTAAATGTGATTTTGATTAAGCATGTTCGTACCTCAAGCCAGTCATATAGATTTATGAGTCTTCCACACTCGAGATGAAGCTTGTACACAATGCAGAGGTCTGGAGCAGCACTGGAGATTGTGCCAGCATTTGTTTTCAGGCTTTCATTCTGCAGCAGCAACAGGACACAGTAGCAAAACTAATGAGACAGCTATTTTGAAGAATGTTGGACCTTCACTGAACTTTTTTTTCTTTCAAAATATCTTCTTTTATGTTCCACATCAGAGAGTCAGGTTTAACATAAAATGAGGATCAGTTAGGGTGACCAGACGTCCCGAAAAATTCGGGACAGTCCCGAAATCTAAGCTGTTGTCCCGAATCCCGAATCCGGCCCTAATTGTCTGATCAAACATTAAAAACTGTCCGTGGAGGTTGAGTCGTCCTGCAGCCAGCCCCCGCTGGCTGTTCATTGGCTGCAGCATCTTTTTTTCTTTTTTTTTTTTAAGTTCTACAAAGATACCGTAGGCGCGAATTTAAATGCATTGATAAGCGAGCGCAAGTCGCCGCAGCCGCGAGGACAGTGAATGTGCAGGCAGCCAGTCGTAAAGGAGTGATTGATTGGTCGCGGCACTGTGTGCAAAAAAACACTTCGGCCTAACGTCAGATGTCGGGTTACACGAAGCAAATCATCTACACAGTTATTTAGTTTTCCAATTCAATGACCGACAATTTAGTCGTAGTAATAATTTTGGCATAAGGCTTATTAGCGTTAGGCTATAGCCTGAAAAGTCTGATTTACGCACTGTTACAACAGTCTTTTTTTTTTTTTTTTTACAATGACATTTGAGTTCATGATTTTAATGTTGTTTTTTGTGGCAGACTAAAAACTAATGACAGACTGTTGATCTTTGAATAAAAATATGTTTGGTTCAGGTTTGAAATTCATTATCTTTTATTATAGGCTATGTAGTCTAATATCATAGTAGGACTACCCCAAAACCTAGGTAGTTAAAAATCAAATGTTGCATCACAACCCTTTAGATGAATTATTCACTGCAATTAAAGTTTCTGAAATTCACATTGCATTACCTTTCATATCTATACAGCGATGCTTTCCAATATTATCCACCAATTATCCACCTATTCCAAAATGCATCAATGGATGCTCACTAAATGGGGAGTATGACAGTGCTTCAGCTTTATCAAGTGGACCTGATTGACACCTATAGAAGCCATTCACAAGAAGTTTTTGCTTATGCCTTTGAGTATGGGAAGCTCTGACAATACAACATATTGGCTAATGAAAATGTAGGCCAGAAATTAAGATTGGAATTGGTTTGTCAGAACGAGAGGTCAGTTACCTGCAGGTAGTGGAAAGGATGACTGAGAGCCGTCTGAATGGATGTGCGAGGGGTGACATTGAGTCGCTGTCGCAGGATCCCTGAGGAACTGTAGTAACACACTTCACTGAGTGGCTGGAGTTCTGCTGGAGTCAGGTATTCCCTGAACAGAGGCCGACAAACTTTTTGTGAGATAAGCAAATAATTAAGCAAACCGCGCTCATAGTGTTGTGTTGACTCCTTACCTCACAAGGCTGTCGATAAACTCGATCACCTGGCTTCGAAGCACTTCAAATGGATTCATTCTCTTTGTCCTTCGGGACTCTTTTTCGAGCAGCGTCTGCACATAGAATGAAAACTTGATCTGTTGGTCAATGTAGCACAATCACATGATGTCAGAAATTTGACGTGTCGACAGAATCACTTAAACCCACGCAAGTCTGTTGCAACAGTGCGCATCTTACACTACACGGTAATCTAATTGTAATCGGAATAATAGCACAGTTTGATTAAATTTTTTTAAATGATCACGTAACACACGTCAATCCGAATGAATTGGCCAAATCCGATTTAAATTTCATTCGGATTGTAAGGGGTGGTTTAAACCTTTTCTAATCTGTTCCATAAGACATTAACACTTGATCGGATTAAAAACTGAAACTGGAAAGTTCTGTGGACGTGCAATGACGTATCATTATTAATATTAATATTATGATAAATGATAAATATTAAGCCTGCATTTTAAAACAAAGAAAAGAAGCTATAGTAAGAGGATGGTATGTGGCAACAGTGCCAATATCGGTATATTCATGCATTCATGAAACACGAGCAGAACGAATTTTTGTGTAAATCGTGTGTAAAGTGGTTCTGGCGTAAATTTTCGGATTCATTAAAACGTTTGTATTTGCCAAATGTTAGTTGGTACGAAAGAAATCTACACCTGCTCCCAGCCACGCGTAAATAGTGCGTTTAACATCCGAACGTTTTGCTCATTAATAAGGCTGCATTTTAATTCACCATAATCGGGTACATATTTACACAGCATTTTGAAATAATATAGTAATTACATAGCCTACGGTTTTTCTTTTTACTTTTATTTTGAGATCCAGTAATATCATCTGCAAACGGAACACAAGTCCGCAAGTCACAAGTGTTGCAGTCAAGCTTCATGTCGAACCATTTTCTTTTCACTTCTGGGACTGTTTGATTAACAGATGAAACTCCATTAACTGCATCTGTAATATGCTGCCAAGCTTCCTTTTTTTTAGGACCTGATACGCCACTATGTACGCTTGAAAATAAAATGTGGCGTTTTGAATGAACTTCTGATTATAAAACTTCAATTTCTGCATCTGAGAAATTTCTCTTCTTCATTCGCTTTTGAGAAGACGTTGAAATCCTTCGTTTGGTGTCATTATATGATGCCCATATATAGTTGTCAGTCGGATTTAATGGGCGGGATTTATGGTAATTGAGAATGAGCGTGCACGCGCGTCCCATTTACGACTGATTGGAATTTATTAACACACACACATTTCACTATCACAACTGACGTTTACGAAGTATTTGTGAATCAGGAGAAGAGTTTTCGGGAAGGTCTCTTTACGCACAAATCACTCACATATTTACTCGTATATTTACGAATGTTTCATGAATGAGACCCATTGTGCGCATGTTTTAAAGTCTGAGACACAAACGCACACATCAAACCTATCACTTCATGTTCATTCCGATTGAAACTAATGGTGTCCATTTAAAGGTCCCATTCCATGGATTATTTTTATTATTTTATAATGTTTCCAGGGGTGCCCTTATAATGTTAGTATGCTTTTTAGATCAAAAATTGTTATAATTTAGAAATAAAAGGCATATTTCCTAGCCTGATTTCATTCCCTGGTTTGAACACTCTGTTTGAAGGGGTGTGTCTGCTGTGAGACTTCAATGTAAACGCCCTCTGCTGTGATTGGCTGACATGCTTGCATATGAAATATCTGGCATTACATGTGGAACTATCTGGAAAACTTTTACTATTACAGCTATTATACGTTTTTACTATTACAGCTATCTGGATTAACGAATCGTGAGAAGTTTTTTAAGTATTTAGATCTATTCCCATCACATAAAAGGTTGCAGTGATGATGAGCATTGAGCAGATGACAGTCTGTTGATCGCGTGAAAGATCTTATCATTGCAACGCAGTTTCTGCACTCACTAATGATTTCACCAATGCAAACATGAGGTATATAAATACAGTAGAGCTTCGTTGTGCAGTTTAACAGCGTCATTGATTTCATAACGAGTTTTGGCAAGTGTCCAGATAAACTTGCGCTGTGTGATTAACAGCTTGGGCGATTGGAAAGGGATTGTTCTTTGATCGCTTTCTGTATATTAATCACAGTTTAAGTAAGATTATTTTCATCCTACTAAGAGAAACGATGTGAAGTTGATCGCTACTTCCATAGTCACAGTGAATCACTTACCGCTTGCTGGAATATAGTTGAAATTGTCCCCTTCGTCAGTATGAAACGCTGAGAGAAGCCTGCTTGATATTATCCCAGGTTAGAAAAACAGTCCGTGGTGAGATGGACAGAGCAAACTAACAACTTCGAATTAAACTTTTGCGGTATCCGATTATAGATAAACATCAACCACGTCTGTTGACATTTCGCCATCAATACGCCTGTATTCCTGTGGGCGGAGGTTAGTCAAAACACGGTTCTGGTGATGTCACTAATGAAGGAAGTAGAGGGGTGTAGTCCAATCCAGCCGTTTTTTGTAGTCAACTTCTGTTAAATAAAATATCTTGCTTGGCATTGAACTTTGAGCTTTATAATTTTACAGATATTATTTATACTCTAACAACAACATTACACACTAACTAAAGTTTGAAACATGGGATCACGTAGAACGGGACCTTTAAACGTAGCTAGTAATTATAAACTCAAATCAGCATCAATATTCCGTAATTCACACTGTCAGATTGGGACAGTTTGGGAAATCTAGTAAGGTTTTTTGCAGCTAAATGAGGATAAAACAGGTTTTAACTAGGGTTGTGCCGATGGACGATATCATCGTCCATCGTGATGGCTGACCGACATCCCGATGGAGAGCCACCATCGTGATGCCACGCCCCCCCCCCCAAATTTGTACCGGCAAAAGTGCGTGTTCAGTGCTGTTCGCGAGTGTCAAGAGTCACCACGGCAATCAACTGACCGCTTACGTTTCTGTGGTAACCTACAGCTCCAGCACTGGGATTCAAGCAGCTGCAGGCGAAAATCATTTTAGAACAGCAGCGAAAATGTAAAAGTAGGCTATATAAACTTTAATAAATCCTTTTATTGAAACGGGTGCTTTGCTGTGCAAAGAGACATTTCGAAACACTTTATATATTATAAAGGAGTTGTATTGTTGATAATCCGTGCAGATTTCAGTTGACGATTCTGTTTAAAGTTATTAATAACAAAACATGAATGAATGAGAAAGAAAAGAGCAGGATGGGCTTTATATTGAAAAGAAATATTAAAAGCGCGAAAGTCGGATGCTGTGCGATCATGCTGTATTAATGCCTTCTGTTACAAAATCTGTGTCTTATCACAGTACCTGAGAATGAATAAACCATCACCTTTGTACAGAAAGGCATATCACTGTTTGGAAGTGCAATTTGTGTATAACAATATGCTCTCTATAATGGTTGTCCCTTTTTAAATGTACACATTACATCCATGTAACACGTGCTAGAAAAAACAAATTCCAGTTTAGCTAAATAAGACAACAAATACTTTACCTTTTGAAGCTGAAAGAGATCTGTTCTTCTGTTCTTCTCCAAGATGACACCATCCCCAGTGGAATCTTCTGAAGTGACACCTGCCAGGCAAAGCAATGTGTTACTAAGGGTTTTAACTGTACATCTAGTGATTCAATTTTTAATACACTCAATTATGATTGCAAATTATAAGCAACTCAGGCTGGATTATTGCCACGCAAACTCTAAATAACCAAATACAGCATAACAGAAGAACTCCTTTAAAAAATATTATATATATATATTAAAGAGCTCGACAAGGAAATAAAAGTGCATTATTTGCATGCCCTGTTATCGCAGTGAAAACAACCCATAAAAAACAAAAAAGGTTCCGACCCCTTGTCTAGTCTTACAAGTTATTCGTCTAATTTTTTGCTTCAAGACTTTAAAGTTTAGTTACATAAAAGTCAGTTACATACAACAGTACATTGGTCTATCTGAATCATAAAAATAAGACTACTCTTTGGCAATCTGCTAGTTGGTCGGACTACTGTAGTTTTTAAGACTACATTTTCATTTTTGGGTCAACTATCCCTATAAATCATTGTTAACACTCCACCGGTGAGAGACCTGACCATGCCCACCAACCTTGTAAATGAGAAGAAAAAAAAGAAAATTGACTAGTAACATGCTGACAAAAAGGATTTATTGTAACACTAATTTTTGGAAATATTTACATCTACTCAATCATCAGCCCAAACCAACGGACGTTAACATTCAGTTTATGATGAGCATGAACTGCAGTTATGTTGTCTGCTGTTTTAAAGCCAGTTGGATTCTGATTGACTTTCAAAGTTTTTATCATTTTTATCAGCTGGAGAAAAAAAATGAAAAGTTATTCTAATGATATCATTTGTCAGTGTCATTATTGTTATGGTGTGCTTCTCTATTCTCATTAGAACGATTATTAAAACATTATCATTATAGCTGTTGTCCTTGGTGTGAATGGGCCTTAATTCTCCTTCTATTGTGAGTTTTTGCAGAAAGCAGAGTTCTGAAACTTCATGTGAATACAAATTGAGCTTTCCCTATGCCCTCTAAGAGATATGCTAAGAGAATGTGTGGATAAAATTGTCTACTGATGATGTCACATGTATACTAGTGTTAAGAATACACAGTGAACATCCATGGGACTTGAGGACGCTCACTTGAGGTGGATACATGTTCTCTTTCATAGGTTCACTCAACGCTGCGGATAGCGCAGTGGGATATTCTCTGAATGTGCCGATTGTCTGAAGCCCTATAGAATCACGCCAATTCATTGGCTGATGGTGCCCGCGCAATCTGGCTCCGCCCCGACGCGCTTACGTCGCATCATTACATATTCGCGCGCGCCATCTGCTCCTCAGATTTCTCTGCCTTCAGAACGAAGCGGTCACGTTTGCCCTTCGCTCGTGATTTTTCTGAGCTCAAAAATACGACTTCTGGATTATTCTCGGCGCTTCTGCGACTGTTCAAGCGGAACTCTGTTTCTCCTTACGGTGAAGTGCCATGGAATACCGACGCTGTACCCCGCCATGTGCTTGTTACATCGCTAACGACGACCTACACAGTAAGTGTGTTAAATGTTTGGGCTTTTCACATGCGTGCGAGGCAGTCATAGGATCGTCTAAATGCAAATTCTGTGAAAATTTGTTGCTCAAAACCCTCAAATCGCGGCTCGTGGTTTTAGAGAGGGAATCATTCGTCTCCCCCTGTCACGCTCCCGAGGCCTCTCGAGGATCCGCGACTTGGGGTTCGGATGTAGAGCTTGAGGATGTGGAGTTCGAGCAGACGAGCCCCGCTCTTTCTCCCTCCCTCCCCTCGGCACGCGCGAGGCATGCCAGTCGAATTTTTGCACGATTATTTGCCTCCAAGCCCGAGAGCACGCGACGCGGTTTCTTTCGGGCTGGAGGATGTACTTTTTACCGAGGCCTCCGACTCCGAGGATTTCGGGCCTACTCTCGCCGACGAGGTTATCCCGCCGAGCGGCCAGGAAGCGCGGCCTACGCGGAGCTCGTTGACGTACTTTCGCGCGCTACGAAGAAGCTCGCTATTGATTGGCCCGACGAGCCCCGCGAATCTCAGTCGTCGAAACGAGAGACTTCTCAGTGGCCCTAATTCTAGGCCTCAACGGAGAAAGCTGCCATTTTTCAGTGATCTGCATCACGAGATTTCCAGATCCTGGAAGCAGCCTTTCTCTGCGCGCCTCACTAATGCGGCAGCTGCTGATTTCACCAACCTAGTGGGTTCTGTGGAACAGGGCTATTCCGCCATTCCGGCGATTGAGGAGACTTTAGCCGACCATCTTGCTCCGTCGCCCGCGCCGTCCTGGAAGTCGCGCCCCCTCCTCCCCTCTAAAGCATGTAGGACTACTTCCTCTCTCATTGGAAAATCCTACATGGCGGCTGGGCAGGCAGGCAGGCATGACCCTGCACACTATGGCCATTCTTCAGGCCTACCAAGCGGACGTCCTGAAGGAAATGGACGAGGGCGATGGCGTGACCCCTGAAGCGGTCAAGGAGCTTCGTAAGGCTACGGATTTAGCCTTAAAAGACACCAAACATACCGCACGCGCTATAGGTCGCTCTATGGCTGGTTCTGTTGCGGTGGAGCGCCACTTGTGGCTTAATCTCACGGAGATCCGTGACAAGGAGAAGGTTTTCCTTTTGGACGCCCCCATTTCTCAAACAGGGTTGTTTGGTGAGGCGGTCAACACGGTGGTTGAGAAATTCCGCTCCTCCAAATCCCAATCGGCCGCGTTCAGACAGTTCATGCCCAGGAGGGCTAGGGAACCTTCTGCTCCCTCCCCTGTTCAACCCAGAGAACGTCCCTCTCATAGACCGGAGTTCTTTAACAGGAGGAGCGAACCGGTGCATCCCCCACCTAACATGGTTTGGGGAGCCCGTGGTCACCCGTTTCCCCGTAAACGGCCTCACAAGCACCTCCAGATGAAGTGGGTCGACAAACCGACCGCTCCGGCGGCCCAGAGCCGTTCCTGACCCTCCGGTCGGAAAAAGGAGAGCTCCTTCTCTGCTTCCTCAAGGTTGGGACAGACCGCGCAAGCGTTTCTGCCCACCTCCCAGCTCTCCTTTCCTTGCCCTGTCACCTTCGCCTCTCAGAGTGTCTCGAAGTGCAGGCCATTTTTCACCATCTCTACTCAGCCCGGCGCGGGAGGAAGGAGACGCTTTTTGCTTTCTCCACTCACCCCCGACACTCTCTATAACTGCCGGTCGCATCCTCTGAGGCACTTTTCGTTTTCCTCCGGAGCAGGCGGACCTGGTCACTATGACCCCGGCATCGATGCCTCTCATCACGTGCCAGGACGCCAAGGGCTCTCCTGCACAGTCAACTTCTCTACCCCACGAATGTCAACATGGCACCCTCACTCAGGTATGTCGTCTGCATTACAACATCCCTCTTCCTCTTTCACATTTCTTTCAAGAATGGGAGCGCTTACCAGGGGTATCGTCTTGGGTTCTTCGCACAGTTCGGTTCGGCTACACTCTTCAGTTTTGCCACAATCCCCCGTTTCAACGGGGTCTTTCCTACTGTAGTAGACAGCGCCACTCAGGCTTCTGTACTTCAGCAGGAAATTTCATCCCTCCTTCTCAAATGAGCAATAGAGGAGGTTCCTACAGGGAAAACCGAACGGGGCTTTTACAGCCGTTATTTCCTGGTCCCGAAGAAGGGCGGCGGTTTGCGTCCCATACTGGACCTCCGCCGACTGAACTTCGCCCTTTACAAAGGGAAATTCAAGATGCTGACGCTGAAAGCTATCATATCTCAGATTCAGCCAGGGGATTGGTTTGTGACAGTAGACCTAAAGGATGCTTACTTTCACATCCAGGTTGTATGGCGACACAGAGTTCCTCAGGTTCGCCTTTGGAGAAAGAGCGTTCCAGTACAGGGTCCTTCCCTTCGGCCTCGCTCTGGCCCCGAGGACATTCACGAAGTGTATGGATGCAGCTTTGGCCCCATTGAGGCTCCAGGGCATCCGTATTCTAAATTACCTGGACGATTGGCTCATTTTAGCCCAGTCCAGGGAGCTAGTGACCCACCACAGAGACATCGTCTTGAGTCATATCCAGTCTCTCGGTTTGAGGTTGAACTCGGAGAAGAGTGTTCTTGCTTCGGCTCAAAGCACCGTTTTCTTGGGGGTGAACATGGATTCCGTTCTCATGCAGGCCCACTTGGCTCCTGCGCGGATTTCCAGTCTAATGACATGCTTGGCCCGTTTTTTGCTAGGCCATCATGTGTCTGTGGGCACTTGCCGCAGGATGCTGGGCCTAATGGCCGCGGCCTCCTCCGTGCTACCGCTGGGCCTGCTCCACGAGACCCTTCATGTGGTGGATGAAACCCACAGGGGTTCGGCCCTCCGGGCCAACCCTTCACCTACTGAAGGTAACGCGCAGTTGCTTTCGAGCCCTGTCAGTTTGGCGGGACTCTCTTTTTCTTCGGAAAGGGGTCAGCATGGGTGCGGTATTTCGTCGCCAGATGATTACAACGGATGCCTCTCTCACCGGCTGGGGAGCAGTTTTCGAGGGCAGACCAGCGTGTGGGGTCTGGACTGGCGAGACTCTCTCTTGGCACATAAACTGCCTGGAAGTGAGAGCCGTTTTTCTGGCTCTGCATCATTTTCTCCCTCTTCTGGAGGGACACCATGTAATTGTCAGAACAGACAACATGGCAGTGGTGTCTCATGTGAACCGGCAGGGGGGTTCTCGGTCACGCACCCTAGATAGGCATGCGCGTCACCTTCTCCTGTGGTCTCAGAGCAGATTCCTATCTCTGAGAGCAGTTCATGTCCCAGGGGTTCTGAACCTCGCAGCAGATTTTCTGTCAAGGCAGAAACTCAGATCGGGAGAATGGATGTTGAACCGCCAGACGGTGGCCCTGATCTGGGAGGTTTTCGGAGAAGCGGAAGTGGACCTCTTTGCATCTCAAGAGTCGGCCCAATGCCCGCTTTGGTTCTCCCTGAGTCCCCCGGCTCCATTAGGAATAGATGCGTTCGCTCACCCTTGGCCAACGCAGAAACTCTATGCCTTCCCGCCCATCAAACTGATCCAGGCGGTCTTGGCCAAGGTGAGGGAGAGCGGAGTCCACCTCCTCCTGGTAGCTCCGTTCTGGCCTTCTCAACCATGGTTTTCGGAGCTAATTGCTCTGCTGGAATCTTCCCCCTGGAAGATCCCGGTTAGGGAAGACCTGCTGTCCAAGCTGCAGGGCAGGATATGGCATCCTCGCCCAGACATGTGGAAGCTGTATATTTGGCCGATCAGAGGCCGTTAGCATTAAGTTCTGATCTCCCAACTGACGTTCAGGAGACCATTGCCAGTGCTAGAGCCCCTTCAAGGAGGCTATATTCCTCCAAATGGAAGGTTTTTGAGACATGGTGCTTAGCACATGATAGGAGCCCAGTTAACTGCCCTGTTGGTTCAGTACTGGAATTCCTGCAGGAGAAGTTTGCTTCTGGAGCAGCTGCTACCACTCTCAAAGTTTATGTCGCAGCTATTGCAGCACATACGGAATCAGACGAGATTCCCCTGGGGAAACTAAGGTTAGTTTTGACCTTCATGCGTGGGGTTAAGCGCCTGAAACCGGCTCGCTCACCTAGAGTTCCCTCATGGGACCTTTCTGTTGTCCTAGAGGGTTTGACGAAGGCCCCCTTTAAGCCCTTGGAGTCAGCTCCAGAGCGGATTCTAACTCTCAAGGTTTCTCTTTTGTTGGCTTTGTCCTCATTAAAGCGGGTAGGAGACTTACAAGCTCTTTCTGTTAGCGAGTCTTGCTTGGACTTTCCGCTCGCAGGTGGTTAACCTTAACGCTTTCCACCCTCCTCCATTTTCTTCTGAGGAAGATAAAAAGGTTAACTTGCTCTGCCTAGCTTCTGGTTTGCTTTGGTGCTGGCCGCCGTGGGCTTGCTGCATCAAAGCAGAGGATTTCTCACTGGGTCACAGAAGCTATCTCGTTGGCTTATGAGGTGCGTGGCTTGCCTTCACCTCTTAGCATTAGAGCACATTCCACCAGAAGTGTGGCATCTTCTCAAGCTCTTTTTAGAGGAGCACTTTTGGAGGACATTTGTGTTGCGGCAGGCTGGTCCTCTCCGCACACTTTTGTAAGGTTCTATAATTTGGATCTTGACATGACCCCGGGTTCCCAGGTTCTTTCTGTTTGAACTCAACTTGGTCGTTGTCTCATTTATGTACCAGTCATGGAAAGCGCTCTAGCTTGGCGAGTTTGGTAGTCCGTTACCACTGCGCTATCCGCAGCGTTGAGTGAACCTATGAAAGAGAACGTCTCTGGTTACTTGCGTAACCTATGTTCTCTGAATAGGGAACGAGACGCTGCGTTAGCTGCCAAGCTCCTCGCGCTGCTGACAGTTTTCATTTCGGCAGAGAAATCTGAGGAGCAGATGGCGCGCGCGAATATGTAATGATGTGACGTAAGCGCGTCGGGGCGGAGCCAGATTGCGCGGGCGCCATCAGCCAATGAATTGGCGTGAGATTCTATAGGGCTTCAGACAATCGGCACATTCAGAGAATATCCCACTGCGCTATCCGCAGCGTTCTCGTTCCCTATTCAGTGAACATAGGTTACGCAAGTAACCAGAGACGTTTTATTAGATAAGAAAATGAGCAAGAACTACTGTGGAAACATCTTTACAGAATAAATTGCTTGATGTGATGTGACTTCTCAAGTCTTCTCAAGACTTGTAAACTCAGAAGAAAATATCAGCAGAGCAATATTTTTGCATAGCATTCCAAATGATGCTCTGAAGAAGATTAAAATGATTAATAAAATGAATCACATTTACTGACACAGTTTTGTTCCCAAAAATAAGGCATTTCATATTCTTATCCAATTTCTCCAGAAGTGACTTGTTTGTTCTCTTGAATCCACTGAATGGAAAAGCAAATAGTTTGTGATATTCAGATTATTTCTATTAAATACATTTGAAACTTGAATGGAAACAACACATACTGACTTACCCTCCAGCGCTTCTAATTTGCCAATAAAATCTTCCACTTGTTGCAGAACATTCTGCATTCTTTTGGTTTTGGCAGATTTAAGAATTTCAGCACACTTCTCTAAAGCTGCAACAAGCTCATCTTTTGCAAGAATCCTGGGGAGAAATAATCAAGAGACACTGAAACTGGAACAATTCCTCCAATAAATACAGTAATCACTGAATCATAAAACAACAACATACATACATAACATACATACATACATACATACTAGGGCTGTACCCGAATATTCGTTCGGTGGGTTGATATTCGATTTGAAAATTTCACATTCGAATATTCGTTTTTTTTTGTTTTTTTTGCATACCCGGCATCCCCCTCAAAAACGGTTCTCACTGAGTCAAAGTGCTCCCAAGTGCTATTCCGCTATATACATTGCATACAGTGCTATATACATTATAGTTATCCTTTTTACCCGCTTAGAAAAGTGCCACGTTTTATTTTGTGTCGCCATACTTGGTCGTGTTATTAAATACTCGTGTAACTGTATTTAAATAGGGAAAACGTAGAGTTGTTTGGTCGCTTCTAACTTCATCTCTGTTTGGATCCTAATGAATGAACTGGGCTAAGCTAAGTGCTATCAAAGTGTCGCCGCGTACCAGAGTGATTGAGTGCACGCACTGAGACGAGAGAGATATGCATCAACTCGTCTTAGTTAAGGGAATAACATAGTTTACTATGAAAAAACGGTGGAGTGTTCCTTTAAACTGCCAGTGTGAAAGCGCCCAAAGTTGCTCCATCCATGTGTCTGATCCATGATTGCTCACACGTGTTTACAATTGCCCTGTTGTGTTGTTCTAACTCCTGTGATTGCTTGAGTTAACAGATCTGTACTCACGAGTATTAGAGCAGTGCTTCTCAAACATGTCCCCCCTCACTGCACATTTTCTGTCTCCCTCATCAGACATACCCAAATCAAGTCTTGATCTGCAAGATGGCGTGGGTGTTTGAATCCAGATCGCAATCTTTTAAAGGTGACATATTATGCCCCTTTTCACAAGATGTAATATAAATCTATGGTGTCCCCAGAATGTGCCTGTGAAATTTCAGCTCAAAATACCCCCCAGATCATTTATTATAGCTTGTCAAATCTGCCCCAGTGTTTCCGCTACATTCATTCTGTCGTGGTGGTCCGCCACACCAAAAATCTTCCCGCCACAGCTGCAGCTTCTCAGTGAGGGGCTGTTTACACCTGGCCACTTCATGCATTTTCTCAGATCGGATAGCCATCCGATTTTTCAATACGATTCCATTTACACCTGGTCACATAAATGTGTTTTTGAAAAAATGGATATAAATATAATCTTCAATTCCCGCACTATATGCAGATTTAATGGAGTGCACGTCACCGAAAGGAACAGATATGAGATGCATTTTATTGATCATCAGCTAATTTAAAAATCAAAGACCACAATAAGAGAGAGCGGCAACAGTGCTACATCCTTATGCATCGCTTTCTGCCAGGACTTTTACATGCTTTTCCCAAACCACTGAAGTGACGTCAACGTCCGGGTTAGCAGTAGCATGAGCCGTCAGGCAAGTGGTATTTAAATAAACTCCTGATGTACTTACAAACTTTCCAATTCCTCGTTTTATGAGTACAGAACCTATTTGTACTACTGTATAAGTTTGGTAGGGCCCTATAAAATCCGTTTTATTTTTTCCCAAATTCCGTTTTATTTTTTCCCAAATTCCGTTTTTTCTGTTTTAATTTTTGCAAATTCCTTATTTTCCGTTTTAATTTATGGGAATTCAGGTTTTTTTACCCTTTACAGTTATTTTAGTCATAAAAAGAGTATCTTTAATGTTAATGATTAAAATGTACACAAATAAAATAGGAATGACCCTAAATTTATTGAGGTAAACAAAATTCTCATTTTAAGAGGTGTTAAATGTGGTTTGGTTTGTTTACATTAGTGAATGTATTAGGCTAACTAACATGAACCACGAGCAATACATTTGTTACTGTATTTATTAATCTTTGTTAATCTTAGTTAACCCTAACCCTGTATTTTTATTATGTTACTTCACAAAGTACATTAAGCTAACTAATGTTAACAAATACAACTTTTCATTTAAATAATGTAGGCTACTAAATGGTGAAATTAACATTAATAAAGATTAATAAATGCTGTAGAAGTGCAGTTTATTAATAGTTAATGTTAACTGATCTAGTTAACTAGAGTTTAATAAATAGAACCTTATTGTAAAGTATTACCGATTTTGTTATACACCGAACCGATTCAGTGTTGGACAGATCAGTTGTTTTAACCATTCATTAAAGTGAATCGGTTCAAAGGAGTCATTAGTTCGCGAATCGGACGTATCATTAGCAGACTTGTACGCGTTGTGTGATTATCCCGGCAGTTAGGACATCGCACAAGATTTGTCAACACAGAAAACATTTCATCATTGGATAGGTTTAGTTTATTGAAAGTGTTTTATGTCAGCTGAATGGGCGGAACGCTTTTCAGAGTAGAAGGAAAGGTAAAAAAAAGTATTTTTTTGCACAATTCACACCCAGCGGTAGCCTAATTCAGGAAAATAATATCCGAATGCTCCACGTGAAACTTCGTCATGGTGCAAAGGACCCTAGGTTGATTTTACTCCGAACCAACCCTTTAAGCTAAGAGAAAGGGCGGGGTTGACCTCGTTGCTATGGATGATGTCAACACGCTTACTAACTATGGCCACATTGATTAGCTAATAGGGGAGGAGTCTCTGTCAGTGATTTAACCATAGAAATAGTGTAGAACGAGGGATCACGTTGCCATATTCAAACAAAGATTTTAAAATAAAAATGTTGTCATACTCAAATAAAGATTTTAAAATGTAGGACTTTATTTTTTAACTTGACCGCAAAGTTTTATTCTCCATCATTCAATGCATTTTGTCTGTACATAAATTAACCTTTATGTTATGTCATCGCAGATTAAAATCTATAAATCAAAATACTTATTGCATTTACAAAGAAAAGGCTCAGCAACCAAGGCTCTATCGCTATTGCCTCAATGGTGTACAGTGTCTTTGAGCGAATAGCTGAGGAGGATTGCCAGCAGTAGCCATTTGGGATTATTTGTGATTTGGTCTTAGTGACTTTTGAGTGACCTAATTCCATTTTTTGCCTACAATGTGGCACAGATGGGAAATGACCCACAACTGTGTAAGCAGGAAAAAAGCACATGGATTCCGATATTCTCAGATCAGTTTCAGGCCTCATTCATATGTGGAAATAAATCTGATATAAATAGGATACGTACGTTTGCGTCTGTCATGTAAGAAGATAGATCGGATATTCCCGTCAATGAGTCAATACATCATTGAAAAAGCAAATGGTAGCGCTCAACCTTACTCAAGCAAAGACAAGTTTCATTGGTTCTAGCAGAAGCTCAAACGTACTGGTGTAACATGCGAGAATGAACCTCACTGGTTCCTGCGTGTTAAGCAAGCATGCTTGACGTCAACTCAGGTGGTCACCAACCGCGATCACATGGTAAAAAACAACAACACTCAGACTCTTTTTTAGATTCAGACTATAATTCCATCCAAAATAAAAAAAAAATATTTAACTAAAAAGACAAAAGGTCATTTCTGACAGATTAGTAGACTGAGTTACCTCAGAAGTTGCATGGCTGAGTCATATTCCTCTGTCTCCCACAAATTCTTCTCAATGCAGGATACATGGAGTTCTCGTATCTAAGCACAGTAACATATGATGATACATATGATGAACTGTATATATCAAACTTTTTTTTTCTAGCAAAATTTACCTATCAATGTTTAATGGGGACACCAGTATCCTGTTTCTATGCTTTTTTAGATTCACTGCATGATAGCCAATAAATCCTTGTTTAAGAGGATCAACAAACCATAACTTGTTAGACAGGTTTTAGAATATAAATTTAACAGTAACAGTGTCCGAATTTCTGCTAAAAATTTGTGAATACAGACTGAGACTGGTAGGCCACATGACAACGGCAACATGACAAATATAGTACATCTTTATTATATTCATACTATGCAATCTACATCGCGTTCTGAAAAAGAAAAAGATAATTTGACCATTTTGTCTTGGAAGTAAATGATTACTTGATTCCTTAATTTAGTTTAAATACTGAGTAATATTAATTAACATGTACTTACTATAAAGTTTGGGTTTGGGGTTACAGGTAACACTAGTGCTGGGCGGTTTGACCAAAAATCCACATCACGGTTTTTTTCTAAATTAAACCGGTTTCACGGTAAATGACGGTGTTTTTTTTTTTGTTTGTTTTTTCAAGCATGATGGGTGTTAACCACATTTTCTACTGAGTGAGAGAGGAAATACTGCAGTAGATTAACTTATAATGCCCTATTTTATTGCCATGAGTGAATGAAAAAATCCACACTAATATTAATAATACAGGTTTGCAAGGCTGTTTACAAAGAGGTGCCAGCAGGACGCGCTTTAGGAGCGGCAGAAATAATGGTTTCCCCAGCAACGCTGCTTTATCAGGAAAGATAAAGAAAGATTCAATCGTAATAACAAAGAAACTTTTCTAAAGACCGTCAGTTCACTTCAGATATGTTCATACAGTATAAAAACACTCTCACCCCCACACGGCTGCGACACGGCTACCGGAGCTGATCGCGCCCATTCTAGTCAATGCTTGTGTTTCAGATCGAAGCTTCCCAAAAGCTGGCCTCAAGGTCTCAGCGCCGCTTCGCTAAATATAGGCGCCTAGTCTATTTTGACGCACGCATGTGGAGGACGGAACCTTGTCGCAGACGTGTGTTCTGTGTTGTAAATGAGGTGCGAGACAGTGTCGCGCAACGCCGCGTTCCAATTAAAGCGACATACACCGGTATTGCGGTTTATTAAAAATTCATATCGTAACAAAAATAAACACCGGTATTCGGTTTGAACCGGTAAACCGCCCAGCACTAGGTAACACTTTATTTTACAGTGTCACTGTTACATGTTACATCTAGTTAGTTTAGTAATATCTATAAATTATGCATAATTGCATGCAACTAACCAAACAAAACAAACTAAACAAAACCAAACCCTAATCCTAACCCTATAGTAAGTACATTAACATATTACTCATTACTTAAATGTATAGTTACAGTGTGACAAAGACATTAAAATAAAGAGTAATGTTTCTGTTGCAGTGTAATTATACATTCAAGTACTGAGTAATATTAATTCAGTACATGTACTTACTATAGGGTTAGGGTAGGATTAAGGTTTGGTTGAGGGTTAGTTGCATGTAATTATGCCTAATTTATAGTTATTACTATAGTAAATACAAGTAATGTGTAACAAGGACACATTCAAATAAAGTGTTAAAGAGTCTAGTTGCATGTAATTATGCATAATTTACTGTTATTAATATTAAGTACATGTAATGTGTACTAAAGACAATGTTTAAAAAAGAAAGTGCTGCCAAAAGTTCTACTTACGTGCTTCCCGAGAGGAAACTTAGGCAGTAATGATGTCAAAGAGTGCAGACATTGAAGAATTGGATAGTAATTTTTGTGGTATTTATGGAGGTTTTTCAGTAATTTTTGACATACATCCTGAAAAGACATAAATCACAAAAGAAGATTAGTTTATTGCTTATATACAAAATAAAGAAAACAAACAAGATGGCCCTTTAAAATTTTTTTACTTTCGTTTTGTTAGTCTAACCAGAACCGATGGATACAGCATGACCCAAAGAATCCATAGACACAAAGTTCACAATTCAGGCAAGTAGTGTTGGGGTAACACATGACAGGTAACAGGCATTACGTAATCATGACAAACGCGCCGGCACATTCATATTCCTCATAACAGTGGGAAAAAAAACTTAAAATAGTCATTTATATGTTTGGTTTACTTAAAATACTCCAACATCATTTGAAACTGTAAAGGGTCTGCCATCTCGTTTTTGGAGCGTCACAAAAATAAACCAGAACTCTGCATATGCTACTTGTCGCAGTTTTTTTTTTTTTTCATTTTGTTAATCTATAAATTATTTAAATGAAATATTTACGTGTATTTAATCCTTTTATATATACAATTTTATTGTTTTTCTCCGTTCACAGAAGCGCTGCAGGTGCGTGATGTGACAATATGTGAATCCTCATGTTGTTTATGCTGCTATTTGTGCATTTAAAACTAAACCCCTGGAAAACAAATAGTTAATTTTAATGGGTCACAGGGTCACATTTTATCTGTTGGCCTATTCCCAAATATATTAGGCTTTATCCCTATATTGCCACATAATGGCAATAAATAATAGATAAACATAAAACATAAAATGTTGTATATACTGTGTGATAATGCATACAAAAGCACATGTGCATCTACTGTATGACTACAAAAAGCATGATGTTGTTTTGTTATGAGTTATATCAGCACACATTAGCTAATGCGGCCAAAGCAGAAAATGAGTTTGGCACCTCTGGCCAACATTATCGTGGTTAAAGCAAGTGATAGAGATGCCATCCCCAAATTGGGTAAGGGTCAATCTGAGTAAAATTTCAAATTGAATTGGTTCTTGCAGAAGCTCAAACGTGCTGATGTAACATGCAAGAATGAACCTCATTGGTTCCTGCGTGTCAAGCAAGCATGCCTGAGCTTCCATTTGCCAAAACTGAATGCTGCAAATATTTAAGGAAATATTAAAAATGGCTGCCTGTAAATCTCGGTCTGCTGCTGACATTAATGCTGCATGTGCGTTTTGTTCTGCTCAAACCAAACTTCGCACACAGATTTCTAATGGTTGGCCTCCTTCACCCAAAGGACTAGATGTTGAGTTGTTGCCGTATTCATGGTTCATTAAACGGTGATAGCACAACTATAAAAGGAACTATGATGTCATTGTATGTTCCAGGAAAACTGAAGTTGTAATATGGTGAGTGTCGGTCACAGTGCCTTTTAAAGGGGTCATATAATGGTACATGCACTTTTACAAGTTGATTGTACTGAAATGTGTGTTGGCAGTGCATGTACACAACCATCATAAAATGATAAAAATACATCCAGTGTTTTTTTTTTTTTATCTTCTTATATGTTTCCTCCCATCTCAAATCAAGCTGTTCGATTTTGTGACGTCACAAAATCTACGCCCCTCCCACGATGGTTGATTGACAGCTGCGTTTCAACACAGACCCGCCCTCGTGAGCAAGCTGTCAATCATAGCACGCGTCGACGCGCGTTCATTGCTTCATATTTTTTACAGTCTATGGTTCATTGTTGATAGCTGGAGCACTGAGTAGAATGGCGTCTAAGCGATTGTGGTGTTCTGTTCTTGGGTGTAATAAGGAACACAGAAGTCATTTTGCGCTGAAGACGCAGTGGCTGAGTTTGTTTTTGAAGGGAATATTCCACACGATCAACATCAATGCTTTCATATTTAAGCGAATCATTTCACTGCTTTACAAACGAGGATCAGTAAAAAGCTGGTTTTGCTAAGAAGCTGCTCCTGAAAAAAGGATCAGTACCAACTATTTGTGCTCCTGCTGCACCTCCAGAAGAACTGAAGTGAGTGTAACGTTTTATTGATCTTTATATTAATCTTTGCAAATCGCTTGCACGCTTCACGATGAATGCGGCTATTTTTACACTCAGGGTACATTACGGCATGTTTTCTATGTACGACGTTATCAATATAATTCATAATCCCACGTTTATAATGAATGACGCGTTATGGTTATGGTGTTATTGTGTTACAAACGGTGTACGCACAGAACAGAGGGGCGGGGTGAGCAAAGCGCATTATCATTTAAAGACACATGCACTTAAACGGCGTGCTGAAACAGAGCTGTTTTTGACCAGGTAAAATTAGTGTTTTCTTACAATACTAATGAGAATTTTTAATTAAAGTACATTACAAACTTTTAATTTAGACCCTAAAGAATCATATTAGCTTCTACAAAAATGACATTATATGACCCCTTTAATTGCTATTTTTATCCCGCAATTATTCATTTACAAATTAAGCATTGCACACAAGTTTTTCTTTTAAACCGGTAAACTGCCACCAATGCAAATCCTATGAATTTTATGGGAACAGCAAAAAGATAATTTTGGTCATTTGTCAAAGTCTTCAGCAGTAAGCGGTGGGAGCTGCAGCAATAAATTTGCCCACTGATATTATACCAGGCATGAGTTACGTATTGTGTATTTCTTCGGTTTGTGGTGCATCATCTAATAGACTGCTGAAATTGTCAACCAGACTCACAAAACAACTACTACACAAAACGTGTTACACTCTGCATGTAATAGAAATAAAGAGACGACACAATTCAGTCAACTACATGGACTATTGTGGAATAATAATAATTAGTAGTAGTTACCTTGACATGTTCATCACTGGTAAGGAGCTGCACCTGCTCCTGGGGCTCTTGAGTCTCCACATACCTACAAAGACACATGTTGTGTAGTTACAGAACTGTTGTGGTAGCCATTTGGAGTGAAAATTTGTGTATACCTCATGAATGAGGGTAGATGCCGGATTCTTTCCACATTTTTTTGGCTCAATGTCTTGGCACAAAGCAAAGCCTCTTTCTTCTGGCAGCAAAGCACACTGAGAGGCTGGCCATTAAAGTGCTCTAACATAGAGAACTGGAATACAAAAGGAGTTATTGTAGTGTTTAATTGCAGTAAACACCTTTTGAAAGTAACTTGGCTCTTCAAATAATGATTATGTTAGTCAATTACATTGTTACACCAGTAGGTGTTTATGTAGGTGCATAAATATAGCCGCTAAGTTAAGACTGTTTATTAAGAACTAATATGACCAATTAGCAGTTAATTAGAGCTAAGTGTTACTTTTCTGATTCAAATTAGACCAATCTTTTATGTCTGGTCACCTGATTTTCCATGTGTATATATATATATATATATATATATATATATATATATATATATATATATATATATATATATATATATATATATATATATATATATATATATATATATATATATATATATATATATATATATATATATATATATATAGTGTTATGCATAAGTTTAGACACCCATGCTAAAGTTGACTAAAAAGAGGAATAAAAAATCATCTTTTGGAAATTGAACTTAATGCCTTAATTTAAAAAATTTGGAAAAATCCAACCTTTAAGGACACCAATTTTCTTTGGGAATGAATAATGTATTATAAATAAATGTTCTTCCTTAAAATACAGGGTGCATAAGTTTGGACACCCCTATGTTAGATTCCCATAGATTTTTATTTTTAAAGGCCAGTTACTTCATGGAGCCAGGATACTATGCATGCTGATAAAGTTCCCTTGGCCTTTGGAATTAAAATAGCCCCACATCATCACATAGCCTTCACCATACCTAGATATTGGCATGGAGTACTTTCCATAAGATCATCTCTCAATGCAAATCAGACTAGCTATTAGGCTAACTGAAATAAAACCATGCCAATCTCTAGGTATGGTGAATGCTATGTGATGATGTGGGGCTATTTTAATTCCAAAGGCCAAGGGAACTTTATCAGGATGCATAGTATCCTGGATCCATGAAGTAACTGGCCTTTAAAAATAAAAATCTGCCTGGCTCTATGGGAATTTAACATAGGGGTGTCCAAACTTATGCACCCTGTATTTTAAGGAAGAATATTTATTTATTTATTTATTTACGATACATTATTCATTCACAAAGAAAATTGGTGTCCTTAAAGGTTGGATTTTTCCTAATTTTTTAAATTAAGGCATTAAGTTCAGTTTCCAAAAGATGATTTTTTATTCCTCTTTTTAGTCAACTTTAGTATGGGTGTCTAAACTTATGCATAGCACTATATATATATATATATATATATATATATATATATATATATATATATATATATATATATATATATATATATATATATATATATATATATATATATATATATATATATATATATACACACACACACACACACACATATATATATATACACACACACATATAGAAAGTTTTTCTTAATCTTCTCCACTGGCCAAATAGTATTTTTAATGTCGTTATATTTTGAATGAAAACAGATAGGCCTTATTGTGCATTATTGATCATTATGTAAGGGTTAATGCCCGATGAGGTGTCCATTATCAGGAATTAATGGACACCCTGCAGCCAATCAGAATCGAGTATTCACCCAGACCATTGTATAACTGCTGTTATCATGCACTAAGCAATCCTTGCTGTAGTAAAAACATTAAAACACAGCATGCCACAGGAAAAGTGTTCAAAACTTTTCCACTACAAATATTTCTATTTATTAGAATATAATTTTTTTGTAACTTCTTGGTAATGATTTCATTTAATTTACAGTTTTGGTTAGAATTAATGGCACCCCTGGTAAATATGATCAAAAATGGCTGTAAAAAATAAATCTGCATTGCTTATCCATTTGATCTTTCACTCAAAAAATGTGCTAAAATCTAACCTTTCATTGAAGTAAAAGAACTGAAAGTGTGTGTGGAAATCACATTATGAAATAAATGTTTTTCTCCAAAACACGTTGGCCACAATCTTTGGCACCCCTAAAAAAAATGTATGAGTAAAATATTTCTGAAGTATATTCCCATTAATATTTGCCTTTTTTAGCACACCAGGGTGACTAGGAACATGACATTGTCTAGTTATGACTTCATGTTTCACAGGAGTTTAAATATGAGGAAACACAAAGGCCAAATTCCCTTAATCATCCATCACAATGAGTAAAACCAAAGAATATAGTTCTGATGTGCATCAAAAGATTGTTGAGCATCACAAAATAGAAAGTGGCTGTAAGAAAATAGCTAAAGAATTGAAAATTCCCATTTTGACCATTAGGGCAATAATTAAGAAGTTCCAATCAACTAAAGATGTTACGAATCTGCCAGGAAGAGGACGTGTGTCTATATTGTCTTAATGCACGGTGAGGAGGAGAGTTTGAGTGGCCAAAGACTCTCCAAGGATCACAGATGGAGAATTGCAGAGATTAGTTGAGTCTTGGGGGTCAGAAAGCCTAAAAAATATATATATCAAACAACCCCTAAATCCCCATCCTCTTCACTCCTCCAAAAATAAACTCCAGCATATTCAGTCGACAGACACGACTGGAACTTTTAAAAGGGACTGGGTTCTGTGGTCAGATGAAATAAAAAAAGGGCTTTTTGGCAGCAAACCCACCAGATGTGTTTGGTGCAAACAGGGATAAAAAGTACCCCTTGTCTAAGGTTAAATATACTGCTGGATCTTATTTGTTGTGGGCCTGTTATTTTGCTGGAGGTCCTGGACATCTTGTTCAGACACATGGTATTATGGATTCTAGCAAATACCAACAGATAAAAAAATTAAAACCTGACGGCCTCTGCTAGAAATCTTGGGCTGTGGTTGGATCTTCCATCAGGACAACGGTACAAAACAAACATCAAAATCAACACAAAAATGGGTTACTGAGCACAAAATGAAACTTCTGCCATGACCGTCCCAGTTCCCTAAACTGAACCCTATAGAAAATGAGTGGGGTGAACTGAAGAGAAGAAGCGCCAACATGGATCTGGGAATCTGAAGGATCGGGAGAGAATCTGTATGGAGGAATGGTCTCTGATCTCTTGTCATTTGTTCTCCAAACTCATCAGGCATTATAGAAGAAAACTCAGATCTGTTATCTGGCAAAAGGAAGTATTTAAGAGCAGGGACAGGGTGCCAATAATTATGGCCAACATGTTTTGGAGAAAAGCATTTATTTTATCATGTGATTTACCCCCCACTTTCAATTCTTTTACTTCAATGAAATTTTTGTATTTTCGAATTTTTGTGAAATTTTTTAATGAAAGATCAAAAGGATAAACAATGCAGATTTATTTTTTACAGCCATTTTTGATCAGATTTACCAGGTGTGCCATAAATTCTGACCACAATTTTAAGCCCTTAACTCCATTAATGAGAATGGCATATTTAATCTAAATGTGTATATCAGATGTAAAAAAGTTTAAATCATTCTTTTATTTATTTAAACTGTTATTGTATTTATGATTAGGACTCATTATGAGGATTTAAAGTGGTTTTCCTTCATCTGCCGTCAGTCCCTCAGCTCACCATCGGTGTCGCCAAACTGCTTTGTCTCGCAACACATGATCAACAAAGAAACCACACACATGCCACAATGACATTTGAAAGAAACAAGCATGGCACTATATTTGACAGCTCACCTTTAGGCCCTTAACAAAATTTTGAACCGAGAAGTCATGGTAGAGGAAGATGCCAACCAGCACCTGAATCACCCTACTGCTGAGCTTGAATGGAAACTGGGAGTTCAGAATCAGCTATGAAAGACAAACAAATAATGAAATCAGAAGAACAAAAAGAGGAAATTATTGAAGTACTAAAATGTTAACTTGCATAACAAAACATAATGTTTATACCTTGTCAAAAACAGAAGCTAAATGCTGAGTACACGAGAGAGACTGAAAGACCTCAATACAGAGCAGAGATGACACAGAGTGGGGAAGCCTGTGCTGGATAGCACTGGGAGATGTGGCAATGCCAAAAATAAAGATGAATGGAAGCTCCTGGGTGTATCGACTGTTGGTAAGGTAAAAAAATAAAAAAAATAAGAAAAGATTAGGGTTTCTCAGATCACGACCATTTACAACAGCTTTTCAATTTAATGTACAATATTAACATTTCCTGCAAATAATAGTGCTTTCAAGGCAGGCAAAAGACGGTTGTCTTAAAATTTTAATCTCAGGTATTTTAGGTTTAGGTTCTGTTTAAATGAAACACAATGCTGAGTTTTGCTGTGGCCATAGATTTTTGTCATCCAATCTCAATGGTAAATTTTCAACCAACACGACAGAGTGCATATGTATACACTGACTGGGCTATAAACAGTCAAAATGCATTTCAATATTAAAAAAATTTAATTGTCCAGCTTTTCAAAACCAGAAAAGGTGTATCCGTAAGATGAAACCCCATTGTAAAGCCTACAGTGATAACGGTTTGCTGATTATAATTGAAGCAATTTACTTCATGCATGATGCACCCCTCATGTCCATATACAGAGGATGTAAAGAATAATAAAAAAAACCTTGCAAGCACTGTAACAATATTCTTCTATCACACTTCACATACTACATTTCACAAGACAAATCTCACCTGCAGATAAGGATGAAATCCTGTAAAACTTGAGAGTTGAATGCCTCAAAGTCTTTGAAGATCACAACAACAGGCAAACTTTGAGGCAAGTCATTATTTTTCAAGTTTGCTTTCCTTTGCGGAGAAACTTGCGGGCATTTCTGCAAAAGACCAATTGTTCTGAATGTTTAAAGTACAAAGTTCAGTAAATAACAGGACAGAATCTCTTTCAAGCTTCTATTAGAATTTACTAAATTCATTTACAAATTTTAATTCTGACCCAAGTATTCTAACATTGATGCTATAATCACATACAGTACTTCATCATTTTAATAATAATATACACATACAATAACCCACAAAAGAAACCAAACTAAACCAAAGAGCATCATTTCAGGGTTTACTTCACAATGGAATGAGGACTTTTCTGCAAGTAGCGCTGCTAAATCTATTCTTTCAAAATATAAACAGCTTTTATTGTAGTTAAAGGTCCCGTATTATGCCCCTTTTCACAAGATGTAAAATAAGTCTCTGATGTCCCCAGAGTGTGTATGTGAAGTTTCAGCTCAAAATACCCAACAGATAATTTTTTACAGCATGTTTAAATTGTCATTTTTTGGGGCTCAGAAAAACACGCTGTTTTAGTGTGTGCCCTTTAAATGCAAATAAGCTGCTGCTGGACGACCCAGGGGGCGGAGCTTCATGAGCTCACGCTCAGTCTCTCCGGACAATTTCATCTCACGGAATGATGATAATATCAGAAACTCTCAGTAACGGTGTTCAGTTCGAGTCGGACAATAATGCCTACAGAGTCAGAGTGCTGTATAGAGATGAAACAGGTATAGTTTAGTAGTTTAATTATGGTTATTATAACGTATTTCTCATCTGCTTGTATGTATCCATTATTTATTAATAGCCTACAAGTCTGCTGTCTGAATGATGATCAAACATATACTGATGAGTTTAATAAAGTTTATTGTACATCACACAAAAGATGAAGCGTCAGTTTTACTTCAGAAAATCACCGTAAGAGCTGAGTAAACACAGTAAGTTATAAGAAGTGCGCAAGTACATTAATTTCGGTAGAGTTGAGGGAGCATTCCTGTGGGCGGAGGTTAGTCAAAAAACTGTTCTACTGACGTCATTAAAGAAGGAAGTAGAGGGATGTAGTCCAAACGGGCCGTTCAATGTAGGCGACTTCTGTTAAATAAAATATCTCGCTTGGTATTGAACTTTGAGCTTTATAATTTTACAGATATTATTTATACTCTAACAACAACATTACACACTAACTAAAGTTTGAAACATGGGATCACGAAGAACGGGACCTTTAAGCAGTTTATCTTCTCTTGTCTTCTCCTACCTTGCTAACAGTCTTGTACCACTGACACAGAGCACTAATAGTACACTGTGTCCTTTGCTGTAAAGCAGTTTCATTCTCCTGTTCTTCATCCACAGACACTCCTTTTCCCATCAGCTGCTCTAGAAGCTTCTGAATCAAGTGCTTCACAGCTGTCAAAAAAATGACAAAACTGCAGGATTATTGTTAAACCTGGTGTTATCACGACTTGAGGACAACATGCAAATGCAATTTTTTTTGCAGATGAGGCTATGCGTAATCATTGTGAGCTCAATATATGCTTATTTTGAGTAGACGGGTGGAGAATAAAGCTTGTCTGCTCAATTTTCCTCTAACTGAGATTTATATGAAGCAATATGTGCATAGTTACTAATGTACATGCATTTGAATAAATCTGAAATTGATTCTACATGCTGCCTTTTGTGTTTAAGCATACTTTAGGATGAAATCTAAGCAAGATTTTTTGCATTAGGCCCCAGAACTCAAGGATGATCTTATACAGTAAGTGAATTTTTTTTGTGTAAAGTGAGACAAAACATCCATCTCTGTTTCAGAATACATAAAACATTTTTTTATGTAAAAAAAAAAAAAAAAAAAAACTGCTGCAAAGACCCAAATTGAGTCCTGTAATCAACATGTTTGAAAACCTCAGCTTTTATTAAAAGGTAGTGCATATGTACTTGTTTAGCTATATTTAATAGTGTATAGTTTTATACATACCAGCACATTCTTTGGCATGAACAGACACCACAAACGGGGTGACAGAATCCTGAAGGAGATGACACAGACTTCGAAATGTCATGGCATGATCCGGCACATTTACCCCTAGAGGACAATAAAAGGTTTAACTAAGCCCTAAAATAGGTGGAACTAGGAGTGGGGCTATGGTGCAAAAAACTTCAGTGTTTGTTCTTTCAAGGTAGCCAGAGTACCACGAGATCGCAAGTCCGTTCTTTATATTCTTAGAATTGAGAAAGAGCCTAGCTCTCCAGGAGCAGGATTGGAGACCACTGATCTGAACACACAAACATTAATCTGGTCAGATGAAACAAAAAAAAAGGCTGTCGTATTATTTGGATGGATTTCATTATATTAAAGTCATCATGAAATCAAAATTATTATTATTTTTTCAAGGAATATTGCTGTATTTATTATAAATGATTTATCCGTGCACATAATTGTTTTTTAAAAATCATGTGTCCTCGTAATATTTAATGAAAATAACTTCCCCTCCCTCATGCAGCGACATATTTTCTCTAATGACAACCTGTCACTCACATGACATCACAGCAATAGCAAACCACAACCATACAACGATCCAATCAATTCTCAATGGACAAAATCAAGTCCTGCCCTACATTTTTTTCTTGTTCAAAAAGCCATTTCACTCAGATATACATCACAATAGGGAAGAAAAAACTATGGCAACTTTCGTTTCATGCTGACTTTAATGCCTGCTACAGACTGTGCGATTTTGGCAATCTTATAAGATCATTACAAATCACACTGTACGACATGGATCTAATACACTTGGATACGACACGTATGTAGACTGTAGATGTCGTAGGCTATGACGCAAGTTAGTATAGAAGAATAAAACTTCATCAGCATGCGCTAGTGGTGAACAAATAGAGCTAGATGAACTTTGGCAATTGTGGTTTTTATGTGTGCTGGAAAAAAAAGAGAAGGAAGAGAATATGGACGGGGTCATGCATTTTTAATGGCTAGTCAGTAGACGTAGGTCATAGCAGCAAACACTGTGAGATGATCATGCTAAAGTGATTTAAAGTTCTGACACTGTCCCAGGCTATCTTTGGTTACAAGAGACTGTCCTTGTACCTCTCTCACTGTACGCCGTAGGACCACTGTTTGCCGTAGGAGGACTACACTGTTTAGGAGCCATGACCACAGAAATCGCCAAGATTGGTCATATTTTGTCTGGGACAGCCCAAAATCATACAATTTGTAACAGGCATAAGGGGAGCACACAAGCTTACTGTATATGTGCGTGCATGCGGCCATGCACAATACTTCAGTTTGACCACCTTTTTTATTAAAGAAATGCAAGAACAGAACAGAATATAAACAACGTCTCATTAAAGAACGTTAAAATTAGACAAGGGAAGGGTGTACATGACATAAAATATTAAATATTAGTAAATTTATAAAAACAAATACATACATGCTTTCATGCATGTAGCCTACTTTACTTTCTGAAACAAACCGAAGTTGTTCAAATAAAGGAAAATTTCTATTCTAATGATTTAGAAAGTTTAATACAAGGAAGGCCATACCCAGCATTAGAGCGGCTGTGGGGATTTCACTGGTTCTCTGTCTCCAGACATCAGATGAGTTGCCGAGGTAATGCTTTTTAATAAACTCGACAAGACTGTCAAGTACATGTTTATTCAACTGATCTTGTATTACCTGTAAAAAAAGGCTAAATATTTATTAAGAAACAAAAATAGATACATTATTGACTGAGACAATTCAAGCGTTTGCAAACGCAGATGAGGAAATACCTCTGTGTTCGTTTGAACCGTTTCCCATAATTTCTGACAGATCCTAAAGCGATCGCTTCCGTTATCGTCACTACCATCCACCAAATATCCACCTACATGAAAAAAAAAAAGAAAAACGAAACAAAATGCTGGTAATGGCGATAAGTAGGCTATTTGTAAGGTGACAGGATGAATCGATTTGTTTTTGTAAAGGTGGTAATAATGATTATCATTAATTACTCACCAACTCCGACATGTCTCTTTCTCTTTTTAGAGGTTGACTTAAAAACAAAACATCCCTGGAAAACATTATCTATTAGTCTGGATGTAAGATTTTTATTTTATTTTATTATTATGAGTGTATGTATCATGAATGTACAACTATCCTCAACAAATGTGATTAATTCAGCAACTATAGGAGGATGAACGCATGTCTGCACAATATTACCTTTGATACTGATGACGTTACAGGAGTTTCGCTCATTTCTGTTCTTCAAAATTCAGTGGTGGACAAACTTCAATAATAAATACACCACGCGTTGATTCTGCCGCTCTTCCTCTTCTTTGTATAATTCTATATTCGCTAAACCATCGTTAGGCGTTTTACTGCCACCAACTGTACTGGAGGAGCGCTTACGCATAAAGCCATTGCTAGAGAAGAATGACAGCAGAACTAAAGGTGGCTAAACATTCTTGCTCTGCTGGAGCAGGACCTGCCTGTTTTTACTGCATTTGTAGTATCTGGTGTATAATTAACTCGATTACCAATTATTAAAATAGCCAACTATTTTTTTTTTTCGACTAATTATTTAAACTATTTGTTCATCTCAGACATGTACATAACATGTTTCTTTTTGGCTAAATCAAAAACACTGCTGAACAATATTCTATAATTTGTATTCTAATATCCCACCCCCCCCCCCCCCCCCCAAATTTCCCTAATTTTATGATTGGTTTATGTACTACAAACGTGTGTAGTCGTCTTCATGGATTTTATAATGTACATTTTTTTTAAATATATATATAGGCCTATATATAAAGAAAATATAGGCTATTTTATAGTTTCTATACTGTAATAAAGGCAATGAGCACTGCATTATTGTCAATCAGCACTGTATTTTTCATGTACTTTATTGTACCCAGAGACGGCTTGAAAAACACACAAACAATATTTTCGCAAACTTGTGTTTATTGTTTTCCAGCAGGGCTACAACTTTCATCCAGGACATCTTAATTTGAAGGATCCCTTGGAAGGCAGCCTTTGTTTCATGTCCTTTATTCAGCTCATTTTGAAGGATACTCATTTTAAATCACCTGCAATCCTTTGCATATATCTCAATTTACGAAAAAGAACTGGCAGTGAGCACTGAGCACTCAGCTCGTCTTGAGTTCGTTATGAAAGGTTTCAGAGATGAACGCATAGATCTATTATCTATTATGTTTGGGTGTAATTTAAATTCAACACTTTACACTGAACTGTCAATAACACTGATTCAAAAAATGATTCATTGAATTTAATACAAAAATTGTATGGTAAGTGGTTGCACACAATTGATTTTAGCAACATTTAAACAAATGCATTAAGTTAAACTTAATCAATTTTAGTTCAACTTAATGCATTTGTTTAAATGTAGCTAAAATCAATTGTGTGCAACCACTTACCATACAATTTTTTTTATTAAATTCAACGAATATTTTTTTTCAGTGAATGTAAGCCACTGGGAGTCCACAGACGGTTGTCAGTCAACTGCAGAGGCAGCCTTTGCAATTTGACCCTTCGCTAAGCCACGCCCGAAAACCGCCACTGGCCAATCGTGGCTTAGCAACCGTAACTAGGCGCGGGAGGTCTGGCAAGCTTTCGAGAGAGGGAAACATGCCGAAGCGTTGTGCGCATGGATTGTGCAAATCTGGTACCCGGTATCCTAAAAGTTTGGACGGGGTGGTGGATTTTGTTCCCTTCCCGAAACCTAAATTCCAAGGGGAGAAATGCCGGGCGTCATCTTCATTTATATAGTGCTTTTAACAATGTAGATTGTTCCAAAGCAGCTTTACATTGATAAAAGTAAAGTGCTTTGGCTTTATAGCTCTAGAATAAAGTTATTGTCCAGCTCATGGATCAAGCAGTGTGATTAAAGGCAAGACGGAGGCTCACTGACATAACTTAACGTTACTTAAAATATTTCAGCATTTTGTCAATCGACGGCCAAACTATTACCCCAATCCGATCGCGACTCTCCCAGTGTTAGTTCTAGTAAAAGTAAAAGGTAGTTAGTAAAAGGAGGGAACATCAGGGGGCTTGCCGGAGATCTCCAAGGAAAAGGTTGGTATGCAAACTTAAAGTCCCCATGAAATCAAAATTGACCCTATTTACTTTGTTAGCGCATATTACTAGTCTTGTGGTGAACAATTAATCCGTGCAAGAAAATATTAAAAAAAAAATTTTTTTACCATGGTAATCTTTAATCAAAATCTGAAAATGCCCCTCCCCTCTGCATTGGAGGACCTTCTCTGATGACGTAGGTTTGAGGAATTGGTTTGGGCAACGCTTAACCACTCCCCTCAAACCGTTATTCTGTTATGAGCAGAGATGGAGAGGAGGAGCGCTAGAGTAAAACCCTGCCCTCTGTTCAATATTCCGTTTCACTGGGAAATACGTCACAGCACTGGAGAAAAGTGGTTTGCAACTTCCGGTTCACGGGGACTTTAATCAGTTCATAACAGCAGTCACTTAAAGGTGGTATCAGCGATTTCAGGCCCAAACATAAATGATCACATTCATCTAATATTTCGCTAGCTGCACGCCCTATAAGCATGCTGTCAAAAAACCGCGTCTCTCTAGTGCTGCGTTCCAGTCCAAAATTGTCATGCCCTTCACTCGCTAACTTCCCTCCGTCTCCTTCACTCGGATGTACCACGTCATTGCTTACGTTGCATGAGTGCCCACTACTGGTGGAAACTGCAATGGTCTGAACTGGAACGTCCTAAGCCCTTGATCACTTGGAATCAGCTATGGAGTTGAGTTATGGAGTTATTATTTAAAAAAAAAAAATTCCTTTAAGAATTTGTTTAATGCAGCATCCAAATGTTTATGAGTGTTTGGGTTGTTTTAAATAAAATAAAAAATATAATTAATATATCATAGAGTTGTCTGTTGTGGTGGTGATTAGACGATATATGTGGTGACGTCACAGTCGTACTGCATTGTGGGACATATAGGTACCTGAAGTGTACATTTGAAGTAGACTCGCTCCCTCGGTCAAGATCGAGGGAACGAGGGTCTGTCCATATAAACTTCCCTCGTCCACTTCACGAAGTGAAACGCACTTCAAAATGGCGGCAGGGATTCCCCCGAGGGGAAGTGCTTAGGGAAGTTCGCAAGTGCGTGTCTAAAAGTGGACTGGAACGCAGCATAGGTAGCCTAGGCTCTGAGATCCGCACACAAAAACAGTTGTTTTCACCCGTTTTAGCCAAACACTCAAAACCCAAACAAATAGTGTTCCAACCAATCACCGACAGGGGCGGGTGTTGTGAGGTTTTCGCGTGCAGCCGTCATAGGCAGCCGTGCACGAGCGCAAAACCTCACAAAATCCCGCCCCTGTCGATGATTGGTTGGAACACTATTTATTTTGGCTTTGAGTGATGTTGATACCAACTGTTTTTGTGTGCAGATCTCAGAGCCTAGGCTACCTAGAGAGATGCAGTTTTTTGACAGCATGCTTATGGTGTCATGGGATGTGGAGGATGAACCCAATAGCGGACAGTATGTATAACACAAAAGGTTTATTTGGTCAAAAAACAGAAAACAAAACCCACGAGGGGGTAAAACAAGACAGGATGAACTATTAAGACAGAAAACACTAGACTAACACTCAGACGATAAACTTAGACAATAAAGACAGGATCAAATACTTCTAACAAGACAAGACTTTCTTCAGGTAACTCACGGAGGGTATCAGACAAGGATAGACAATGTACCGACACAGGACAGCAAACACAAGGGGATTAAATAGGGATCAAACTAATCAGGAACACAGGTGAAAGCAACGATCTAATAATTACAAGATGAGATAACAAGGGGGCGGGGTAAGGTGACAAGACAACGCAAGCACACAGCCCAAACAAACGGCCATGTGCTTACACACAAAACATGGGTCTGTCATGATCCTGCCTCAAGACAAGAGAAATCTAGGACATGAAGGCAGAATCATGACATATGGGGCGTGCAGCTAGCGAAATATTAGATGAATGTGATCATATATGTTTGGGCCTGAAATCGCTGATACCACCTTTAAGTGTGAGTGTGAGCAGTTGCCTGGCGCGCTAAAAATATAAGCGGGAGAATGTTATCATTGCAAAGTGGTCAGGCTAATGTCTTGTGTTTATCCCACAATACGAGTGGGGGTTCAATCTTCAGCTGGCTGGCATGTTCCTCCCTCTCTAATTCATTTATTATGCATCTGTTGATATGATTACCGGTATGTTCTTTTGCATGATTGGTAATTTAGAGAATTCATACTGGCAGTTTACTGACGCTTTACCGGATGCTCAATCCAGTCAGCCGCGGCTGAACTGCGAGTATAACGCGTTGTCTGACACTCTCGCTGTAAGGAAATACATTGTTTTCTTTTTATGAATGGAATCTCATGCATTTATTCTTATGTATGATTGATGTTTTAGATAATTTTATCCCAATTAAACCAGTTAAAATGGACATGATCAGACTGGTTGCTACTGTCGTTACTGTTGCCTGCCACTCAAGGAAATTAATCTGATTTGTATGGATACTGCAGAGTTGTGACGATTTTAATCGTTGTGTAAAAAGTTTTGCAATAATGTAGATGCAGAGTAGCCTATTAAAACGTGAATTAATCCCAATAACATGCATCTTTGTCATTGCTTTGAGCATTTTCTGTGACAACAGGACAACATACTGCAATGCTTTTTATTAATTCAATAAAATAAAGCTTTTAATAATTCAATAAAAGAAAGCCAATTTAAAGTGTAAAATCACGCAGCACAGACTGTATCAATATTTTAAAATTTACAAAGACTATTTACAAATTTAACCCAAGAAGCAAAATATTTACAAATAAAAACAAAGAAACAAAATCTATTTAGAAATAAAAATACAAGAAACTAGGCCTTTGCTTGTACCTTAAGTATTATTCCACACACACACAGGGTGCAGCTGCAAAGGCCATTTCCGCTTGGAATCTGTGGAACCTCTCTGTCTTTCTGAGAATCAGAATGGTTATCTATAACCAAGAGCACGCCCATTGTAACTGGTTTAATTGGGATAACTGGCCCCAAAACATCAATCATAAATCCATTAGATTCCATTCATAAAAAGAAAACGACACTCGGTTACTAACGTAACCTCGGTTCTCTCTAGAGAGGGAACGAGTGTTGCGTAAGTTTAGCTTACGCTAGGGGAAAACTCCTTTTCTCGAGAATACTGAAGCAAAAATTATCCTTTAATTTTTAGAATGTAAAACGCATTTGCTGCAGCAGGCAGACATAGGCGAGACAGCCCGCGCGCCTATTGGCTGCTCTGCGGCAACTGCTGCAACCTATCAGTGCATCTTGGCATGACTCCAGCGCCAATGGGAAGCCTTCCCGCGCTGTCGTCATAGCCCGCCAAAACAGGGTGTGGCTTCGCCTATAAAACCCACCTGCACAGGTTGCACAAATTATTTCAGTCGACTAGAAGCGAAACCAAAGTGCAGCACAAGCACAGCAGGCTACGCAACACTCGTTCCCTCTCTAGAGAGAACCGAGGTTACGTTAGTAACCGTGTGTCGTTCTCTTACGAGAGTACTCTCTTGGTGCGTAAGTTTAGCTTACGCTACGGGAACCCTATGTAAAACGCTGTGCGTGCTGAATTTCAAACATTTATGTCCCAAGGGCAGTGCCCGGGGCTCATGTAAAGTGAAGCAATCACAACGGCATAACAGGGCGGGACGACTCGGTGTTATGAGATAGGTGCATTAGCATCTATACAGTTAAGGCAGTATGACCACCTTAAACTGCGTGGGCCACAGGACTTGCAGTATATTAACAGTCTAGTCAAACCGAGTTGGGTAGACAACGTTAATATAGCATTATCAGACTGAGAGCAGTCTGGCCTGTAATGCGGGTACTTCCAGGTTATAAAACCTTACAAATGTAGACAGCGAGGCCCAGCCTGCTGCCATACAAATGTCATGGATAGAAACCCCACTTGACCATGCCCACGACGAGGCCATGCCTCTCGTCGAGTGGGCCCTCACCCCCAAAGGGCAGTTTAGACCCTTGGATGCATAAGCTGACGCGATAGCGTCCACTATCCATCTGGACAGGGTCTGTTTCGAGATGGCTAGCCCTTTAATGCGGCCACCGAACGAAACGAAAAGCTGCTCCGATTGCCTGAAAGCGGCAGAGCGCTCTACATAAATCCTTAATGCCCTCACTGGGCAGAGAAGGTTAACCCCTGCCTCACTATCAGAGGGCCGAGAGGGAGATAACTTGCGCTCTGAAGGGAGTCGTAAACACTTTAGGGACATAACCGTGTCTTGGTTTGAGGATGACCTTAGAGTCATTAGGCCCAAATTCCAAGCACGTAGCGCTTACTGAAAGCGCGTGCAGGTCACCCACCCGTTTTACTGAGGCTAGCGCCAGCAGAAAAGCGGTTTTAAACGATAGGTATTTTAACTCTACTGTGTTCAAACGGTTCGCCTTTCATGGCCTCGAGGACCGTGGAAAGGTCCCAAGCCGGAACCGAGGGTGGCCGAGGAGGATTCATCCTCCTAGCACCCCTGAGGAAACGAATTATGAGTTCGTTCTTTCCTAGCGACTGGCCGTTTGCAGGGTTTGTGAACGCTGCTATGGCCGCTACGTACACTTTGAGCGTGGAAGGGGTTCTCCCGCTGTCCAACAGCTCTTGTAGGAAAGAAAGAACCACCGTTACCTCACCTTTTAGAGGGTTTAAATCATGAGCTGAGCACCACTCAGCGAACACTGACCATTTAGAGTTGTAAAGCCGTCTAGCAGACGGAGCTCTCGCCTCTGTGATCGTGTTCAGCACTCCCTCTGGGAGGCGCAGTGGTGGTAATTGATCGCCCACACATGCAGAGCCCACAGCTCGGGGTATGGGTGCCAAATTGCCCCCTGGGCCTGAGACAACAGGTCTTTTCTCAGCGGAATCGGCCATGGAGCCGCGCTCTCTAGTTCTATCAGTTCTGGGAACCAGACTTGATTCTCCCATAGCGGAGCTATGAGAAGTATTGAGCATTTGCTCTCCCTGAGTCGTTTGATTACCTGTGGTAACAGAGCGACCGGGGGAAAAGCATACAGAGGGCGTCTGGGCCAGATTTGGGCCAGCGCGTCCATCTCTTTCGAGAAGAACATTGGGCAGTGAGCGTTGGCTTGCGACGCGAACAGGTCTACCTCTGCTCTGCCGAAAACGTCCCAGATATTTCGCACCGTGAGGGGGTGCAAGGACCACTCTCCTGGGGAGAGCTTTGCCCTGGATAGCATATCTGGGCCCACGTTCAGGACGCCCGGCACGTGCGCCGCTCTCAGCGAGCGCAGATTGTGCTGGCTCCATATGAGGAGGCGCTTTGCTATTGCAAACAGGCTCCGGGATTTGAGGCCGCCCTGGCGATTTATGTAGGACACCACTGACGTGTTGTCTGTTCTGACTAGAATGTGGTGGTTCCTCAGTGCAGGGAGGAAGAACCGAAGGGCATTCTCGACCGCTTTCATCTCTAGACAGTTTATGTGGAGATGCTTCTCTGCGTCTGACCACAGGCCCATAGAAGGTCTCCCTTCGTATAGGGCGCCCCAACCCTTGTTGGACGCGTCTGTCGAGACCACTTTGATTCGTGAAGCGATGCCCAGGTTCACGCCTGACTGGTACCAGCCGGGTCTCGTCCACGGTTTCAGGGCGGAAACGCATGTCTGATTCACCGTGAGACGGAGCAGACCTGAGGTCCATGCTCGCGCTGGTACTTGCCGTCTCAACCATAGTTGAAAAGGGCGCAAATTCATCAAACCCAGCTGCAGTGCCGACGAGGCTGAGGCCATGAGACCCATCATCCTCTGGAACACTCTGAGGGGGAGATTTTTCCCCACAGTGAATGTCGCTGCCAGGCGCTGTATTACTGCCGCGCGTTCCTGTGTCAGGCGCGCCCCCATACAGCTGGAGTCCAGTTCTATCCCCAGAAAGGAAATTTTCTGGCTGGGGAGTAGAATGCTTTTGGTCCAGTTGACTCTGAGACCCAACTGCTCGAGATGGGTCAGCAGTAGTGTTCTGTGTAACACCAATTCTTCTTTTGACTGTGCTATAATTAGCCAGTCGTCCAGATAGTTCAGGACTTTCACGCCCCTTTGTCTGAGGGGTGCGAGGGCTGTGTCCATGCACTTCGTAAATGTACAAGGTGCCAAAGACAGGCCGAAGGGAAGAACGGTGTACTGATAAGCCTGACCCTCGAAGGCGAACCTCAAGAAGGGCCTGTGACTGGCTGCTATTTGGATCTGAAAATAAGCATCCTTCAGATCCACTGCTATAAATCAGTCCCCGGGTCGAATTCGAGCGAGAATTTGTCTGGTTGTAATCATTTTGAACGAGCGCTTCATCAGCGCTTTGTTCAAGTGTCTGAGATCTAGTATAGGGCGGAGCCCGCCATCCTTCTTTGGTACTAAGAAGTAACGGCTGTAAAACCCTGACTCGCTCTCTGCCGAGGGGACTGTTTCCACAGCCCCTTTTCTCAGTAAATTCGCTATTTCGGTGCGAAGTAGGTGTGCTACTTCCTGATTCACAGAGGTTTCGACCCGGGCTATGAAGCGCGGTGGTCTGCGAGCAAACTGTAGCGAGTATCCCCGTTTCACTGTATTTAGCACCCATTTCGAAGCCCCTGGAATGCTTTCCCACGCTCTCGTGTGAATGGCCAGGGGTAGAATGAAATCTGGGTTGTGGTCGCTCATATTCGGGGACCCGGAGACCCAGCCATGATGACGTACTTCGTTCATCATGTTCATTTCGGGTGGGGCATACAGTGCTTCGCACAGTATTTCTGTAAGTGGCAGCCCGGTCGTGAGCACGGGCAGCTGCTTTGATACAGATACAGCTCTGTGAGCTTGCGGCGCTTGGCGCTGCGAGTTGTTCACAAAGTGTGTGCGCTGAGAGGCAGACATGTGACCTGCACTCACCACACTGCCAGCGCACGCGCTCACACATTGAGGCTCTATGTGTGTGCTCGGCGCAGATACAGTCATGTTCACAAGCGGGGGTGAGCGCTGTACAGCGGGCACATTTCCTACACTCAGAATATGAACGGCGTGAGCCGGTTTGACTGACATGGACCCTGTGGTGGTGTGGGACACTGCATGGGTAGAGCTTGTGTGTAAGACTGAACACTGGGGAGTGGGCACAATTCTTACACTTAGAGGTCGGGCGGCTTGAGCCAGCTTTATTGTTTTCGACCTTGGATGAGTGTGACACACAGTGAGGGTAGTGTCTTCGTGTAGGGGTGGGCACTGGGCAGTGGGCACCTGTCCTACATTTAAGACATCTTCGGCCTGAGCCGGAATATGACCCGAAACAATGCTCTTTTTGAGAGATATGTGGGTCGCCGTGAGAACGGCGTTTGTGTGCAGGCGAGCGGGTTGTGGAACTGACTCGTTGGCTGCTGAATACACTCTTCGAGTCGCCTCTGCTGAGGGAACTGAGAGAGCGGTTTGTGCGTACTTCGATGGCGGTCCGGCCGCAGCGGGACTTGACCATCGGCGTTTTCCTAGAGTGGCTAGGAAGACTTGGGAGGCTCAAAGCTCGGCGCGAGCTTGTGCCTGGGTCCCCGGGCGGGAGGCGGTCTGCGGCGTCTGGTGGAGCGCGAACGCTGACGTGCATCCCGAGCCTGGTGTTGTGAGGTGGGCGGAGGAGGCGGTGGGGGCGCTGTTTTCCGAGCGGGCGGCTGCTTCCTAGCGCGGCCTGTTGCGGAACTAGAACGCCGCGGCAGAAAATGTCTCATATCCTGAGACGTTTGCTGCACCTCAGTATATCGCTCCGTGAAGCCCTTCACCGAGGGACCGAACAAACCCGTTGGTGACATGGGGGCGTCGAGAAAAGTGGCGCGGTCAGACTCAGACATGTCGGAAAGCGTTAGCCACAGGTGACGCTCAGTGACGGTGAGAGCGGCCATTGTGCGGCCGATAGCTTGAGCAGCGGTCTTGGTAGCTCTGAGAGCTAAATCTGTTGCGCTTCTCAAGTCCGTCACGCTCTCCGCAGATGGGCCAGCCTCGTCCAGCGACCGGAGAAGGTTGGCCTGGTGAATCTGCAAAACGGCCATGGTATGCAGAGTGGAGGCAGCTTGACCAGCGTAGGCGCGACCGATCAGCGTCGAAGTCGTCCGGCAAACTTTAGTGGGCAGGCTCAGCTTGGACCGCCATCCCGCAGAGGGCGGGCACAAGTGAGTTGCTACCGCTTCCTCGACGGGAGGAACACAAAGATATCTTTCGCGCCGTCAACCGCGGAGAGCGTCGAAGAGACATAGGATTTTAGTCTGGCTGAGTACGGAGCTCCCCATGACTTGGAGAGCTCATCGTGCAGCTCGGGGAGGAAGGGAGTGGGCCTCGAAACAGGTGCAGAGTGGCGTCCAGGCAGAAAGCAGCCATCCAACCTGTTAGGCGCAGGCTCCTAGGGCATAGACCACTCGAGGCTGAGGTCTTCTACGGCCTTAGTGATAAGACGGAGAAGCTCAGCGTTGACAGAAGCCCTCACGCTGGATTCCTGCGTCGACGGGGCGGGGTCAGGAAAGGAGCCTGACCAGCCCTCACTCTCGGACGCCAGAATCGAGCAGCTGTCGTCCTCCACGATGTCCCGCTCCATCTCGTCGGGCGCCGCGACAGCGGGGCGTTGGCCGTCGAGAAAAGAGACGGGAGATTCAGAGAAAGAGGCTCGCGGGGACGCCGCCGGCGAGTGCTCTTTCACCGAGACTTCTGGTGGCCTTTGTGAGCGGCGCTTCTTACGGCGTGGCCCAGCAGAAGGCGCAGAAATAGCGGGTTTGATGGCGAACAAAGCCTGTCGAGCCCTCAGGGTCGAGAGAGGCAAAGATTCGCATTCACGGTAGCCGCCCTCGGCGAGCGCGTGATCCGCGTGGTCCTTTCCCAGGCAGGAAGCGCACAGCTCGTGGCGGTCCCCGTCGCTGAGAACGGCTCGGCACGAGCCGCGGGACATGATGGGCATTGAAAAATGCCTAGCTCTTTTAGAGAAAAAGCGTGCGTGTCGCAGCGGCGAACACACACGGAGAAGTATAGAAAAAGGATATGAGCGCCAGATAGCGCAGCAGGTACGGCGAGCGAAGGTGGCGAATATCCAGCCGAGTCCTTGACTCGAGCTCGTCCCGCTGAGATGCTGTTCGACGGCGTTGCTTCTCTCTCTAGATCCAGCGAAGTTCTTCGCTGAAGGAGACGAAATCACTTGTGCAACCTGTGCAGGGGGGTTTTATAGGCGAAGCCACACCCTGTTTTGGCGGGCTATGACGACAGCGCGGGAAGGCTTCCCATTGGCGCTGGAGTCATGCCAAGATGCACTGATAGGTTGCAGCAGTTGCCGCAGAGCAGCCAATAGGCACGCGAGCTGTCTCGACTATTTCTGCCTGCTGCAGCAAATGCGTTTTACATTCTAAAAATTAAAGGATAATTTTTGCTTCAGGATCAAGAAAAATCCACGAATCGGGATTTGAACTCGGGTCGGCCAGAGCCCAAAAGTGCTAAATGTCAGTGCACTGACCACTTGACTATCTGGGACAATTACTAGACAGCATTTTGATGAATATTCGAACCTCACTGCTAAGAAACATGGGGGGAACAAAATCCGACGGCAACCAAACCAGCTGTCAGAATCCGTTCCCCCACTCACATTATGAGAGGTGTTGATGGAGTGGCTTAAAAAAATGCTGATTAATTTTTTTGTGTGTGGATGGAGCATAACTGTCATCAGTTTAAAGAATAATTTTTGAAAGTCTTTGCCTTTTATTATGATAGGACAGTATGGGATCAAGAAAAATCCACGAGTCGGGACTTGAACTCGGGTCGGCCAAAGCCCAAAAGTGCTAAATGTCAGTGCACTGACCACTTGGCTATCTAGGACAATTACTTGACAGCATTTTGATGAATATTTGAACCTCACTGCTAAGAAACATGGGGGAAACAGAATCCGACGGCAAACAAACCTTTCTGTCAGAATCCGTTCCCCCACTCCCATTATGAGAGGTGTTGATGGAGTGGCTTAAAAAAAGGCTGATTCAAATTTTTGTGGTAATGGAGCTTAACTGCCATCAGTTTAAAGAATAAATTTGGGAGTTCTTGAATTTTATTATGATAGGACAGCATGGAATCAAGAAAAACCCACGAGTTGGGACTTTAACTCGGGTCGGCCAAAGCCCAAAAGTGGTAAATGTTGGTGCACTGACCACTTGGCTATCTGAGACAATAATTTGACATCATTTTGATGAATATTTGAACCTCACTGCTAAGAAACATGGGGGGAACAGAATCCGACGCCAAACAAACCAGCTGTCGGAATCCGTTCCCCCACTCCCATTGTGAGAGGTGTTGATGGAGTGGCTTTCTTTTTTTTTTTCAAACTTTATTTTTAAAGGTTTTATATTTTTTTTACATTTAAACCAAAATGAACAAAGTAACAAACAGATAGACCGACCAAAGAAGAAATTAATCACTATAATGTGAAGCCACAATACAATGAATCATGTTCCCTAGACACATATTAAGTGGAATAATTATATATATATTATAATATAAATGGCATCTACTTATCAAAGAAAGTTTTCCATTTCTTCCAGTAACTTTCTCAACATCCGAGCGTCGAGGTCGCGATCAGCCATGGTCTCGTTTACTCCGGCTCCAACACGCCACCACAAAGCCTGGATGGTTCCGCAGCGGAAGACGCGAGTCAGGTCTAGACCAAGAAAACTCTCTCCGACCCTCCCGGTTTTCGAGATATCCACACAAAAACGCTTCTCACCACTTCGCGAAACAGAACGCGATGCTGTGATCATCGGCGATTCCATCGTTCGACACGTACACGCTACGTTAAGTAAAAGTAAGGTGCATAGTCACTGCTTTTCTGGTGCTCGTGTTTCTGAAATCGCTGCTCGTGTTCCCGAGATTCTGAACGAGCGCGTCGGAACTGTGGTCCTGCACGCGGGAGTGAACGACATCAGGCTGCGCCAGACGGAGGTTCTGAAGAAAGACTTCAGGAATCTGATCGATACGGTACGCAGCACATCGCCTGAAATAACGATCATTGTGTCAGGACCGCTTCCCACGTACCGACTAGGTCATGAAAAGTTTAATAGATTATTCGCGCTAAATGAATGGTTAATATCATGGTGCAATGAGCAGAAACTGCTCTTTGTAAATAATTGTAATCTGTTTTGGGAGCGTTCTAGGCTTTACCGTGCTGATGGCTTACACCCAAGCAGATTCGGATCGGATCTTCTGTCAGATAACATCTCCAAAATGTTAAATACCTTTTGACTAGTAACCAAAAGTCCAAATCATAGTCTCTGCTGCACCAATTTAACTGATATAAATACTAGTGTTGAACATTGCATAGAAACTGTGTCTATTCCTCGTTTAGTGAGATCAAATAATAAATCTACTGCAGGATCTAGAAAAAATCTAATTGTTATTAAACCAGAAAATGTTGCTATTAGTAATCAAAAACAATTTCTAAAGCTAGGTCTTCTAAACATTAGATCACTCACACCTAAGGCAGTTATTGTAAATGAAATAGTCACAGATAATAGCTTCGATGTACTTTGCCTTACTGAAACCTGGCTTAAACCAAATGATTATTTCGGTCTAAATGAGTCTACTCCATCAGGATACTGTTATAAGCATGAGCCCCGTCTGATTGGTCGTGGCGGCGGTGTTGCAACAATCTATAGAGATATTCTCAATGTTACTCAGAAAACGGGCTATAAGTTTATTTCGTTTGAAGTATTTGTACTAAATGTTACGCTCTTAGATGTTCGAAAAACATCCCTATTATCTCTAGCCTTGGCTACCGTATATAGACCGCCTGGGCCTTACGCTGATTTCCTAAAAGAGTTTGCAGATTTTCTCTCAGACCTATTAGTTAATGTCGATAAAGCATTAATTGTTGGAGACTTTAATATCCACGTAGATAATTCAAATGATGCGTTAGGGCTGCGTTTACAGATTTATTAAACTCCTTTGGGGTCAAGCAAAACGTTACCGGACCAACTCATCGATTTAATCATACACTCGATTTAATTATATCACATGGAACCGATCCAGCCGATATAGATATCATTCCACAAAGTGACGATGTCACTGACCATTACATGGTAGCTTGCATATTACGTACTCCTGTAATATATCATGCTGCGCCGCGTTATCGATTAGGCAGAACAATCCCTCCATCCACCATAGATCATTTTTCAAATTGCTTATCTGATCTGTCTCAGCTGCTCAGTGAACCCAAACAAACAGGTGAACTTGAGGAATTAACTAGCACTATGAGCACCATTCTCTCTGGAACATTGGATATTGTTGCACCCATTAGATTAAAAAAGGTCAGAGAGAAAAGTAAAGCACCATGGTACAACAATACTACGCATGTTCTAAAGAGAGAAACCCGTAATTTAGAGCGTAAATGGAAAAAAACTAACTTAGAGGTCTTTAGAATTGCATGGAAAGACAGTATGTCACGTAATTAAAAGGCCCTAAAAGCGGCCAGGGCTGAGCACCTCCGCAAACTAATAGAAAACAACCAAAACAATCCTAGGTTCTTATTTAACACCGTGGCTAGACTAACAAATAAACACGTCACCTGAACAAAATATTTCGTTACAGTTTAGTAGTAATGATGTCATGAAGTTCTTCACTGAGAAAATAGAAAACATCAGAACCACAATTGTAAACGTTAAATCCTCAATCGCGCCTTATAATTCAGCCTCAATTATCACCCCGCAAGAACAATTACAGTGCTTTACAACTATAGAACAAAAAGAGTTAAATAAACGTATCACTTCATCTAAAACAACAACATGTTTATTAGATCTTATACCAACTAAACTACTGAAAGAAGTGTTACCTGTAGTGGAAGAGCCTCTCCTCAATATTATTAACTCATCTTTATCTTTAGGTCATGTTCCAAGAACATTTAAACTGGCAGTTATAAAACCTCTCATTAAGAAACCAGTCGTAGAGACCCATTAGACCCACATAATCTAGCAAATTATAGACCCATTTCAAATCTACCTTTTATGTCTAAAATACTAGAAAAAGTTGTGTCCGCCCAACTGGGCTCTTTCTTGCATGAAAATGACATCTATGAAAAGTTTCAGTCAGGATTCAGGCCGCATCATAGCACTGAAACTGCGCTCGTTAAAATCACAAATGATTTACTTTTAGCTTCTGACCAAGGCTTTATCTCAATATTAGTTTTACTTCATCTTAATGCTGCGTTCAATACTATAGATCACACAATACTTTTAGATCGACTACAAAATTATACTGGTGTTCAAGGACAAGCATTAAGCTGGTTTAGATCATACTTATCTGACCACTACCATTTTGTCTATTTAAATGGAGAAAAATCGATCATAACTCCAGTAAACTATGGAGTGCCGCAGGGATCTGTGTTAGGCCCTCTGTTATTTTCAATATATATGCTGCCACTTGGAAATATTATAAGGAAACATGGAATTAGTTTCCATTAGTTTCCATCATTATGCTGATGACACTCAAATCTATATTTCATCACGGCCAGATGAAAACGCTAAATTATCCAAATTGACAGAGTGTGTTAAAGATATAAAAGATTGGATGACGCGCAATTTTCTTTTATTAAATCCAGACAAGACAGAGGCACTACTTATCGGTTCAAAAAAAACACCCACAAAACCTCTCACAATACAACTTTAACATAGTAGGATGTCCTGTTACTTTATCCTCTACAGTAAAAGACCTGGGTGTTATATTAGACTGCAACCTGTCTTTTGAAAATCATATTTCATATGTTACAAGAACAGCCTTTTTCCACCTTAGAAACATTGCTAAGCTACGTAACATGCTATCAGTTTCTGACGCAGAAAAGTTAGTTCATGCATTCATGACCTCGAGACTAGATTACTGTAATGCTTTATTATCTGGTTGTCCTGCAACCTCAATAAACAAGCTACAGTTAGTCCAAAATGCCGCCGCTAGAGTTCTAACTAGATCAAGAAAATATGATCATATAACACCCATTTTATCATCACTACATTGGTAACCTATAAAGTTCCGTATTAATTACAAGGTATTGCTACTGACTTATAAAGCCCTAAACGGCTTAGCTCCAGTCTATTTAACCGATCTTCTATCGCCCTATAATCCATCGCGCTCTTTAAGATCACTAAATTCGAGGCTTTTGGTCATACCTAGGATATCCAGATCCACCAAAGGAGGGAGAGCATTTTCACATTTAGCTACAAAACTCTGGAATAGTCTTCCTGATACTGTTCGTTGCCCAGACTCGCTCTCCCAGTTTAAAACTAGATTAAAGACGCATCTCTTCAGCCAGGCATTCATATAATACTTTTAATCTTACAGTTAAATCCGACCTTTAGTTCATAAACGCCAGAGGAGAACTGGCCCCCGACTGAGCCTGGGTTCTCCCAAGGTTTTTTTTTCTCCATTAGGTCACCTGATGGAGTTTTTCGGTTCCTTGCCTCTGTTGCCTTTGGCTTGCTCAGTTGGGGATATTTGGGGATATTTAATTTAATTAATCAATCAACGATACTATTGATCAGCATTACCAAACGTGGACGTTCCACTAGAAACAAACATTGATGTATTGTTTTAATTTAATACTGTGAAGCTGCTTTGATACAATCTATGTTGTGAAAAGCGCTATATAAATAAACTTGACTTGACTTGACTTGTTTTTATCCCAAGAGATACTTTGGGTAAGAGTGATTGTAATAGTTGTTGGTCCCCTAAAATGGAGGGGAGAGGAGTGCGGATCTCAGCCTGATCCATTTCTTTCCACTTGGCATCACTTGACGGGTCACACCATCAAAATCCTAAGTAGTGCCGCTTTATAATAACTCTGTAAACATGGGAGAGCCCTACCACCTTCCTTTTTTTGGCTAGTAGCAATGTCTCAAATTTTATTCTAGGCCTATGTTTACACCAAATAAAATTCACAATGATTTTGTTCCATTCATTAAATTGCTTAGAGGTCACCTCATTTGGTAATGCTAAGAAAAGATAAAGTAGTCTTGGTAGTATAATCATTTTGACCATTTCTATTCTGTTGTACATTTTCATTGGGAGTATTAGCCAATGATCCATATCATGTTTTATATTGCATGTTAAGGGGACATAATTGTGTTTATATACTTCTGTCAGTTCTCTAGGAATATTGACCCCTAAAATATGTAATTATGTTATTATTCCAATTACATTTTAAATGTTTTTGTATTTGTTTGCTTGGTTTATAGTTAAATGTTAAAATTTGAGTTTTATGGAGGTTTAATTTGTATCCTTTTAGAGACATACATAGAAACTCCCATCTCACAGACTCAAATGCCTTTTCTGCATCAAGGCTGAGGACGACAGATTCTGTGGGCTTCATATGATTTATGATTTTAAACGCTCTTCGTATGTTGTCATGCGTTGTTCTATTTTTAACAAATCCTGTCTGATCTGTATCTATCAAATCTGGCAATATGTTTTCAAAACGTTTGGCCAGTATTGTGGTAAATATTCTATAATCTATGTTCAATACTGATACAGGTCTATAAGAGCTACATTCAGTTGCATCCTTCCCTGGTTTAAGTATTACAGAGATAAGGGCTTGATTCCAAGATATTGGTATTTCTCCGCCTTCCAAAACCTGATTAAAACAACTTTTCAAAATCGGTATTATCATTTGCTTGAAACACTTGTACCATTCCGATGGAAACCCATCAGGACCTGGCACTTTATTCCCCTTTAAATTTGATATCGCTTTTCCTATTTCTTCCTCTGTTATTTGCTGTTATATGCTGTGTAAGTTTTTAATTCTGTTCTGTGCCTATAGACGGTAAATCCAATGAGTCCAAGAATCTTTCCACTTTATTTATGTCTGCCGCTGGAGGCTGGGAGTATAAATTTGAATAGTAAGATACAAAAGACTCTTGTATATCTTCTAGATTATATTGTACCTCATTAGTCTGTGGATTTTTTATCTTATGTATGTAACGACTAGCTTCTTGTTTGCGTGTTCTCCACGCAAGTAATCTCCTGGCTTTAGGTCCATTCTCATAATAGGTTTGTTTGATAAATTTAGCTTTTTTGGTCACTTGATTTTCATAAAGTTCATTTAAAGTCTTTCAGGCCAAATTTAGTTGTCTGAAATATTTATCTGAATTATTATTTATTTGATGCTCCTCTTCCAAAGGCTTAAGTTCCCTAGTCTTATCAGCAATTATTTTCTCTTTTTCTTTTTTCCTATTTGATGACCACATTATCAGTTTACCTCTGAGAACTGCTTTAGCGGCATCCCATATTACACTTGGTGAAATATATATTCTTATTATTGTGATACATAATCTTCAAACTCCTTCTGAATGTATTGTTGAAATGCTGCTCATTAAGAAAACTAGAGTTTAACCTCCAGATCCTTTCTTTTCGTTTAATATCTAAATGTATTAAGTAAACCCCTGCGTGATCCAAGATGTCTCTAACTCCTATTTTACAATCAATAATCCTATGTATGTCTGTCAGAATTGAGCATGAAAAAATAATCTAATCTAGAAAAATTAGAATGAGAGTGGGAAAAAAATGCAAAAACCTTTTCATGTGGATGTAGATCTCTCCAAACGTCTATCATGCCTAGCTCTTTCATTATTTTTTTAATATGTAGTGCCTCTGATTGTATCTTTTTCGTCTTAGATAAGGAGTCCAGTGAAGGATGCAAGTGAATATTCCAGTCCCCCCCGCATATCACCACCCCAGACATTTCCATACATAATAAGTCAAAAACGTTCTTAGTAAATTGCTTATTATGTCCAGGAGGTCTATAATGTTCACCAATGTAACCTCATTATGATCAATGAAACCTTTTACTAAAATGAATCGTCCATCAGCATCTGCAACCTGTGAGGTAAATTGAAAATTTACATGATTTGAAATGAGTATTGAAACTCCCCTTGCTTAACCATGTTTTTGCTTTTTAAACCATGTTTAAATGAAGAATAGTACGAATTTTTAAACCATTTTTAAGTTTCTCATGCTCGGTATCTGAAAGGTGCGTTTCTTGCCAAAATATGACATCTTGCTTTTATCTCTTCATTTTAGCTATGACTTTACCCCTTTTTACAGGATTGTGCAAGCCATTTACATTAAGAGTAATAAAGTTATATTTCTGTCTTGTCATTTTATTTTTTAGGAAACGTTATTATTATTGAACAGCTTGAATGGCTAAGAGAAAAAGTATAAAATGTCGGTCTATCTGAAACAAAACATAAAGAACAAATTAACAAGAACAAAATCGACTTCCAAAGGTGAAGTGCCATGATCACTTCTAAACTGAAAGCGGAATCCTCTGAAACCAAAGGAGTTCCTCTCTATCCTCTGACCTAAATCAGAGCAGCTTGCGTGGTTTAGCATTTAGCGGGAACTGACCACTTGGCTCTCTGGGAAATTATTTGACAGCATTTTGATAAATATTTGAACCTCACTGCTAAGAAACATGAGGGGAACAGAATCCGACGGCAAACAAACCTTTCTGTCGGAATCCGTTCCCCCACTCACATTATGAGAGGTGTTGATGGAGTGGCTTAAAAAAAGGCTGATTAAATGTTTTGTGTTAATGGAGGTTAACTGCCATCAGTTTAAAGAATCATTTTTAAAAGACTTTGCCTTTTATTATGATAGGACAGTATGGGATCAAGAAAAATCTACGAGTCGGGACTTAAACTCGGGTCGGCCAAAGCCCAAAAGTGCTAAATGTCAAAACACTGACCACTCGGCTATCTGACACAATTTTTTTATGTCATTTTGGTGAATATTTGAACCTCACTGCTAAGAAACATGGGGGGAACAGAATCCGACGGCAAACAAACCAGCTGTCGGAATCCGTTCCCCCACTTGGCATATGTAACTCTGTAGGTATTTACAACACCACTGGTCACTATATGATAAAAGTGTGAAAATTAATCGTAAGAAGAAGTTTATATTAGTTCAAGTTTGCTCTGTGTGGATGTATTGTTCTGTTCCAATGATGTTCTATGACTAAACCTTGAAGGGAAAAGATATCACCTATGGGGTCAAAGCCTGCTCCCCAATCGTATCTGCTAAAGCCTTTGCTGGAGGCATATATACCCCTCGGGTCCCAGCAAGTTTTCACCAAGGTGGTAGGACCCAGCGATCCATTGCACCACTTTGCATACCTTGTTTATTCGTGTAGCCTGCCCTCCAGATAGTAAATATGCACTTGCTTTGCAATTCATCCATTGGGTTATTATGGAATCAAACTAATGAAGAGTTCTAGACTTTGACGGGTTCTTCTTATTTGTTTTCATGTTGCTGTTCTCATAATTGCTGTATGAGATTTTTATAGACAACTATGCCTAGGGCCTTGAAGTTCTATTACAGCACATATAGCCACTTATATGTTTTCTTACTTGGCATTTGTAACTCTTTAGGTATTTACAACACCACTGGTCACTATATGATTAAAGTGTGAAAATTAATTCTAAGAAAAAGTTTATTTTAGTTCAAGTTTGCTCTGTGTGGATGTATTGTTCTGTTCCAGTGATGTTCTATGACTAAACCTTGAAGGGAAAAGATATCACCTATGGGGTCAAAGCCTGTTCCCCAATGGAATCTGCTGAATCCTTTGCAAGAGACATATATACCCCTCGGGTCCCAGCAAGTTTTCACCAAGGTGGTAGGACCCAGCGATCCATTTCTCCCCTTTGCATACTTTGTTTATTTGTGTAGCCTGCCCTCCAGATAATAAATATGCACTTGCTTTGCAATTCATCCATTGGGTTATTATGGAATCAAACTAATCAAGAGTTCTAGACTTTGACGGGTTCTTCTTATTTGTTTTCATGTTGCTGTTCTCATGATTGCTGTAAGAGATTTTTATAGACAACTATGCCTAGGGCCTTGAAGTTCTATTACACCACATATAGCCACTTATATGTTTTCTGACTTGGCATATGTAACTCTTTAGGTATTTACAACACCACTGGTCACTATATGATTAATGTGTGAAAATTAATCGTAAGAAAAAGTTTATATTAGTTCAAGTTTGCTCTGTGTGGATGTATTGTTCTGTTCCAGTGATGTTCTATAACTAAACCTTGAAGGGAAAAGATATCACCTATGGGGTCAAAGCCTGCTCCCCAATCGTATCTGCTGAAGCTTTTGCTGGAGGCATATATACCCCTCGGGTCCCAGCAAGTTTTCACCAAGGTGGTAGGACCCAGCGATCCATTTTGCCCATTTGCATACCTTGTTTATTCGTGTAGCCTGCCCTCCAGATAATAAATATGCAGTTGCTTTGCAATTCATCCATTGGGTTATTATGGAATCAAACTAATCAAGAGTTCTAGACTTTGACGGGTTCTTCTTATTTGTTTTCATGTTGCTGTTCTCATGATTGCTGTATGAGATTTTTATAGACAACTATGCCTAGGGCCTTGAAGTTCTATCACACCACATGTAGCCACTTATATGTTTTCTTACTTGGCATATGTAACTCTAGGTATTTACAACGATTAAAGTGTGAAAATTAATTGTAAGAAAAAATGTCGCGTTCACTACGTCACAGGTGTTCAGCAGCAATGTAACGCAGGATAATAGGTGGGAGGTTCACTTACCTGATTGAAGCACGGGCCAGTCAGGAGTTGAAACGTGGACCAGTAAAATCCCAAATCGGTGTTAAAATCAAGTAATGAATGAGCACGGGCTATAAGCGGGAGCGAGTACTAGTTTTGGCATGTTGTCTCGTCAGGAGAGATGCGCCACCGGTAAGCTCTTTCTATCCATTGAGCTGCGGTTTAAGTTTGTTTGTCTGTTTGCGCTACCGCTGTGCTGCCGCTGTATATGTGCGCGGTTTGTATGCTTGATAACTGTTACTTTGGTCACGCTGATAAAACCTTGTTTGCGATCTGATGTTTAACTTTGTCGGCTCGATAGTATCTGTGGCTATATTCCAGCGAATGTTTGAAATTGGAGCGTTTCACTGTCACACGAGTTACTTCCTGTTTGCGGTTCTGGATTGGTAATGTAGTTAATCACTTTACATTGGTAATGGATTGCTATGCTCAGCGTTGCTACTTAAAACTACACTCACTGTTTTTCACTTTAGGCCAACATACTGAGAACACTTTTGTGGTTTTGGGCTATAGGTTTAATGTGTAACATTGACATTGATGTACATTTGGTGTGTGTGAAATTGTTGCATTTCTGTGTTTAGATGCATGTGCTTTGTTTAGTCATCCAGTTTAAACACTAAGTATATTATAATATTTATAATATTAAATACTGACTATATTGAAATTTATATTTTATTTATAATAATAATAATAATAATAATAAGTTTTATTTATATAGCGCCTTTCCAGAGCTCAAGGACACTTTACAATAGACAAACAACGAGGCAGTTGACAAAGACAGCAGACAGAACAACAGTAGGCAGTTGAGAGTGCAAGTACAGTAAGTGAAAAATGGGTAGATGGGGAGGCAATCAGCATAATACAGACAGATATAACTTTGAGAAAAAAAAAAAAAAATTAAAAAAAAAAAAAAATAAAAAAAAAAAATAATAATAATTAAGAATTATAACATTCAGAAAATAGGTGAGTTTTGAGCATGGATTTGAATTCAGAGATAGTGTCAACAGAACAGAGTGATCGGGGGAGAGAGTTCCACATTTTGGGCGCAACAACACTGAATGATCTGCCCCCCATTGAAGCAAGACGATGCCGAGGGACGACGAGAAGGCTAGAATCAGCGGATCGTAAAGAGCGAGTCGGGGTGTAGGGGAGAAGCAGGTTACAGAGATAGGGGGGAGCCAGGCCGTGCAGAGACTTAAAAGTGAGAAGGAGAATTTTGAATTTGATACGGTAAGCCACAGGAAGCCAGTGAAGATCATGCAGAATTGGGGTAATATGTGCAGAACGCTTGGTGTGGGTGAGTAGTCTGGCAGCAGAGTTTTGAATGTATTGTAATTTGGAAATGGAGCTAGCTGATAGGCCAATGAAAAGTGCATTGCAGTAATCGAGACGTGAGGTGACAAATGCATGGATGACAGTTTCAGCATCTGAGATACTGATAAAGGGACGGAGCTGAGCGATACGACGTAAATGAAAGAATGCCAATTTAGTGATAGAATTAATGTGAGAGTGGAAAGATAGATTGGAATCGAAAATTACACCAAGATTTTTAATAGTACTAGATGGTTTGATAAGAGAGCCAGCGATCTCACAGGTGAAGTTGGTAGGAATTTTTTTAGTGAGTGACGGAGGTCCAGTGAAAATAATCTCAGTTTTGTCCATGTTAAGTTTTAGAAAATTTGAATGAAGCCAATCTTTTATTTCATGTACACAAGCAGAGATTTTGTCAGTTGTGAGAGATAAAGTAGATGTACAGGTAGTATATAATTGAATGTCGTCAGCGTAAAAATGATAATTAAAACCATGACGGCGGAGGATCTGACCAAGAGGTATTATATAGATTATGAATAACAATGGCCCAAGAACGGATCCCTGAGGGACACCTTGCTTCAGGGGGACAGTAGGTGAGCGAAAATTCTGAAGTGAAATGTAGAACAGTCTGTCAGAGAGATAGGAGGAAAACCAGGAAAGAGCAGCACCAGAAATACCCACATCCGAAAGGCGAGAAATGAGTAGTTGATGGGAGACCGTATCGAAGGCAGAGCTGAGGTCAAGCAGCAGGAGCATAGACAGAGAACCAGAGTCACCAGAGAGAAGCAGATCATTCAGTACCTTAACTAGTGCAGTTTCAGTACTATGCAAAGGGCGAAAACCAGACTGAAAAGGATCAAAAAGATTATTTTCAACTAGAAAAGACTGAAGCTGGGAGGCAACAGTACTTTCTAGTAATTTAGCTATGAAGGGGAGATTTGAAATGGGACGATAATTAGATAAAACTGAGGGATCAAGGTTGGGTTTCTTGAGAACAGGGGTAACAGCTGCAGTTTTGAGTGACAGAGGAAATGAAGCAGAGGTAAGAGATGCATTGATGAAGTGAGAGATAGGTGCAGCAATAGCTGAATGGCAACGTTTCAGAAGAGTAGTAGGAGCAGGGTCAAGATGACAAGATGAAGGGTTGGATTTCAAGATTAACTCAGAGACAGAAGAAGGAGTAGACAGAGAAAAGAAAGACAGGGATTGACCAGGTTGATTCGGCAGATAACTAATGTTCGTAGCATCATTAAAGAGGCACTGGTTTACGGCATCTGTCTTTTCTAGCAAGTAAGTCAAGAATGAAGTGCAAAGTTCATCAGAAGCTAGAGCAACATGAGATGGAGGTTTGGTGAGTTTATTTATTGTGTTAAATAATGCTTTTGGCCTGTTACTTGATTTATTAATTGTAGCAGATACAAAACTGGAACGAGCCAGGTTCAGGGCCGATTTGTACTTTTTGATATGCTCAGTAAATGCCAAATGGTGAACAGTCAGGCCAGTTTTCCTGTAGTAACGCTCAAGCCGTCTACCAGTGGCCTTTAAGATACGGAGCTCAGGAGTGTACCAAGGAGACGAATGTGTGGAAGGGACACTTCTGGTCTTGACAGGAGCATGCTTATCGAAGATATCCGCGATTATGGTGTTATAGTTAGATAGTATCAGTGAGGCTGAAGAGATATCAAAGACATCAGAGAGATTAGATGAGGAAACGGAGGTACAAAATAATGCAGTATCAACAGCTTTGAGATTGCGGTAAGATATGACTGTTGTAGAACAATTCTTAAGCATAGGCAGGCTGAGGCTAAAATCAAGAAATTTATGATCAGAAATACCAGTGTCAGTAGAAGTGATGGAGGAGATATTGGCCCTTGATGTACAGATCAAATCAAGGGTGTGACCACGGGAATGAGTGGGAAAATTAACATGCTGAGTCAGATTAAAACATTCAAAGATAGAAAGTAACTGGTTGGTGTTAGAGCAAACAGCATCAACATGAATATTAAAGTCACCAAGCAGTAGAATGGGAAATGACAATGAGCAGGCAAGGGTCAACAGTTCGCTGAGTTCAGAAAAGAAGTTAGACAGGACCTTAGGAGGTCGATAGAGCAAAATAATTATGAGAGAGTCAGCCTTCAAAACCATGTACTCAAATGTACTGGTATCATGAAAGTCAAGTTGCTTGATACGGAAGTTATCACGATGGATGATAGCAAGACCACCCCCTTTACCATGGGGTCGCGGTCTGGACAGATAATTATATCCATCTGGCGTAAGTAGATTTAACTGTAGAAAATCTTCGGGAACTTGCCAAGTTTCAGTAAGAAGAAAAATGTCAAGGTTATTGTCAGTGATCATTTCATTGAGATAAGGGGCTTTGTCCGAAATTGATCGACAGTTCAAAAGTGCAAAGTGATGATGCGATGGATTCAAATTAGGTGTGTGTTGCAGATCGCTATCAGTGAGATAGATCAGAGAACGCTGAATGGTGGGACCGGCAGGCAGTTGTCTAGGCATGGAAGATAGTCTATTGTTGGTCCAGATGCAAGGAGGAGCATCAGTCTTTGAACAGAAGGAACTCAAGAGTGTGCGCCGCGAACGGTGTATGTATCTTGGGCGACGGAGAATCCCTAGTCTCTGGCAGTATTCATACGTCACCGAATCAAGACGCGGGCGGCAGTTAAAGGCCCTCAGTTGTGATGTAGAATATTCAATATCCATCACAGATGTAAGACAAAAAATAATGCAGAGGAAAAAAGAAAAAAATGTTTTTGCACAAGGCATGTTGATGCTGAGAAAGTGAAAGCCCAATCACAAGCAAAACCACGTTAGCCAAACCTGAACGTCACTTCACCAAAACAGCTGACTAAATAGGAGGCAACGCACCCAGATAGTAAGCAGTAAACAAACAGCGCAACCGACAGAGAGAGCAGTAACTCACCCATCCGAGGAGCCGAGTGTGGTAGAGATGTAACAGGGAAGAAAGCTCGCAGCAGCCCGATGGCAGACTTATCAACAGTTCAGTTCAGAGTTTAAACAGTGAAAAAATGTAGTAATCCAACCAGGTGCGAAACAGATGCACAGACACGCACAGTATTCTCAACGTCTTGCAGACAGCAGAGGTGGTCAGTGCAGTGACAACAGTCCAGGTCAGTGAGCAATAGTGAAAAACGGAGTAATCAACACAGAGTTCCGATGAAAAAGAAAAAATATCCGAACCAGACAAACAGTACAAACAATCCAGGATTCGAAGCGGCAGCACAAACGCGCACAGCGTACTCGACCCGGAAACCGGAAAATTAACCCTCTATTTATATTTGTATATTATTCAGTATTTATGGTATATTATGTATGTGGCTATTAATATTGTTGTTTACACCATAGCCTTTCTATTTCTACAGGTTTATAACCTGCTATTTGTGGACTAATCAACTGTGTATGGAAAATTAATCACAGTAAATAAAAAACCACAACGAGTCATAACAACGTGTCCTCTCCTGACGCCCCGTTCGGTGGGGAGATTCTTAAAGAACCGAACAAAAAGTTTATATTAGTTCAAGTTTGCTCTGTGTGGATGTATTGATCTATTTCGACCTCACTCAGACCGTCACCACGGTCTTACCTTGAATGACGCCATTCTGCTAGCTCTCCTCGAGACCTAATGTAAACAATATAAGATGACTGACCCCAAGTGGTTGGTTCCCTATAAAACATCCGGATGAACCGAACACTTCCTCTTTGCCTTTCTCGCCTCTTTAGAGACCGGTTTGGAGGAAATCCGCGTGTATACGCTGTTATTTGGAAATCTTTACCCATTCAATCCGTCACTATAGTGCAGGCGCCTGGTGCCCCTGAGGATTGCGGTAATTTTTTTCCTTTTTCTTCTATATTTCAGGTGAGTGGTTGGTATTATTACATTACAAATTAACAAATTTGATTCATGTTAATATTTGTTTTGTAATATTTGTATTGTATTCCGACGCTTAACCCTCTGGGGTCTGAGGGGTTTTCTGGGCCCTGGAGGTGTTCTGACATGCTTTGACATTTGTGCTTTTTTCAGTTATTTATAAACATGTTAATGGCAAAGGTGTAAATTCACTCTATATAGCACAAACAGGGCTACCATAATATGTGATCAACATGCATGTATATGTTTGAATTTTTAAGAGAATAATGTTTATGCGTGGTTATTGAAAAAAATAAAAATGAAAGTTGCTGAAACACGACCACAAAACACATACTAAATATGTGTCAACAAGACTTTTGACTAATGAATGTTGTCGCTTCGAGTTCTGGCTTCAAAATGATGTGAAAATCATCCTGCCTAATCGTTCACACACAATTTAAATCAATGTATTGTTTTATAAGACAGGTTTTGCTTGGAAAGCCAATATGCGAGGGGGGCGTGAACGAGGAGTGGTTTACACCTGAGAATACAATGTCCCACCCAGTATGCATAATGACTCTGCATAATGAGCCATTCATTCAGGTGTGACACTGACTGAGACCCACAAGAATGAATGCAAGGACAAAAGATATATTTAGAAGACTTATATTGACCATTTAAGATTTTTCTTACATCTATCTTGTAAATATGTTTTGCTATTTTATTAAAAAGGTTACAATTACAACAATAATTAGCCTACAATTTCAACAATATTTCAAGTGTAAACTCTTTACTCTTTCTTTGTAAAAAAATGATTATAGGCCTACATTTTATCATATGCAGGGGCGTCACTAGGCCCTTTTTAGGGGGGCTTCAGCCCCCCTAAACTTCTGCCCAGCCCCCCTAAAAAATATTTGATTAATACATTTTTGATCGCTTCAGTCCCCTTTAAAAAAACTCATTTGAAACGGCGGCAAGCTGCATCAAGTTCCGGCTCCTCCCCTTATCTGAGTCTGCTTGGATTTAGCGCATTTTTCAATCTGCAGTGGCGCCGAGCAGAGCGAGAGTGGCATCAGAGAGTACGAGGTGTGTCGTGAGTGCATTTATTGATAGATTGCTATGATATTACATCTGCATCGGTGCAGTTCTTTGTCATAAATGCATTGCAGTTTACATAATGTAATGTTACTGGAGCATTGGGAGCAACACGGGACGGTTCGGTTTCTCATCCAATACCATACGTTTCGCTGCGTACACCTTCAGCCCTTATCAGTGTGATAGTTGGTTTTTATTCCTACAAAAATGAAGCGATTAACACCCATGAAAACATACTTTAGAAAACGATCATGATTTATTTTAATTTACTTTTTAAACTTTAAAACATATTATTTTGTATTTCGGCATTACATTATGCTGCCATGCACAGAAATGATTAAAGACACACATCATTGTCTGAAAGCACTAGATGGCCCAGAGAGAGAAACATCATGTGGAGTTATTTTGTTTTGTATTAATAAATATAGTTTTGTATTAAGTAATAATGAATCAGGAGAATTGTACCATGATACATATATTAGAGTAAGAGTAGAGTAAAGGGATTTGTGATTTTCTTTTAAGTACTTTATTTATAGAAGTGGAAAATTGATAATTCATGTTGCTATTTAGAACAAAATATAGAACAGATTAATCATATTGCCAATAGACAGTTACATTAATACATGTTTAGCTGGTTAGTTAAATGATTTGAAATTAAATAGATTTTCACGGGGTGACTTGATGAATAACCAACCGTATTGTTGATTTATAAAGGCTAAAAAGCTTAAAAAATAAAATAATTTATATTTCATTGTAGATGGACTTAGTTACTTAGCTTTCCTGGTAGCTTTGTCTGAGAAAATGATTCATAAATCAACCTATCAGTTGACCCTGTTTACTTTCTTCACTGACAGACAAAAATTAAAAGCCTATATCAGTCAAAGCTCAGCTTTAGGAGAGGAAAAGATAAAAACAAAGAGAAAAAGAGTGTGATGCTGATGAGGAGAGAAAAATAAACAGCTGCCCGCACATGGTTTTAAAGCTATTGTCATCCAATTTTTTTGGCCTTCAAAACATCTTAAAATGCACATATGTAGATCAGAGAAATAAATTTTTTTTTTATATATATATATATATATATATATATATATATTAGTGCTGTCAAAGTTAGCGCATTAATAACGCGTTTGACCCGTGGCCCAACCGCTAGTTAGAGAAATGGAGATACACAGTGTTGCCAACTTTGAGACAATGCAGAACCCTTTAGCGATTTTTCCCTTCAAAAAAGCGCCCAAATCTTATTTAGTTTCTGAGAATCTACCGGTACTGCTCTCCCAGCACGCGTACGCGCCTCTCTCTCTCGCTCTCTGTCTGCGTCTCGCGCTGGAAAGAGGAGCAGCGCTTTAATTCAGTTAAACACAGATATTATGTTGCTTCTCTAATTTTACGTATAGCCGAAATCACATATTTTATGTGTATTTGATTTCATCAGACGACGGCTCGATTATCAGGATTTTTGTGCAGATTAACATCTTGGAAGGAGAGCTGGCTATGTCCTATTTTTTACAGTCTATGGTTATGTATTAATGGGTCGCGTTTCAGTCACCATTTCATATTCATTCCGTTGTTTGACAACAGAAACAGTAAAATATACCAATGAAAACAGTTTTATTGAGAATTTAGCTTCATCAAAATGGGCACAGAGAGAGACAAACTAATGTAAAAATAAATAATAAATGTAGGCTACATTTAGAATTTTCAGAAGAGCTGCCCTGTCATGCAAAAATCTAAACATGTTTGTGTTAGTAAATTGCTCAGTGCAAAGAAAGAGAAGTAATGGGTACCTGGTATTTCTTTGTTCTTTCTACATGTGTCTACTAGATATGAACAAGTTCTTTGAAAAACATCTATGACCTTTGAAACATGTCTGTGTCACATGTCTGTCCTGTCTTGTTCTGCACTTGGGTGTCTGTTATGTTGAGCCATGTGCTTGTGTCATTGTTAGCCCCGCCCTACTTGTTATCTGATTATTGTTTGAGTTCTCCCACCTGTTCCTCCTGATTAGTTTCCCTTTATTAGTTCCCTCTTGTTTGCAGTCTGTGTGGATCGTTGTCTCTGTTTCCCCCTGTGTTATGTTTTGAGTGTTTGCCTGCCTTGTTTTTCCCCCACGAGGGAGTTTTGGTTTTTAGTCTGTTTTGTTTGTTATTCATTAAAATTCCTTTCCTGCACTTGAATCCTCGCTTCACCTTTTGAATTCCCGTGACAGAACGATCCACCATAATGAGGATTCAGCAGAAGGATTCCTGCCCTCACCTGGAGCGAATCATGAGACTCAGCAGTTTGGTTTCCCTCCGACAGCAGGGGACCAGGGTGAAGGATTTCGCCCGGAGATTCAGCGCGGCAGCAGAGGGACTCGGGCTTGGGGATATAGTCCTTAAGGACGTATTTAATATGTGTTTGGATGTTCCCTTGCCTCAGTGGGAGATGAAGGGGCTGGAAATTTTAGACTTTCCGGGTTTCACTAAGTTTCTCCACTATCGTGCTCGGTGGGATACATCGGACCCGCCTGCATCCCCGCTGCCCAGCCCAGAGAATGCATCGCCGCTGCCCAGCCCAGAGAATGCATCGCCGCTGCCCAGCCCAGAGAATGCATCGCCGCTGCCCAGCCCAGAGAATGCTTCGCCGCTGCCCAGCCCAGAGAATGCATCGCCGCTGCCCAGCCCAGAGAATGCATCGCCGCTGCCCAGCCCAGAGAATGCATCGCCGCTGCCCAGCCCAGAGAATGCTTCGCCGCTGCCCAGCCCAGAGAATGCATCGCCGCTGCCCAGCCCAGAGAATGCATCGCCGCTGCCCAGCCCAGAGAATGCGTCGCCGCTGCCCAGCCCAGAGAATGCATCGCCGCTGCCCAGCCCAGAGAATGCATCGCCGCTGCCCAGCCCAGAGAATGCATCGCCGCTGCCCAGCCCAGAGAATGCATCGCCGCTGCCTAGCCCAGAGCTCCATCCACCCTTAATTCCGTCCAGACCTGAACCTGCACCTCACCATCGAAGACGGCGGAGGAGGAGGAAGACCTCCGGCCTCCCCAATGTCCCGGAGAATTTCGTTGCGAAGGAGCCAGAGACTGTTCACGTCACGTCTGCCCAGCAAGAGACTGTTCCAGTCACGTCTGACCAGTCAGAGACTGTTCATGTCAAGTCTGCCCAGCCAGAGACTGTTCACGTCACGTCTGCCAAGCCTGTGTCTTCGGACAAGATGGCCACCACTGAACCTGTTCACGTTACGCCTGTCGAGCCTGTGTCTTCGGACAAGAAGGTCACTACCAAGACTGGGTCTTCGGACAGGATGGCCGCCGTCGAGCCTGTGTCTGAGTCGGTAGAGTCTGTCCCTGAGCCGGAGCCAGTGTCTGTCCCTGAGCCGGAGCCAGTGTCTGTTCCTGAGCCGGAGCCCGTGTCTGTTCCTGAGCCGGAGCCCGTGTCTGTTCCTGAGCCGGAGCCCGTGTCTGCTCCTGAGCCGGAGCCCGTGTCTGCTCCTGAACCGGAGCCCGTGTCTGCTCCTGAGCCGGAGCCCGTGTCTGCTCCTGAGCCGGAGCCCGTGTCTGCTCCTGAGCCGGAGCCCGTGTCTGCTCCTGAGCCGGAGCCCGTGTCTGCTCCTGAGCCGGAGCCCGTGTCTGCTCCTGAGCCGGAGCCCGTGTCTGCTCCTGAGCCGGAGCCCGTGTCTGCTCCTGAGCCGGAGCCCGTGTCTGCTCCTGAGCCGGAGCCCGTGTCTGCTCCTGAGCCGGAGCCCGTGTCTGCTCCTGAGCCGGAGCCCGTGTCTGTTCCTGAGCCGGAGCCAGTGTCTGTTCCAGTGTCTGTTCCAGTGTCTGTTCCAGTGTCTGTTCCAGTTCCTGTGCCTGTGTCTGTTCCTGTGTCTGTTCCTGTGCCTATGTCTGTTCCTGAGTCGGTGGTGCCAATTCCAGTGCCTGAGCCGGTGGTGCCAGTCCCAGTGCCTGAGCCGGTGGTGTTTGTTCCAGTTCCTGCGCCGTGGCCGCCCGAGGGGTCTTCACCGCCCTGGCCGCCCGAGGGGTCTTCACCGCCGTGGCCGGCCGAGGGGTCTTCACCGCCGTGGCCGCCCGAGGGGTCTTCTCCGCCCTGGTCGCCCGAGGGGTCTTCACCGCCGTGGCCGCCCGAGGGAAAGTCTCCGCCCTGGCCGCCCGAGGGAAAGTCTCCGCCCTGGCCGCCCGAGGGAAAGTCTCCGCCCTAGCCGCCCGAGGGAAAGTCTCCGCCCTGGCCGCCCGAGGGAAAGTCTCCGCCCTGGCCGCCCGATGGACAATCTGCTCCACCCTGGCCGCCCGATGGACAGTTTGTCTCTTCCGTCCCGCCCTGGTCTGTTCCTCCCGTCCCGCCCTGGTCTGTTTCTCCCGTCCCGCCCTGGTCTGTTTCTCCAGTCCCGCCCTGGCCTGTCCCTCCCGTCCCGCCCTGGTCTGTCCCCTCCGTCCCGCCCTGGTCTGTCCCCCCCGTTCTAGTGGAGTGTCTGGAAGCCACTCCTTAAGGAGGGGGTTATGTCACATGTCTGTCCTGTCTTGTTCTGCACTTGGGTGTCTGTTATGTTGAGCCATGTGCTTGTGTCATTGTTAGCCCCGCCCTACTTGTTATCTGATTATTGTTTGAGTTCTCCCACCTGTTCCTCCTGATTAGTTTCCCTTTATTAGTTCCCTCTTGTTTGCAGTCTGTGTGGATCGTTGTCTCTGTTTCCCCCTGTGTTATGTTTTGAGTGTTTGCCTGCCTTGTTTTTCCCCCACGAGGGAGTTTTGGTTTTTAGTCTGTTTTGTTTGTTATTCATTAAAATTCCTTTCCTGCACTTGAATCCTCGCTTCACCTTTTGAATTCCCGTGACAGTCTGGTCTTCATGCTCTAGGTTGACTATGGTTTCAATAATAAACATTTGCATAAAGCATCCATATTTATCCATGCCCATTGTTGATTAGAGTATTACAAACTTCAAAAGTATTAATTTAAGGTACATTTAGAACAAATAAAAAATGTTAACTCATGACAATCATGCGATTAATCGCGATTAAAATTTTTAATCGATTTACAGGCCTAATATATATATATATATTTAGAGAGAGAGAGAGAGAGAGAGAGAGAGAGAGAGAGAGAGAACATATGAGCAGAAATTGCTAAACAAAAGCTTATTTGATGTGGCAGTATATTCTACAGTAAAAACGGTACCCAAATCTAGTCAACAAAATGTTGTCTTTCATATTTCGCCTGACTGTAACGTTGTTTTTATGAAATATTAGGGCATATAAATGTTAATTTGCAGTTTAATACGTTGCTTATACAAAGACTTCAACATTTTCTTTCAACTTTATATTTCAACATATTTCAGTCGATTTTTACTCATCTCAGTATAGCAAAGCATTTTAGTTGATTAAAGCGGTTTATTCTTTCACACACAGACACGCGATTCATATTTAGGCTAAACAGTCTTTACAAATATGTACCCTTCATTCATCTCACAGAAACGCGATTCATATATTATAGAAACGCGATTCATCTATTTGCGGTTTACATAGGCCTACAGTAACGTTATTCCATATTAACACTTGAGAAAAGATAACTTAGCCTACCTCACTCCTCAGCGGGATCTATTGCTCCTCATATCAGCACTGTTCTGAGGAAACTTTTCTCCAGGATTATTATGCCTCACTCGCGGCGTGTGTGTTTACAGCTGATGGGCGTTTCACAGGTCTGAAATGGTTCTCAGAATTTGCGTTTGAATAGCGTGCGCTCTCCGGGGCGTAGTCACATTACATTTGAATGAGCTCTAATGAGCTCGACTGAAATCGCTCTCTTTTAATACAGATTTCACAAGATGAGAATATTTGTTTTTTATATAAATTACTTAATTTAAAAGAAGAGAATTCAAGCTTCATGCCTGTGCGTCTGTATGCCTGTTTGAGTTACAGTTCAGTTACAGGACTTAACTGACAGAGAGAAGGCAGAACTCGCATTACATTTATTTTTCTTTATTTGGCAAAAAGCACAACACTTTGTTTTTATTGTGAGTATACACAAAAATAATACACATTTAACAGGATCGATTGATGTATGAAACGTGTTTGTAATATCAAAGTCAACAGAGCAAAATTAATCTCTTTTGAACTGATAAAAAAAAAAAGCCAGCAAATCACGCCAGCGTGATTGCCGACCTCAGAGGGTTAAGAAGCGTACGGATGTGGTGAGTATCTTTTTGCTCTATTATTCACATCAGTTGAAAGGAGGTTTATTTGTTTACCCGCTGATCTGCTGTTCACAGCTGAGGGGACTCTGTCACCTGTCTTGATCTGTGCATTCGCGCATAGATAGGTGTTGCACAATAAAAAATAAAAAATAAAATAATATATATATATATATATATATATATATATATTTTGAAAGAAAGGAATTTAGTTATCACACTGACTCCACTGTTCGCAGCGGCCCAGTGAAATTAAGTAGATATATATATATATATATATATATATATATATATATATATATATATATATATATATATATATATGATTTTGATTGTGTATACACACATTTACATATCATTTGGCAAACTCTTGTGCACAGGAGTAGAGTATTCATATTTCTGTGTGTTATCCGAGCTACAACTCTACGCAGCTGTCTTACAATCATGAGTCAACCTCTGTGCCATTATTGTCATGCTACTATGCATCCTCGGGATGGACATCGCGAGTGTCCATCATGTCTGGGTATGGCCCATTTACTGGAGAACATTGAAAAACCATGCCCGGCCGCAGCTGAGTTCTCCCTACAAGAGAGGGTGCAAAGAGCTAGCCTTTTTGAACGGGCAGCTCATGATAGAAGTGCATCAGGATCAGTGGTTGATGCACGCTCCCTTAAACGGAGAAGGGAACATTTTCCTGTTGAAGTCTATGATGGACCTAGCTGTTCTGATGGAAGAAGGTCAAGGGCTTCAGACCCTCAAGCTGACACCCAGATGCAAATTCTAGCAACTTTACGGGATTTGGCTGGGAAAATGGATAATTCTAGGCCCCACGATAGGGGGTTAGGTGGACAACAACATGCAGTTCCATCTGTTGTTTCTGAGGATGATATCCCTCCAAATCAGGGGGCAAGAGGTAACATTCCTGACACTATTTCTCTCCATGCTCATGACTCTCTTTTTGGTAGTAATGATCAGGATGTGAGTGAGGAAGATCAAGGAGATGAGTCCAGGTCTTCTGCTATTGATAGAGACAGTACACAACCTGACATTCTTAACAGAATTCTTAGCGCTGCAAGAATTTTAGGTCTGGAAACCCAGGCTGAGGCATCAACAACACCAGTGGTGCAAGGAGTGTGGGCTGGGGTCTCCCAGTCTCAACCATCTGTTTCGATTCCTGTTACTGAGGACTATTCACAAATGCTAAGCAAAGCTTGGAATCACCCCAAAGCTGCACCCCAGTTCAATGCTGGTTGCAGACGCTTTGCTAATATACAATATGCTGCAAAAAAAAAGGCATGGGAGGTATGCCAGCGGTGGAGCGTGAAATGGAATCTTTAACATCCTTGGGTCTAGACCGGGTGACTGATGACCCACGCTGTCCCTGGAAAGAGTGTGAGAAGACCGATAACCTAGTGTGTCGAACCTACAATTCAGCCACACGTGCAGCCCGATCTGGTAATGCCTTAGCCATAATTCTGGCTTCTTTACGGAAACTTATAAATCCGGAGGATCGAGACATTATGGGTTTGGTCGATGCAGCCCTGGTTACGCACGCCCAGCTTACTAGAGACATTGGGGCTTCTATGTCATCTGCAATCCTTTCTCGTAGACAGATTTGGTTAGCACAGACCTACCTACCTGATAGTAACAGGAAGGAACTGACCTACATGCCCGTCACACCAGGCCGTGTGTTTCATCCAGACTCTCAGACGACACTTGATAAGCAAGAGCAAGCGCGGAAGAGAAGAGAATCAGTGCAACGCACGTTTGGTCCCGCTAAGGCAACTAGACAGTCATATCAAGGCTGTCAGCCCCCTCATCATCCCCATTTTAGTCGGCCAGGACCATGGGAGTTCAACAGAAGACAAAATACCCATTCTCAGAGGTTTGATAGCAGCCAAAGTGCCAGACAAGCACCACGGCATTCACAAATGGCTCGGTCTCGTACATCAGTTAGAGATGCACCACAAAAGAAGCGAAACCCCAGGGGCTCAGGCCCCTATGGGGGAACTGCGTAGCAATCCTGGAAGAGCTGCCGGAATCTGCTCCCAGCTATGCCTGGACAGCTGGGAGAGGAAAATCTCAGATTGTTGGGTACTCGCTACAATAAAAAGCGGATACAGAATCCAGTTCCGGCAACGACCTCCTTCGTTTTCAGGGATTCAATTAACTGTGGTCAAAGACGCAGTCCAGGAAAAAAAATATCCAAAGAAATAGCAACCCTTCTTGGGAAGAAGGCAATTACTCAGCTACAACCCTACGAACAGCACACTGGGTTTTATTCGAACTATTTCCTTGTGCCCAAAAAAGATGGTGGTCTCCGACCCATCTTAGACCTAAGACGTCTGAATGCATACATAAAAGTGTTGCCATTCAAGATGCTGACCACCGCCCAAATCTTGGAAGTTATAGAGCCAAACGAGTGGTTTACAACACTAGACCTCAAAGATGCATACTTTCATGTGCCCATTCATCCAGATCACAGTTCCTTCGCTTTGCTTTTCAAGGCCAAGCATATTAATTCGAGGTCCTTCCCTTTGGCCTTTCCCTCTCTCCCCGTGTATTTACCGTCAGCCGCTCTTTACCCTCTTCAGACGGTGGATATAAAGATCCTCCCATATCTGGACGACTGGTTGATCTGTGCACCAAGCCGTCACCAGGTTTTAAGAGATACAGAGACTGTTATCAACCATATACAAGAGCTTGGGTTCCGCATGAATCACGAAAAAAGCAATGTCGAACCACGGCAAGAAAACGTATTTGTAGGGTTAGTTTTGAACACCTTAACAATGACAGCATCTCTATCCCCACAGAGGGTAGCAAGGTTATCTGCCCTGGCACGATCTTTCCGCTTAGGCAAGCGGATGGAGTTGGCACAGTTCCAAAGATTACTGGGGATGATATCGGCAGCAATAAAGGTAGTGCCTCTGGGACTGCTCAAAGCAGGACCATTGCAATGGTGGATCAACAAATTTCAACTCCACCCCAAATTACACAGGCGAGTGAAGTTTGAAGGTCACACAGAAATGTGTTCAGGCTCTGCGTCCATGGATAAGAAGCAGCAGGTTGAATCAAGGTGTTCCTCTGGGGAATATACCAGCGAGAAGAATGGTGGTGACAACCGATGCTTCTCTGACAGGTTGGGGGGCTGTCTGGCAAGGAAGATCAGTCAGAGGCTCATGGATGTTCCCCTGGACCATGGAACACATCAATGTGCTGGAGCTGAGAGCAATCTATCTGTCTTTGAGACACTTGATTCCGTTCCTACAGGACAGGCATGTCCTTGTAAGAACCGACAATATGTCGGCAGTTTATTACATCAATCACCAAGGAGGCACCAGGTCATTGCGCTGCCTCCAGGAAACCAGGAGACTTCTGTTTTGGGCTCACCCGAGACTTGCCTCTCTCAGGGCAATCTACATACCCGGAGAAGTGAACCGGGCAGCCGATCTCCTCTCCCGAACTGGACCTCTCCCGGGGGAATGGCGATTACACCCGGAGGTGGTGCATCTGATTTGGACCCGGTTTGGAAGAGCCCATACCGACCTGTTTGCATCAGCCGAGACAACACATTGCAAGATGTGGTTCTCTCTGAGCGGCCAAGGTGGGCCTTTGGGACTGGATGCACTGTCTCACGAGTGGCCGGGAGGTTTATTATACGCTTTTCCTCCCCTACCATTGATTCCTCATGTGCTCAAACTGGTGGATCTGGGACATTGCAGGATCTTACTGATCGCCCCGAAATGGCCAAAGAGACATTGGTTCCCACTCCTCCTACGTCTGGTACAGGGCCATCCGTGGCCACTACCAATCAGAACAGACCTTCTCTCTCAAGTGGAGGGACAGATCTGGCACCCGAACCCAGCCACGTTACAACTCTGGGTTTGGCCCCTACTGAGCCACTCTCTTGTCAGCTAGAGGAGGCAGTAAGGAAAACCATAAACAATGCTAAAGCGCCTTCCACTTGGGATAACTACTGGAGCAAGTGGGGTGTTTTCTAACTGGTGTCAGGACAAAAACTTAGACCCCACGAATTGTGGTCTTGATTCTATTTTATGCTTTCTTCAGTCACTTTTAGACTCAGGAAGAAAAGTCAACACAGTAAGAGTTTATGTGGCGGCTATTTCTCATTTCCACAGTATTGTGGAAGGTTTATCAGTTGGTAAACACATGTTGGTTACTCAATTTCTCAAAGGTGCACGTCGCCTCTATCCAGAAAAAAGGCTGAGATCACCATCCTGGGATCTTCCCGTGGTTCTACAGTCATTGACTAGAGCCCCATTTGAACCATTGGCCCAAGCGGTTCTTAAATCACTGACGTGGAAAACAGTTTTCCATCTTGCTATCTGTTCAGCAAAGAGAGTGGGTGAGTTACATTCTTTAACAGTAAGTGAAGACTGTCTGAGATGGAAAGCAAACTATTCAGGGGTCTCTCTTTGGCTGAACCCGGCTTTCCTGCCTAAAGTTATTAATACTTGCACGATCAATCAAGTAATCGAACTTGCAGCGTTTCAACCTGATCCTGATCTCTCTTGTACAGAACTTGATCTTGCTACCTTATGTCCAGTTCGAGCACTTCGCACATACATTGAGCGGACACAGTTGTTACGACATTTACACACTCAATTGTTTTTGTGTTTTGATAAGAAAAGTATCAGAAAACCAGCCTCGAAACAGCGCCTATCACATTGGATAGTAGACACTATTGCACACACATACTCCAGTCAGAGCTTACCAGTCCCAGGGAACCTGGTAGCTCATTCTACCAGGAGTCTGGCCACATCCTGGGCAGCACTGAAGGGGGTGGCACTAACGGACATATGTGCAGCGGCATAATGGAGCTCACCTTGTACCTTTGCCCGGTATTACAGGGTCAATGTGGCAGACCCAGTTACGCTTGGGTCCACAATTCTGCTCTCGGCCGCTAAGCAGGGATGTGAAGAAGGACAGGCATACATTCCCTCGTGACCTTGATGGCACTAGTCATCCAAGGTAAGACCGTGGTGACGGTCTGAGTGAGGTCGAAATAGATCGTAAGTTATGACTATAACTATGGATCTATGAGACCGAATGATGACCGTCACCATTTCTTGTCACTCGGGATGAACTGAGGCGTTCCAGGCAAGAGGAAGTGTTCGGTTCATCCGGATGTTTTATAGGGAACCAACCACTTGGGGTCAGTCATCTGATATTGTTTACATTAGGTCTCGAGTAGAGCTAGCAGAATGGCGTCATTCAAGGTAAGACCGTAGTGACGGTCATCATTCGGTCTCATGGATCCATAGTTATAGTCATAACTTACGTTCTGTTCCAGTGATGTTCTATGACTAAACCTTGAATGGGAAAAGATATCACCTATGGGGTCAAAGCCTGTTCCCATAATGGTATCTGCTAAAACCTTTGCAAGAGACATATATACCCCTCGCGTCCCAGCAAGTTTTCACCAAGGTGGTAGGACCCAGCGATCCATTTCGCCCCTTTGCATACCTTGTTTATTCGTGTAGCCTGCCCTCCAGATAGTAAATATGCACTTGCTTTGCAATTCATCCATTGGGTTATTATGGAATCAAACTAATCAAGAGTTCTAGACTTTGATGGGTTCTTCTTATTTGTTTTCATGTTGCTGTTCTCATGATTGCTGTATGAGATTTTTATAGACAACTTTACCTAGGGCCTTGAAGTTATATCACACCACATGTAGCCACTTATATGTTTTCTTACTTGGCATATGTAACTCTTTAGGTATTTACAACGATTAAAGTGTGAAAATTAATTGTAAGAAAAAAGTTTATATTAGTTCAAGTTTGCTCTGTGTGGATGTATTGTTCTGTTCCAGTGATGTTCTATGACTAAACCTTGAAGGGAAAAGATATCACCTACTGTATGGGGTCAAAGCCTGTTCCCCAATGATATCTGCTGAAGCCTTTGCTGGAGGCATATATACCCCTCGGGTCCCAGCAAGTTTTCACCAAGGTGGCAGGACCCAGCGATCGATTGCACCACTTTGCATACCTTGTTTATCCGTGTAGCCTGCCATCCAGATAGTAAATATGCACTTGCTTTTTGCAATTCATCCATTGGGTTATTATGGAATCAAACTAATCAAGAGTTCTAGACTTTCACAGGTTCTTCTTATTGTTTTCATGCTGCTGTTCTTATGATTGCTGTATGAGATTTTTATAGACAACTATGCCTAGGGCCTTGAAGTTCTATCACACCACATGTAGCCACTTATATGTTTTCTTACTTGGCATATGTAACTCTTTAGGTATTTACAACACCACTGTTCACTATATGATTAAAGTGTGAAAATTAATTGTAAGAAAAAGTTTATATTAGTTCAAGTTTGCTCTGTGTGGATGTGTTGTTCTGTTCCAGTGATGTTCTTTGACTAAACCTTGAAGGGAAAAGATATCACCTATGGGGTCAAAGCCTGTTCCCCAATCGTATCTGCTGAAGCCTTTGCTAGAGACATATATACCCCTCGCGTCCCAGCAAGTTTTCACCAAGGTGGTAGGACCCAGCGAGCCATTTCCCCTCTTTGCATACCTTGTTTATTCGTATAGCCTGCCCTCCAGATAGTAAATAAGCACTTGCTTTGCAATTCATCCATTGGGTTATTATGGAATCAAACTAATCAAGAGTTCTAGACTTTTATGGGTTCTTCTTATTTGTTTTCATGTTGCTGTTCTCATGATTGCTGTATGAGATTTTTATAGACAACTATGCCTAGGGCCTTGAAGTTCTATCACACCACATGTAGCCACATATGTTTTCTTACTTGGCATATGTAACTCTTTAGGTATTTACAACACCACTGTTCACTATATGATTAAAGTGTGAAAATTAATTGTAAGAAAAAGTTTATATTAGTTCAAGTTTGCTCTGTGTGGATGTATTGTTCTGTTCCAGTGATGTTCTATGTCTAAACCTTGAAGGAAAGGATATCACTTATGGGGTCAAAGCCTGTTCCCTAATGGTATCTGCTGAATCCTTTGCAAGAGACATATATACCCCTCGTGTCCCAGCAAGTTTTCACCAAGGTGGTAGGACCCAGCGATCCATTTCGCCTCTTTGCATACCTTTTTTATTCGTGTAGCCTGCCCTCCAGATAATAAATATGCACTTGCTTTGCAGTTCATCCATTGGGTTATTATGGAATCAAACTAATCAAGAGTTCTAGACTTTGATGGGTTCTTCTTATTTGTTTTCATGTTGCTGTTCTCATGATTGCTGTATGAGATTTTTATAGACAACTATGCCTAGGGCCTTGAAGTTCTATCACACCACATGTAGCCACTTATATGTTTTCTTACTTGGCATATGTAACTCTTTAGGTATTTACAATGATTAAAGTGTGAAAATTAATTGTAAGAAAAAGTTTATATTAGTTCAAGTTTGCTCTGTGAGGATGTATTGTTCTGTTCCAGTGATGTTCTATGACTAAACCTTGAAGGGAAAAGATATCACCTATGGGGTCAAAGCCTGTTCCCCAATGGTATCTGCTGAAGCCTTTTCTGGAGGCATATATACCCCTCGGGTCCCAGCAAGTTTTCACCAAGGTGGTAGGACCCAGCGATCCATTTCGCCCCTTTGCATACCTTGTTTATTCGTGTAGCCTGCCCTCCAGATAATAAATATGCACTTGCTTTGCAGTTCATCCATTGGGTTATTATGGAATCAAACTAATCAAGAGTTCTAGACTTTGATGGGTTCTTATTTGTTTTCATGTGTCTGTTCTCATGATTGCTGTATGAGATTTTTATAGACAACTATGCCTAGGGCCTTGAAGTTCTATCACACCACATGTAGCCACTTACATGTTTTCTTACTTGGTATATGTAACTCTTTAGGTATTTACAACACCACTGGTCACTATATGATAAAGTGTGAAAATTATTTGTAAAAAGAAGTTTATATTAGTTCAAGTTTACTCTGTGTGGATGTATTGTTCTGTTCCAGTAATGTTCTGTGACTAAACCTTGAAGTGAAAAGATATGGGGTCAAAGCCTGTTCCCCAATGGTATCTGCTGAAGCCTTTGCAAGAGGCATATATACCCCTCGGGTCCCAGCAAGTTTTCACCAAGGTGGTAGGACTCAGCGATCCACTTTGCATACCTTTTTTATTCGTGTAGCCTGTCCTCCAGATAATAAAAATGCACTCGCTTTGCAATTCATCCATTGGGTTTTTATGGAATCAAACTAATCAAGAGTTCTAGACTTTGACGGATTCTTCTTATTTGCTTTCATGTTGCTGTTCTCATGATTGCTGTATGAGATTTTCATAGACAACTATGCCTAGGGTCGTGAAGTTCTATCACACCACATGTAGCCATTTACATGTATGCTTACTTGGCATATGTTACTCTTTAGGTATTCACAAAACCACTCGTCACTATATGATAAAAGTGTGAAAATGAATCGCAAGAAGAAGTTTATATTAGTTTAAGTTTGCTCTGTGTGAATGTATTGTTCTGTTCCATTGATGTTCTGTGACTAAACCTTGAAGGGAAAAGATATGACCTATGGGGTCAAAGCCTGTTCCTCAATTGTCACTGCTGATGTCTTTGCAAGAGGCATATATACCCCTCAGGTCCCAGCAAGTTTTCACCAAGGTGGTAGGACCCAGCGATCCTTTGCGCCACTTTGGATACCTTGTTTATTCGTGTAGCCTGCCCTCCAGATAATAAAGATGCACCTGCTTTGCAATTCATCCATTGGGTTATTATGGAATCAAACTAATCAAGAGTTCTAGACTGTGACAGGTTCTTCTTATTTGCTTTTATGTTGCTGTTCTCATGTTTGCTGTATGCGATTTGTATAGACAACTATGCCTAGGGTCTTGAAGTTCTATCACAACACATGTAGCCACTTACATTTATGCTTACTTGGTATATGTAACTCTTTAGGTATTTACAACACCACTGGTCACTATAAAAGTGTGAAAATTAATGATAAGAAGTTTATATTAGTTCAAGTTTGCTCGGTGTGAAAATTAATCATAAGTATGCGTTTATATTAGTTCAAGTTTGCTCTGTGTGGATGTATTGTTATTTTCTAGTGATGTTCTGTGACTAAACCTTGAAGGGAAAAGATATCACTTATGGGGTCAAAGCCTGTTCCCCAATGGTATCTGTTGAAGCCTTTGCAAGAGGCATATATACCCCTCGGGTCCAAGCAAGTTTTCACCAAGGTGGTAGGACCCAGCGATCCATTGTGCCACTTTGCATACCTTGTTTATTTGTGTAGCCTGCCCTCCAAATAATAAAGATTCACTTGCTTTGCAAGTTGAACATCCAGTGGTCAGTATGAGAGAATTGTACTCAAAGCACAAATTTGAACTGCTCTAATACAAGATACACAAATTTGTATGATGAATAGGACATGTGGCTTTGCATGGTTAAACTACATACAGCTATTATCACTTAGGGTGCACTCACTTTTGTTGCCATCAATATTGTCAATTTTGACAACAATGGCTGTATGTTGAGTTATTTTCAGAGGACAGTAAATAGATACTGCTATACAAGCAGCACATTGACTACTCTACAATAGATCCAAGTTTCATTTCTATAATAATGTCCCTTGAGAAGATATACTAAAATGTTTGCTGAAATGTGAGGGGTGTACTCACATTATACTATATATATATACTATATATATATATATATATATATATATATATATATATAACTAAATCCTGATTGAAAATCCTCGCAGATATAATTTCTTTCTGAAAAGGAACATAGTTGTGAAGATGATGCCTTTTCTAGTATCTTTGACAGAAAAGGTAGATTTGAGATCGGCCTGTAATTGACTAATTCTGTAGGACTGAGTTGTGTTTTTTTAACAAGCGGTTTAATCATAGCCAGCTTAAAAGTTTTTGGTGCGTATCCTAATGACAAAGATAAATTAATGATATTGAAAAGAGGATCTATGACCTCTGGAAGCATCTCTTTCAATAGTTTAGTCGGTATAGGGTCTAACATACATGTTGTCGTACAAATTTAGATGATTTAACAAGTTTAAGAAAATTCTTCCACTCCTATGAATGAATCGAATTTTTCCTTTGGGAGACTACAATGCACTCCCTGATGCTATACTGTAGTAGACGGTTGCATAGTTATAATTTTCTCCCTGATATTATCAATCTTATAAGTGAAGAGGTTTATAAAGTCATTATTGCTGTGTTGCTTGGAAACGTCTGGGCTTAAAGCTTTCTTTTTCGTTAGTTTAGCCACTGTTTCAAATAAATACCTAGGGTTTTGTTTATTTTCTTCTAATAGGGTTGAAAAATAAGCAGATCTAGCAGCTTTTAAAGCCTCTCTGTAAGTAATCGAGCTCTCCTTCCATGAAATCCGAAATACCTCTAATTTTGTTTTCTTCCAGGTGCGCTCCATTTTTCTGGCTGCTCTCTTAAGGGCCCGGGTGTGCTCGTTGTACCACGGCGTTGGACTATTTTCTTTAATCTTCTTTAAGCGCAACGGAGCAACTGTGTCTAAAGTGCTGGAAAAGAGAGAGTTAAAAGTTTCTGTTGCAATATCAAGTTCTTCTAAGCTATCCGGGATGCTGAGATGATGAAACTGATCAGGAAGATTATTAATAAAGCAATCTTTAGTGGCAGAAGTGATAGGTCACGGTAGGTCAGGTATATTTATTACACGGAGTCGAATTTGCAGCCTTGGCTAAATGTAATTTACATGAGACTAGATAATGATCTGAGATGTCATCGCTCTGCTGCAGAATTTCAACGGCATCAACATCTATTCCATGTGATAATATTAGATCTAGAGTATGATTACGACAATGAGTAGGTCCTGACAAATGTTGTCTAACTCCAGTTGATTTTACAATGTTTTTAAATGCCAATCCCAATGCATATTTTTCATTATCTATGTGTATATTAAAATCACCAACAATTAGTACTTTATCTGCAGTCAATATTAATTCTGATAGAAAGTCCGCAAATTCTTTGATAAAATCTTTATGGTGTCCTGGTGGCCTGTATACAGTAGCCAGCACAAATCTCAAACGTGATTTATCGTTTACACTATATATTTTTACATTAAGCCCCAACACTTCAAAAGAATTATATTTAAAACTTGATTTCTTAGTGGTTTTGAAAATATTACTATAAATTACAGCAACACCTCCCCCTTTGCGTTTCAGACGAGGTTCATGTTTATAACTGTAATCTTGTGGGGTTGACTCATTTAAAGTAATGTAATCGTTTGGTTTTAGCCAGGTTTCTGTCAAACACAGCACATCTAGGTTATTATCTGAAATCATATCATTAACAATGAGTGCTTTTGGAGTAAGCGATCGAATATTCAGCACCCAAGCTTTAGCATTTGCTCATCTGTATTATATCTGTTTTTATTTGTTGAACATCAATTAAATTTTTAATCTTAGATGGGTTTGGACGTTTTTTGGATTTCCAAATTCGGGGAACAGACACAGTCTCTATATTATTATTATTATTATTAACATATCTTTATTGCGAGGATTAACCCCTTGAGATGAAACATCTCGTTTTCGAGGGGGTCCTCCAGTACATCAAAGCAAAAAAGAACCAAAACAGCAGAGCAAATATCACGGTCAAAGACAGTTAGGCTCTATATGATGATATCTAGGTGAAAGAGGCTGTATGTGATGGGATTTACTGACCTTGGTGACGCAAGGCCGCTAGCAGACAGTCGGTTAAGCCAGTCTGTCTGCTTCCTGACCTGGTGCCCAATTTGATGATATGATTTCAACAGGTCAGGTTTGCCCCAAAAACCTTTCCAATTGTCTATGAATTCTATATTATTAAGCGGACACCACTTAGACAGCCAGCCGTTAAGCGAACACAATCTACTATCTCATCACTCCTGCGAACAGGAAGGGGGCCAGAGCAAATTACAGTTCTTGACATCATACTTGCAAGTTCACACACCTCTTTAATATTCATTTTGGTGATCTCCGACTGGCGGAGTCGAACATCATTAGTGCCGACATGAATAATGATCTTAGAGAATTTACGATTAGCATTAGCCAGCACTTTTAAATTTGCTTTGATGTCAGGCGCTCTAGCTCCCGGCAAACATGTGACTATGGTGGCTGGTGTCTCTATTTTCACGTTCCGTGTTATCGAATCACCAATTACTAGGGCACAATCAACAGAATTCTCAGTGGGTGTTGCACTGAGCGGGGCAAATCGATTTGTTATGGTAATCGGAATGGAAGAGTGTTTTATTGATCCGCGACTAGAGCGATCCCTCACTGTCACCCATTTGCCTTGCTGCACAGTTTACTGCTGCACTACACAGCTGCACTAATTCAGCCGGAACCGCATCATGTAAAGAGTTCACTATGCTAGGTGCATCCAAAATAGTATCTAAAGCTCTAGCACTCTTACTTGAGCGAGCTCTTAACGCATTATAGTCCTTCACGTCTATTGCGATCTCAAAATTCTGGCCAGTTGATAATACCTAGAATATCAAAATCGACCGCTGGTGGTAGATCCTTTTCCTATTTAGCACCAAAACTTTGGAACAGTCTTCCTACCATTGTCCGGGAAGCAGACACATCTCTTTGACCTAGCATTCACATAATACATTATAGACTTCTATAATTCAATGTTAGGCTGCATAGATTAGGTCAGCCGGAACCGGGAACACTTCCCATAAATCCTGATGTACTCGTTACATCATAAGAAGAATGGCATCTACGCTAATTTTAGTGTCTTTGTTTATCCCGAGGTTTTCCTGCAGCCTGTCGGATCCAGACCGTATCCAGATCTGACGAAGGACCTTCGTCTGGACCAGATGACAATGCAGTGCTGAAGTGCCAACTAGTCTCTCCCTATGGAGGATCCCTTTACCACTCTACAGATAAAGCGTTGTTGGGAAAATTCATTTCGCGTACCTACCCTGAAGTGACCAAATAAAATAAAATTCTGTATCAAAATTTATAAGGAAAGACCAGTACTTTGTTTAGGCTTGGTTTGTAGGGAATTACAAACCAGCGCACATATATTCAAACGCACATAACTATAGAACCAATTCTTAATGCGCATGTGAACGCCATCAGCGTTTATCACAGGTTAGCGTTTAAAGTCTGTGTAGAGAGAATAGTGTCATCTTAGCGGCCCCCAATTTTTCTGTGCGTGAGAAAATGGATGTGTGGCGTGAGAGCGTGTGAAAAGTGTCAATTGCGTGAGTCTCACGCTCAATGCGTGAGAGTTGGCAGCCGTGTAAATGAAAATGACTTGACTTGACTTACTATCCTCAATTAAAGTTAAAGATGCGTGTCTCTAGTTCTGAAATCTTCTCCGTCAGCCTGACTGTCTCCTTGCATTTATCACATATAAATCCTATATTGCTGACAGAGAAGGCTATGCTAAACATGTGACATGAAGTGCAGGTGACAATAACAGGACAAGACATTACTCACTGTGTTTGTTGACTGATTCTTACTCAACTGAGCTTTTTATGAACTCAAAGGTGCAGGCGTGCGAGATAAAATAAATAAAAAAATAGCTGAGCGCACGGGTGGCGCGTTAACAGGCTAGCGAATTACTAGCGTGTTGTGCTAATAATAACGGAAGCTAGCGATGTCAGGTTAATCTGAGATGTTGAGTAGTATTTAGTAGTATAAACAACTAGAAATTGTTTATTCAGAAGGATATACGAGAAGGATATACGAGAAGGATATAACAGAAGGATATACGAGGCTAAGACGGAGCTTACAGCACCGAAGCAAACAAACTCACAGCAGGCAGCGAGGCAGCGATCAGGCACAGCTAATCAAAGACGGCTCTCAAAAAATACATGCTGTGTGGCTAAAATGGTTTACCAGTGTGTGGGGACTTCCAGTGCAGGTTGAATTATTACAAAAGTAGGTGGCGGCAAGAGACTGTCTTAATTAATTAGTCAGAGTAGACCAGTGCTACATCTCAATTTTCCTGCTTATACTACACCCTAAAAGTATGTATTGTTTTTGTGAAGAAAAAGTACATAGCCTACTTTTGAATGTGTAGGAGAAGAGTTAGGCAAGCTTTGGGACATACTACTTCGTCATAATTGCATGTTGCATCCTGTCACCGTTTAAACTTCCCTGTCAATCATCTTGAAACAGCTAAAATCCTCCACAATCAATTTAATTTAGTTTCCTACTGTATCAGAGAGAAATGTATTTGATAGCCAGTTGTGGGTCTTTCATGCCGAGACTCTTCTCATGTGTTTGCATAATGCATTCAAAGGTTAATGACCAAATGTAAAAGTTCTCAATGCTGTTGAAGATGAAATAACGTGGATCACATTGAATAAATATCTTTTTGTCAGGTTAAATAATGATTATTAAGCATTTAAAACCCTTTATCTAAATCTCTCTACTTAACTGTCAGTTTCACACTCCGCCATGTTTGTAGTTTTTTAACAATTTATTAGTGTTTGTAGTTCTATATTGTCTAAAATCTATATTGTTAAAAGCACCATATAAATGAAGGTGACTTGACTTATAATAGAATCCTTGTCCAACAAACAGTGGGTTGTGGGCAATATTAGTCCTTTGAGTGTGCACGGATCTGCACTTTGGATTCTAACCGGCAAAAAATAGACCATCCAGGAATACTCATTTAAACATACTACGATTTGGGACACTAATTCTAATAGCCTACTATTAGGACGGATAGTATGCGAATTGAGACTCAGCACTGTCCAAACCTGCTCCTGCAGAGTTTAGCTCTAACCCTTAATAAACACACCTATTTGCTGATCGATTGCTCCTGTCTGCCTCGCTGCCTGCTGTGAGTGTGTTTTCCTCGGTGCTGTAAGCTCCGTCTTAGCCTCGTATTTCCTTGTTTTGAACCATCATTTACTACAATTTCTAGTTGTTTATATTACTACTAAATACAGCTTACCCAACATCTCAGATTAACCTGACATCGCTAGCTTCCGTTACTACTAGCACAACACGCTAGTAATTCGCTAGCCTGCTAACGCGCCACCCGTGCGCTCAGCTATTTTTATTTATTTATTTTTCTCTCTCGCGCTCGCGCTTTTTAGTTCATAAAAGCTCAGGTGAATAAGAATCACTCAACAAACACGGTGAGTAATGTCTTGTCCTGTTATTGTCACCTGCACTTCATGTCACATGTTTAGCATAGACTTCTCTGTTGGCAATATAGGATTTATATGTGATAAATGCAAGGAGACAGTTAGGCTGACAGAGAAGATTTCAGAACTAGAAACACGCATCCAAACTTTAATTGAGGATAGTAAGAGTGCTAGAGCTTCAGATACTATTTTGGATGCACCTAGCATAGTGAACTCTTTACATGATGCGGTTCCAGCTGAATTAGTGCCTGCGCAGCCGGGCAAATGGGTGACAGTGAGGGATCGCTCTAGTCGCGGATCAAAAAAACACTCTTCCGTTCCGATTACCATAACAAATCGATTTGCCCCGCTCAGTGAAACACCCACTGAGAATGATTGTGCCCTAGTAATTGGCGATTCTATTACACGGAACGTGAAAATAGAGACACCAACCACCATATTCACATGTTTGCCGGGAGCCAGAGCGCCTGACATCAAAGCAAATTTAAAAGTGCTGGCTAATGCTAATCGTAAATTCTCTAAGATCATTATTCACGTCAGCACTAATGATGTTCGACTCCGCCAGTTGGAGATCACCAAAATTAATATTAAAGAGGTGTGTGAACTCGCAAGGACGATGTCAAGCACTGTAATTTGCTCTGGCCCCCTTCCTGTTCGCAGGAGTGATGAGATAGTTAGTAGATTGTGTTCGCTTAACGGTTGGCTGTCTAAGTGGTGTCCGCTTAATAATATAGAATTTATAGACAATTGGAAAAGTTTTTGGGGCAAACCTGACCTGTTGAAAAGAGATGGTATTCATCCCTCCTGGGATGGTGCTGCTCTTCTCTCTAGTAATATGGCTCATAGTCTTAGAGCTCAAACATGACAATCTGGGGCTCAGGTCAGGAAGCAGACAGACTGGCTAAACCGACCGTCTGCTAGCGGCCTGACGTCACCAAGGTCAGATAAATCCCATCACATAGAGCCTCTTTCACCTAGCTATTATCGTATAGAGACTGTGTCTGTTCCCCGAATTTGGAAATCCAAAAAACGTTTAAACCCATCTAAGGTTAAAAATTTAATTGATGTTCAGCAAATAAAAAACAGCTATAATACAGATGAGCAAATGCTAAAGCTTGGGTTGCTGAATATTCGATCGCTTACTTCAAAAGCACTCATTGTTAATGATATGATTTCAGATAATAACCTAGATGTGCTGTGTTTGACAGAAACCTGGCTAAAACCAAACGATTACATTACTTTAAATGAGTCCACCCCGCAAGATTACTGTTATAAACATGAGCCTCGTCTGAAACGCAAAGGGGGAGGAGTTGCTGTAATCTATAGTAATATTTTCAAAACCACTAAGAAATCAAGTTTTAAATATAATTCTTTTGAAGTGTTTGTACTTAATGTAAAAATATAGAGTTTATATATAGTATAAATGATAAATCACGTTTGAGATTTGTGCTGGCTACTGTATACAGGCCACCAGGGCACCATAATGATTTTATCTTGCAAAAAGAATTTGCAGACTTTCTATCAGAATTAATATTGACTGCAGATAAAGTACTAATTGTTAGTGATTTTAATATACACATCGATAATAAAAAAAAGATGCATTGGGATTGGCATTTAAAGACATTGTAAACTCAATTGGAGTTAGACAACACGTGTCGGGATCTACTCATCGTCGTAATCATACTCTAGATCTAATATTATCACATGGAATAGATGTTGATGCCGTTGAAATTCTGCAGCAGAGCGATGACATCTCAGATCATTATCTAGTCTCATGTAAACTTCATTTAGCCAAGGCTGCAAACCCGACTCCGTGTTTCAAATATGTTAGACCTATCACTTCTGCCACTAAAGATTGCTTTATCAATAATCTTCCTGATCAGTTTCATCATCTCAGCATCCCAGATAGCTTATAAGAACTCAATATTGCAACAGAAACTTTTAACTCTCTCTTTTCCAGCACTTTAGACACAGTTGCTCCGTTGCGCTTAAAGAAGATTAAAGAAAATAGTCCAACGCCGTGGTACAACGAGCACACTCGGGCCCTTAAGAGAGCAGCCAGAAAAATGGAGCGCAACTGGAAGAAAACAAAACTAGAGGTATTTCGCATTTCATGGAAAGAGAGCTCGATTGCTTACAGAGAGGCCTTAAAAGCTGCTAGATCTGCTTATTTTTCAAACCTATTAGAAGAAAATAAACATAATCCTAGGTATTTATTTGAAACGGTGGCTAAACTAACGAAAAAGAAAGCTTCAAGCCCAGAAGTTTCCAAGCAACACAGCAGTAATGACTTTATGAACTTCTTCACTTATAAGATTGATAATATCAGGGAGAAAATTATAACTATGCAACCGTCTACTACAGTATCGCATCAGGCAGTGCATTGTAGTCTCCCGGAGGAAAATTTTGATTCGTTCGTGCTATAGAAGAGGAAGAATTTACTAAACTCGTTAAATCATCTAAATCTACAACATGTATGTTAGACCCTATACCGACTAAGCTACTGAAAGAAATACTTCCAGAGGTCATAGATCCTCTTCTTAATATCATTAATTCATCTTTGTCTCTAGGATACGTACCAAAAACCTTTAAGCTGGCTATGATTAAACCGCTTGTTAAAAAATCGCAACTTGATCCTATAGAATTAGTCAATTACAGGCCGATCTCGAATCTACCTTTTCTGTCAAAGATATTAGAAAAAGCAGTATCTTCACAACTGTGTTCCTTTCTTGAAAGAAATGGTATCTGCGAGGATTTTCAGTCAGGATTTAGACCGTACCATAGTACCGAGACTGCTCTCGTTAGAGTCACAAATGATTTGCTCTTATCATCCGATCGTGGTTGTATCTCTCTATTAGTGTTACTCGATCTTAGTGCTGCATTTGATACTATCGACCACAACATTCTTTTAAATAGACTCGAAAATTATGTTGGCATTAGTGGAATTGCACTAGCATGGTTTAAATCATACTTATCTGACCGTTATCAGTTTGTAGCAGTAAATGAAGAGATGTCTCATCGATCACAAGTTCAGTATGGCGTACCACAAGGCTCAGTACTAGGACCGCTGCTTTTCACTCTGTACATGCTACCATTAGGAGATATCATTAGGAAACATGGAATTAGCTTTCACTGTTATGCCGACGATACTCAGCTCTATATTTCTTCAAAACCTAACGAAACTTACCAATTCACAAAATTAACGGAGTGCATAGCGGATATAAAAAATTGGTTCTCGTTGGTGACTCGTAATTTCCTACTTCTAAATTCTGAAAAAACAGAGTTTCTAATTATTGGACAAAAAACTTCCTCACATAATAACCTAGAATACTGTCTAACACTTGATGGCTGCTCTGTTAAGTCTTCGTCGTCGGTTAGGAACCTGGGTGTGCTCTTTGATACCAATCTTTCATTTGAAAGTCACGTGTCTAGTATCTGTAAAACTGCATTTTTCCATCTTAAAAATATATCTAAATTACGTCATATGCTCTCATTGACAAATGCGGAACAATTAGTTCATGCGTTCATGACCTCAAGGCTAGATTATTGTAATGCTCTACTGGGTGGTTGCCCTGCACGCTTAATAAACAAACTACAGCTAGTTCAAAACGCAGCAGCTCGAGTTCTTACCAGAACCAGGAAGTATGACCATATTAGCCCGGTCAGCTGGAACCGGGAACACTTCCCATAAATCCTGATGTACTCGTTACATCATAAGAAGAATGGCATCTACGCTAATTTTAGTGTCTTTGTTTATCCCGAGGTTTTCCCGCAGCCTGCCGGATCCAGGCCGTATCCAGATCTGATGAAGGACCTTCGCCTGGACCCGATGACAACGCAGTGCTGAAGTGCCAACTAGTCTCTCCCTATGGAGGATCCCTTTACCACTCTACAGATAAAGCGTTGTCGGGAAACTCAATTCGCATATCTACCCCAAATTGATAAAATAAAATAAAATTCTGTATCAAAAATTTTAAGGAAACACCAGTACTTTGTTTAGGCTTGGTGTGTAGGGAATTACAAACCTGCGTACATATATTCAAACGCACATAACTATAGAACCCATTATTAATGCGCATGTGAACGCCATCAGCATTTCCACAGGTTCGCGTTTAAAGTCTATGTAGAGAGAATGGTGTCGTCTTAGCGGCCCCTAATTTAATAACAAATGATTGTTGCGACAGAAGCGAATCAATCATAACTCACCTTAGCTGGAAAATAACTTTACTAAAGAACCGCTATAAAGCCAAAACAATCTCTGTTACCATAAATTATACGTTTATCTCTGTAAAGCTGCTTTGAAACAATCTACATTGTTAAAAGCGCTATATAAATGAAGATGACTTGACTTGACTTGACACCTGAAACCAGCTAATCAAGTCTTCAGACTCACTAGAAACCTCCAGGCAAGGATTGGACACTCCTGCAGTAGACCATTAATTTAACCAATTCACAAAAAAAAAAAAAAAAAAAATCTGATTAATTCAGAAATGAAACAAATGTGCTGAAATTATTTGCATTTTAAAGATAACCACTTCATAACCAGGAATATGGCAAAGAAAAAGATTTTCTTCGCAAACTTATAACTAGACCTGAAGAATGAAAACAAAGGTAATCACAACACTCTTAGGGTACATTTACAAGACAAGTATATGGTTAAAATAGATAAGTTTTTCCTTTGAGTTTTCGGTGTACAGACACCATTGTCAAAACGATCCCCATTCACACGGATCTACCGACTAAAACGACTAAAAAGCCTGTATTCTGCTGCCAGGCCATTAGGAGGTGATGAAACACTATAGACTGAACATGTAATACGCATGTGCATGACGTCATACGTTTACATGATGCGTTTACCTGAAACCCGTTTTCAAAAGTTTACATTTTCAGGCACCCAGAACGCCAACTAAAAACATAAAATGCATTTTGGCCATTCATTTAAACGACCACACCGTTCTGGGTGCCTGAAAACGCAAAGTTTTGAAAACGGGTTTCAAAGTGCAAGTTTTTGAAAACTGTCTTCGGGTAAACAACAAAAACACGAATCTATGAAGACAATGACATCATGCACATGCATATTACGTGTTCAGTCTAAAGTGTTTCATCGCCATCTAATGGCCTAGCAGCAGAATACAGCGTTTTTATTCGTTTTCGTTTCGCGGATCCGTGTGAATTGGGATCGTTTTGATAATACTATAATCTCTCTTATAATACTATAGGCTACTTATGATTTTCCTGAAGCAGCCAGACACTTTCTAGTTTCTAGTTCTAAAGTGACGTTTTTGAATTACGAAGGTTTGGGTGTATCAGTCTTTGTTTTTCCTTATTTATTTACATACTCTTGTCAAGCTGTTGTACCTGTATAAAAGCACAATCCCAGTCTTGCAATACATTATGCATGTAGACGCCACTTTAGACAAAGATAAAATGTTCAGTGAGACAAGTGATGCAAAGTCATATTATTGAACCAAGTCCAGTAAGCCAGAACCGCCATTGCGTTGATCAAAATTTTATTAATGCATTTCCATTACAGAGGATTTGTTAATGGCATCATCTATAATTCTTTCATATATACAATCTCAGGTGAAAACCTATTACATTTTGGTGAGTCACTCTCATTAAGTAATATAAAAGAAAGCGAGATGATGCCACAATGTTGCTAACATGGAAGATAATGTGAATTAAAAACCATTGTCAATCTTGTTGTATTGAGTTAATACATCACTAAATTATGACACATGATCAATTAATGTGTTTTTGATGTCAGCTTCAGCAGTCTTTGAATGTCTGGTTCAATATTGAGAGTCTGAAACTTTCTACTGTATCTCTTGAAGGGTTCACCCTCTGGCCCAATTAGAAACTTTTCAAAATTCCATGAAATATCATTCCGACTGATGGGATTCCAGACCAGATATTTGGGGTCCTGCATAAGTGACATAGGATCATCATCTGGATAAGGAAGCTTGTCTTTCAAGTAGGAAAAGACAGGATGTGTATCACTCCCATTTACAACACACTTTTCAAAAATGGTGAACGCAGGCTTATACCCTTCACCTGGACGTACATACTTCAAGGAATTTAGAATTTCTGCATCAGAGCAGTTCTCCTGGAAAATGACAAAATGGAAAAAGTAGGGAGAATTCAGTGATTACAATAAAAATAAAAATTATGTACAATATTCCTACAAAGTTCTTCATCAATACTAGTAACAGCATGAATAGTTACATTTACCACTGAGCCCACAAGTAAAATACATATGTAGAACTAAGTGTAACTAAAATAGTTAATAAAAGGTGAGTTCCTCATTTACAAACCTGGTATCCAAACTGGTTGCAGGGAAAGCCCAGGACCACAAGTCGGTGAGGATATCTGCTCTGGAGCTCATTAAGCTGGATATAGTCCTGGGTGGTCGTCCCTCAGAGTGATGCCACATTTTCTATTAGTACCACTCGTCCTCTGAAAATATTAAAATCAATTGTTTCCCCTTCCAGCGTAGATGCATGTAGATCATAAAACGTCTTAGCTATAAATGTCATGTTCAGTCTTGCTCTCCTCTTCACAATGACATAAGCAGTGTCTTTTTGTACAATAATGCCAACAAAACAGGTCATGTGATGTCATATATAATGCATGCCAGGAGTCTTACACCGATATGTGATAGTCAACCTTTTGTAAAGATAACAGTCTTAAAATATGGAATTAAAGACTGGTGCAATGAAGCAATCAATGTAGTTTTGAATCCTGAACTTTTTGCCTGAACTATTAAATTTAGCAAGAATAATACAAAGTATTCATAAAACATTGAAATGGAAGGCCTGCTACAGATAAAATAAAACTCCATTGAGCTCTGTGGAAATTTTTAGCAACCGTATCAGTTTCTGGGCCATATTTTATTAATGATGTCTCTGTCTCCATTTCTTTGAATGTTATAAAAAATGGATGACTGCACAGGTTAATCTTTAGAGTGCCTAGATCTTTCATGCAGTGTGGTGAATACGAAGTCACTTAATTGCTCCTGTTAACTTTTTTTAAGTACCATTAATTTCTTTGGAAATAGGTCAAAGTGTGGTGCAAATATGTATGCAGGGTTTCAGTTTCATGACCTTTTTTGTAGAAATTAGTACCACTGCTTCCTAATCAACATCTTCAAGTTTACTAGACAGTAGGGCGGCTGTCACGATGTTAGATTTTTCACACCACGGTTATTGTGGCCAAAAGAATTCACGATATCGATATATCGCAATATCTATAGAATCTAATGGGATGGGGGGGAGGGGAGTTATCAGTTAAATTCATTTTTACTTTGTTTATATAGTTTTTCTTTTTTACCCAACAAACATAAGGATACTGATAAACACAAGGCACATGCATTTTTTACTTCTTGCGTACTCAATCTATGGCAAATTTTTGTGAAGGAAGACAAGCATGTGAAGTTTATCTGGTTTCAAACTGAAGCCAAACACTGTCTGAAGGTTTCCTGAAGAACTGAAAAGCTCTTAAACCTATTGTTTCACCGGCGCCAGTAAAGTCATGCAGATAGCAGATTTGAATATAAAAATCAAGTGCAAATAAGAAAACGTGGTTCTTAATTTTAATAATCATCCTTTATTAAATATATGAACACAGAAACCCCCTGTTAACAGTTAATGTCACGTTTCCCATTCCATGACTAGTAAAACACCGGATGCGCACTTTCTCAGTTTATGGCCAGCAATATCATTATGTTTAGGGACATTATGGAATTGAGATAATGTCTGTACTATGTTATGATTATACTGTACAATTAAATACAATAGTTGCTGAGTCTGTGATCTGAACACTTTACCTCAGAGCATAGGCGGAGGGTGAACCAACTCCAGGGTAAGGCTAAGATGTGCGCTGCCCCTTGATGCATTTAAATAGATTTCCTACCACCTATAACCATGTCAGTTTTAACCAACATGTCGCCTAGCAACAACTTAAACATCCCGGTATAAACGCTCCCGTTAACTAATTTGTTATTAACGCGACTATACGTTTACAAACTGTAAAATTTAGCAAAAAAGCAAGCAGTACTGTATGCCTGGCAGCCAATATAAATAAACACTGCCTTACCTAATGCAGCAAAATCCTGCGTTTAGACCTGGCATCATATGCGTTGATGATGTCCACGTTGTTTAGTTTTGTGGTTATCTCACTCTCAATATGCAGCAGACTCAAGGATGAAAGTCTCTCCTGGCCCATTGTTGAACGCATCCAATTCTTTACGCGTCGCATAGCTGAAAAAGATCTCTTGCATGTTGCGGTCCCCACCGGTAATGTTAGAGCCAACTTGAAAAGTTTTTTGGAGTTTGGAAAAAAACCAGTCGAGAGTGCCTCCTTAAAGGCAATAGTCAATTTTAACATTGAGCTCATTTTTTTTGTAAATTTGGAGTGCTGTCAATACAGAGAACAACGACAAAAATCAGTGTTGCCTACACCATGTTATCCTCTTTTTAAAATTTGCACCCTGTTGACTTCAATGGGGCAAGTTTTAAACCTGCTTTTAGCCTCTTAACATCCTTGATGTGTCATTACAAGTGCCCAGCCATGTGAATGATTCCTTCAGAGTGATCACGGGTGAATCTGACTGCAGTAGATGTGAAAGATATTAATTAAAATGATGTTATTTCAGCCAGCGCACATACCTGTATTTTCTTCCTGTTTTCGGTCGAAGTCCATAGTAATCGATTGTCGAGTTCACGCGCGTGATCACAGGTAACTAAACCTATGCGTGTGAACTCGACAATCGATTACTGTGGCCTTAGACCGAAAGCAGGATGTAAATACAGGTATGTGCGCTGGCTGAAATAACATCATTTTTATTAATATCTTTCACATCTACTGCAGTCAGATTCACCCGTGATCACTCTGAAGGAATCACTCACATTAGCTGTGCACTTGTAATGACACATCAAGGATGTTAAGAGGCTAAAAGCAGGTTTAAAACTTGCCCCATTTAAGTCAACAGGGTGCAAATTTTAAAAAGAGGATAACACGGTGTAGGCAACACCGATTTTTGTCGTTGTTCTCTCTATTGACAGCACTCCAAATTTACAAAAAAATGAGCTCAATGTTAAAAAACGTTCATGCTTTGTGTGATGTTTGTTTGGTATTCTCTTTGTCCAAGGGAACTTGTGACGACAGAGGAATCCAACGTAGCAGTTCTTTTCACAATTTGCTTATGCGTAAGATCGCGTTCATCTTCACTGACTAAAAAGTTTTCAAGGCCGTTTATTGTAGATTCCATGACAATTGAGGCCTGAGATAATGTCGTGTCTTTCTTTTGTAGTGCCTTGTGTTCAACATGGATCATACTGAAAACATGGTAAAACACCAAAAGACACACACAGAATGTGGCCTTCTTGAGATGGCTTAAGAGACCGGATGCCTCAACAAACCTACGATAAGGTGGAACAGAGAGCTCGGAAAGAGTGGAGAGCAGGGCTCTTATTGAAGTCTTGACAGCTGCTATGTTTTTCCATCGACACGCCCATCGCGTCACTGAGTGCTGTCAGTTCGGCTTTAACCCCGAGCTCCTTTTGGTGCTGCTGGTATGCATGGTGTGTGCCTGGTTGTGAGAAAAACACATACAGACTCTCGAGGATGTGAAAAAACGTAGATGCTGTACGATTTACCTTGCATGCATCGACCAAAACCAAATTCAACTTGTGGGCCATACAGTGAATGTACACCGCAGATGGATGGTCTTGACGGAGTTTCTGCTCAACTCTGTTTACGTGACCAGACATGACAGCCGCTCCGTCATAACTTTGTGCAACAATGGGTAAAGAGTAGATTCCACACGCATGTCATGATTCTGCCATCTAGTCCTTGTCATTCTTTAATTTGAGGCAGGATCATGACAGACCCATGTTTTGTGTAAAAGCACATGGCCATTTGTTTGGGCCATGTGCTTGTGTTGTCTCATTCTCTTGCCCCGCCCCCTTGTTATCCTCGTTTTGTCATTATTGCTTTACCTGTGTCACCTGTTGTTATCATTAGTCTCCCTATTTAATCCCCTTGTGTTTGCTGTCTTGTGCCGGTTCATTGTTACTCTTTACATGCTACATGCTGTCATTCATTGTGTGAAACCTGCTGTGATGTTACACTATGAATCCTGCATGTGTTTGCTATAGTTACGTGTGAGTCATTGCTAAATATTACCTGTGAGTATCTTGTCTTAGTTACGAGTCCTGTGAAGATCCTGTTTGTGATTTGGCACAGATACTCTCTAAGGGCCACTATTTTGGAAAAAGGCGTTGGCCACTCAAAAATTCAATATGACGGCCATTTTTCAAAATGGCCGCCATTGCTATTCAATGCTTATTATATAAATTATTCAAACAGTGATCCAAGCATAAAATTGTATACAAATACTCTCTAAAGGACATAGAAAAAGATGAAAGTTAATAGAAAAGTTAATATAAAAAGATGCTTGTCCCTCAAAAATTCAAGATGGCCGCCATTTTTAAAGATGGCCACCGTTCCTGTCGAATATTAATTATTTCAAGTGTTCAAATGGTGATGCAAGCATAAAATTAGGCAGAAATACTCTTCAAGGAACACTCTTTTGGAAAAAGGTATGTGCCACTCAAAAATTCAGGATGGCCACCATTTTCAAGATGGCCACCATTTCTGTCAAATAGTCATAATGTCTGCTTTGTCTGCCTCCTCTCCTTTGACCTGTCCAGCTTAGTTAAACTTGCCAGGGATATAAAATCCCCGCCGGCATAGGTCTCAGGTTCATTGGAGCACACAAGCCTCTCCACCACGGCAAGGTGTAGTCCACAGAGAGGAAGTGCCACTGTTAAAAAAGGATACGCTGCTGGTGCAGGTTGCACATACAGTGGGGAGAACAAGTATTTAATACACTGCTGATTTTGAAGGTTTTCCTACTTACAAAGCATGTAGAGGTCTGTAATTTTTATCATACGTACATTTCAACAAAAATCCAGAAAATCACATTGTATGATTTTTAAATAATTAATTAGAATTTTATTGCATGACATAAGTATTTGATCACCTATCAACCAGTAAGAATTTCGGCTCTCACAGACCTGTTAGTTTTTCTTTAAGAAGCCCTCCTGTTCTCCACTCATTACCTGTATTAACTGCATCTGTTTGAACTCGTTACCTGTATAAAAGACCTATCCACACACTCAATCAAACAGACTCCAACCTCTCCACAATGGCCAATACCAGAGAGCTAAGGACATCAGGGATAAAATTGTAGACCTGCACAAGGCTGGGATGGGCTACAGGACAATAGGCAAGCAGCTTGGTGAGAAGGCAACGACTGTTGGCGCAATTATTAAAAAATGGAAGAAGTTCAAGATGACGGTCAATCTCCCTCGGTCTGGGGCACCATGCAAGATCTCACCTCGTGGGGCATTAATGATCATGAGGAAGGTGAGGGATCAACCCAAAACTACATGGCAGGACCTGGTCAATGACCTGAAGAGAGCTGGGACCACAGTCTCAAAGAAAACCATTAGTAACACACTACGCTGTCATGGATTAAAATCCTGCAGCGCACGCAATGTCCCTCTGCTCAAGCCAGCGCATGTTCAAGCCCGTCTGAAGTTTGCCAATGACCATCTGGATGATCCAGAGGAGGAATGGGAGAAGGTCATGTGGTCTGATGAGAGAAAAATAGAGCTTTTTGGTCTTAACTCCACTTGCCGTGTTTGGAGGAAGAAGAAGGATGAGTACAACCCCAAGAACACCATCCCAACCGTGAAGCATGGAGGTGGAAACATCATTCTTTGGGTTTGCTTTTCTGCAAAGGGTACAGGACGACTGCACCGCATTGAGGGGAGGATGGATGGGGCCATGTATCGCGAGATCTTGGCCAACAACCTCCTTCCCTCAGTAAGAGCATTGAAGATGGGTCGTGGCTGGGTCTTCCAGCATGACAACGACCCGAAACACACAGCCAGGGCAACTAAGGAGTGGCTTCGTAAGAAGCATCTCAAGGTCCTGGAGTGGCCTAGCCAGTCTCCAGACCTGAACCCAATAGAAAATCTTTGGAGGGAGCTGAAAGTCCGTATTGCCCAGCGACAGCCCCGAAACCTGAAAGATCTGGAGAAGGTCTGTATGAAGGAGTGTGCCAAAATCCCTGCTGCAGTATGTGCAAACCTGGTCAAGAACTACAGGAAACGTAGGTTCTCTATAATTGCAAACAAATGTTTCTGTACCAAATATTAAGTTCTGCTTTTCTGATGTATCAAATACTTATGTCATGCAATAAAATGCAAATTAATTACTTAAAAATCATACAATGTGATTTTCTGGATTTTTTTTTTTTTGATTCCGTAACTCACAGTTGAAGAGTACCTATGATAAAAATGACAGAATTTTACATGCTTTGTAAGTGGGAAAACCTGCAAATTCAGCAGTGTATCAAATACTTGTTCTCCCCACTGTATCTGCGAGATGGAAGGCGGAAGGACCATCAGAATTGAGACTGGTTTCAACAATATAGGCGACCAATTCTTCGCTTGGTTCCTTCTCAAAGTAGCTTCTATACCCCCACCTTCATCCAGTCGTTCCAGGTCCAGGGTCATTGGCATTTTGTTCATCTTGTGAAAGAGTGGAATGTTGGTGGCAATCATTTTATAGCCATCATGTTGAGAAACATGATGGGTAGGTGGTGATTGGAGGGGTTCCTTTGTGTCTGTCTGACAAAGACAACATTTCATCCAATCAGTTGGACTCTTGGCTGACATGGGATTTTCATTTGCCATTTTAGGGGTTTGTTGTCTGATTAAGGCCGAGGGGTTATCCTTTTACCACCTCAATCATAGACATAGTACACATTCAGGTATGGGATACCATAGATATAATATAATAAAGGCTAGATGTCTCGTGCGCGCTGCTGGCCAATGGAGGTCGACGTCCGCACGTGGCGGCCATCTTACCACAAGGGTGCTCGCTCACTCGTAACATGGTGCATGTACTTTTAAATAACCATAACTTGCTCAATTTTCTACCGATTTTCAAACGGTTTGGTTTGTTATAAACGTCAGAGATGTAGTTATGATACTGCATACATATTATTAATTATAACAATGGACTTTGTTGAAGATTTTATTATTTAGAAAATAAGTACTTTAACTGTATTTTTGTACACTATTATCTCCTTTCTGTGTGTCTTTTGACTTTGAATTGACTTTGGAAGCCTGAGAGTTTTGCTGTTGCAGCAGAGAATTCTATTTCAGTAATGTCACACGGTACAAAACTATTTCTCAAAATACCTATAGAATGTATTACCATCATGTATTACCATCTTTGGAGCAAGGAAAAGGTATATACGTTAGAGCAGAACACTGCTTGGGAGCGTCTTTCTGCAGAAGGGCGTTCAGACTTTGCTTGTGAAATAAAGTCTAATCTTTCTGGCATCTGAGATCTTTGAGAAGTCATTTCCTCGATTGGCACCCCAACATTAAACTACGACTACAACATTTTTGGCGACCCCGGCAGGACGAATTAGGAGCTGGTGACGAACCGCATCGGGCTGTGTTGGGACGAGCGGCACAAACTCTATTCTTAGCCAAGGTAAGCAGTTTTTGCTTAAGTTTGTGTGGTTCGCCCAGACATTTGTCCGTTACGGTAAAGCACTTTAAAAAGCTTCTTTAAATTTAACGAACTAAAAAAGAACATTTTTTGAATGAAAAACTCAGATTCCAGAAATTATGCATGTAGTGTGAATTCTAATAAGAAGGCCTTGAGGATATCAAAAGATATGGTAAAAGCGCAGGGGAGCTCCAAAAGTCTTTACTAGTACTTAAATAATTCTATGTGGATTGTTTGAGATACTGGTATTGCTGATTTAGCGCGAAGGTTTTGTCGTACGTACGCAAGGATTTGTATTTACTGATAAAGGATATCAGTGGTTTATCTGTGTTTACTTTGAGAAGTATAGCATGTGCACAGATGGTTAGCTCACGGTTACCGCTTTGTTAAACAAAGTTTTAACGAAGGACTGCTACGGGTGAAGCTGGAAAAATAGAGGTTTTAAAAGTGTATAGGTTTAGAGTAACGGTTACCGCCTCAAATGCATGAACGAGGGACTGCTCAGGTTACTCAATCCTATGGAATAGTATAGTTTTGAAAAAAGTATTACTGTATCAAAGGAATGAATCTTATAGTGTATTGTTTTTCACTGTTTTGAGGAAGCTGACAAGGAGTAAATATTTGTGTGTGAGTGGGCTCAGGGTGCGTGAGGTTAAAAATAAGCTCTGCTTCTTGTGGATTTCGACCCCTTGCTGACCTCACAGACTGTGGTCTGGTGGCGGGGGTTGTACACTCGAAAAGAGATAAAGGCATGAGAGTATGAGTCCAGGGGATAAAACATCAATAAGCCCCGGGAACAAGAGTGAATTAATAAAAATTGTCCCCATTCAATAAAGGACTTTTGTGAATGAATGAATGTTGAATGACTGTGAATGTGAGAGAAATTAAGTTAGAAAATTAGCTTTGCAAAAATAGATTAATATAATAAAGTATATGAGATATCCAAATCAGTGGTGCTAAATAATTAGTTGTTCTGTTTATGCAAAGTGTAATAGATGAAAATAGATAAATACTATAATCTAAATAAAAAAGTGGCTGTTATCAATGATTGGTGATATTTGAATAAGAATTAAAGAAATAGAGAAAAATTTGTATATGAGAAAACATTCAAATACAAGTTATAAGAAAAGGATAGAGGAAAATTAAATTAAATAGTATATTGAGTTTCCGTTGAAAGAAAGATTTGGAACTTGGAATTTGCTTCTTAAAATAAATTGACTAGAGGAGAATTATGGCCTCTCCAGTGGAAATGCTGGGGTTAAAATACCCTTTGTGTAAGGAATTAATTGATAAAATGTCAATCAAATGGCAAAAGAGAACTCAGGATATGATGACAAAATGGCCAAAAGAAGGAACATTTGACGTAACATTATGCGAAGAAATGGAAACTTTGATAAAAAATCATAAGATAAAGAATAAAAGCCTAAAAAGAAAAAATAGAGAAGCTAAACGAGAAAAAGAACAGGCAGTGCTGGCATTGTTCAAACAAGAGGGAGAAGATTTATTGAAAAGCATAAAGCAAGCAAGGAAAATAATAAAAGAGACAGACAAAGAAACAAAGAAAAAAGAGGAAATCTTTGCCAAACCATCTTCAAAAGTAATACCAGAAGGTCAATTTCCAATACTTAAGGGGATAGTAGAAGTATTAGGAGAAATGAAAATGGAGGGAAAAGTGGAGTTAGAAAAAGAAAAACAAACAAAACAAGATGTAAGACAAAAAATTACTCAAAATAAAGCATCTAAGCAAAGCTTGCCCTTAGATTGCTATAAACAGGCACGGACAGCATTAGAAAAAATAAAAACACAATATGAGGGAAAGCAAATAGAAAAGGAAGAGGAGGAGATTGATGCGGTGGCACAAATAATTGAGGATGAAATAGATAAAAGAATTAAAGAAACAGAACAATTAATAACAATTAATGTGTAATGACGTTCACTCTATTAAACAAAACCTTCCTTAACACATTAAATTGAGCTCTGACAGAAATGGTGGCCATCTTGAAAATGGTCGCCATCTTGAATTTGAGCGGCACACACCTTTTTCCATGACAATGTTCCTTGAAGAATATTTGTACCAAATTTCATGATAGCATCACCATTTGAAAAAAATATGTAAGGATTCAAGAGAAATGGCGGCCATCTTGAAAAATGGTAGCCATCTTGAATTTTTGAGGGACAAGCACCGTTTTCCAAAAAAACATTCTGAAGAGAGTATTTTCACAAAATGTTATGCCTACATCACTGTTTGAACAATTGACATAATGAGAATTTGACAGAAATAGCGGCCATCTTGAAAAAATGGCTGCCATTTTGAATTTTTGGGTGGCCAACGCCTTTTTCCCAAAAAGTGACCCTTAGAGAGTATCTGTGCCAAATTTCATGCTTTTATACCAATTTGAACGATTCTCTTGAAATATGCCATTAATCTGCTGCACTAAGAAGCAATTTCTAAAATTTCATTTTGTGTGTCAGGGCTCGTTAGATTGAACGGGGCCTTTAATCGAGCGCAGAGAGCGTTGTCATGTCTGGCGTACCAGTCACACAGCTCCAAAAAGTTCCCACGATTTGCAGAAGTTTCTCTCTCGTTGTGCCCTCTCAGTGCAAGTCCTTGTTTTCCTATATAGAGCAATATGTCAACAATGGATGTTGCATATTCACTATTGCTCTGCACTGTGGTCCTGTGAGATTCACTTAACTGTGCAGCGATGGAACCAGTAGCTTTGGTTTGCTCAAAGCAGTGCCACTGATCACTGCACTGACGATATGGTGCTCCGTCTGCGTGTTTCTGTAACTTTGCTAATATATTCTTCCAGTCACATACTCCATTTGCAATAAAAGCAGGATCTCTGTATGCACCACTAGAACTGCACTGAAACAATCTACATGGGAAGCAGAAAATCGCGTCTGCCTCTTTGCTGTATTCAATGAATGAATATGTCTTATAGTAATCGGACGAAAATGACCGGTTCTGCTTACCGAACAATGTTTTTGGGTATTCGGGCAAGTAGGGTTGTGATGGTCCAGTTTCCTTTGTGCCCAAATCCACAGGTGTGCTGCTTTTATTGGTAACACACTCAAAGATCCGTTCACAAGGCCTGGTGCAGCCAGACTCACCGAATGTATCTGTTGATATCTGTGAAGACGAGCTTTCTTCTAAGTTTTTGTCAGATATTTGCACACTTGAATTGGATGGGTAAGGGCTGTTGTTTAGATCGTTGCAGCTTGAAGTCTTTGTCTTGCAAAATGTTCGTATGTCCATTATGTCAGCTAAATTGGCTGCCAGCTCAAAATTAGCCTAATAGCCTAAATCACTTTTTTTTTAAAGCACATAAACCCGCGTTTTTAGGCGAGTGCCGGATATGGGCGTCATAAACTATTTTTAAAATGAATGAATTTGTATTTAAAGTGATCACAATTTAATAAAAACATTTTAATTTATGAATTATATTGCTTTCATTTATTTAAAAATTGTTTATTGAAAAAAAAAATCCTGCATAAATGAATTATCTCTGTGCGTGCGCACGGCATGCAATATACGTTTTCCACAGACCACAGCTGAGGCAGCCCAGCCGCGCTTATCATTTGGTTTTGGAGTGCAGGAAACTGATCCTAGACCAGCAATTATGGGCAGCTTTTCTTTATAAAAGCAACTAGTAGTAGCAGGCAGGCTGCATTTGAGAGAGAAAATTTTACTCGAATTGTATATTGCTAGTCTCAAGGCCTTACACACGCTCCGCCTATGCCTCAGAGCATCCGTTAACTGAATGAATTGAGACCTGAAAATCAGATAACATCAGCAATTTTCATTCAAGCAGCTGATTTCTGTAAATAAATGTAAAATTAAATGTATATTGCAGCACAGGGTGAAATCATTTACGATGATTTGAGACAAATATAATGTAAATTTAATATAAAACGATGTAAATGGCGCTCTGTGTCGCGGCAGGATTTTGAACAAGGTCAGCCGTTGCTGGGCGCCGCCGGTGTGTATACACTCATACAGAATGTGTTCGAATTTTAAAGACGTGGCACTGCGTGCGACCAGTGTGCGACCAGGCGCAGCCGGTGTGTGTACACTCAGAAAGAATGTGTTCGAATTTTAAAGACGTGGTCCGGTGTGCGACCACCTTTAAGGTGCTGTTTTCTTTGAAGTCGAAGAACTCTGTTCTTAATACTGGCGAGCTTACTTTTTTCGGGTGTGGACTTTCACTCTAGCTGCGCGGGCGCAGACGAGCGCTGCTGCGTCGTCTTCTTATTTGATAGATGTCCGCGGGTGCAATACTGCCACCTGAGAGGTCAACCAGGTACTGGCGCTGGAGTATTTACGTGTCATGTTATCATGAGTCCTATTCATTTTAAACATAGTGGTTATCGCCAATACCGGTATATTGTCACACTCAAATTAACACAATGTCGATATTTCATGCTTTGAATATCACGATTATCGTCAACACCGGTATATTGCGACACCCCTACTAGACAGCTACTGGCAAATGAGTTTGAAAAGGGTTGAAGCTAAACTCTGCAGGAAAGTGGATCTTAAGAGCCAGAATTGCCCAATTCTAATTTACAACATACACTGAACAAAAATATAAACGCAACGCTTTTGTTTTTGCCCCCATTTTTCATGAGCTGAACTCAAAGATCTAAGACTTTTTTATGTACACAAAAGGCCTATTTATCTCAAATATTGTTAATAAATCTGTCCAAATCTGTGTTAGGGAGCACTTCTCCTTTGCCGAGATAATCCATGCACCTCACAGGTGTGGCATATCAAATTGCTAATTAGACAGCATGATTATTGCACAGGTGTGCCTTAGGCTGGCCACAATAAAAGGGCACTCTAAAATGTGCCGTTTTACTGTATTGTGGGGGTCCGGTGGGGTCCGAAAACCAGTCAGTATCTGGTGTGACCACCATTTGCGTCACGCATTGCAACACATCTCCTTCAAATAGAGTTGATCAGGTTGTTGATTGTGGCCTGTGGAATGTTGGTTCACTCCTCTTCAATGGCTGTGCGAAGTTGCTGGATATTGGCAGGACCTGGATCCCAAACATGCTCAATGGGTGACATGTCCGGTGAGTATGCTGGCCATGCAAGAACTGGGATGTTTTCAGGTTCCAGGAATTGTGTACAGATCCTTGCAACATGGGGTGTGCATTATCATGCTGCAACATGAGGTGATGGTCGTGGATGAATGGCACAACAATAGGCTTTAGGATCTCGTCACGGTATCTCTGTGCATTCAAAATGCCATCAATAAAATGTACCTGTGTCCGTTGTCCATAACATACGTCTGCCCATACCATAATCCCACCTCCACCATGGGCCACTCGATCCACAACCTTGACATCAGCAAATCGCTCACCCACACGACGCCATACACGCTGTCTGCCATCTGCCCTGTACAGTGAAAACTGGGATTCATCCGTGAAGTGAACACCTCTCAAAATGAGACGGTTTCTGACAGTTTGTGCAGAAATTCTTTGGTTATGTAAACCGATTGTTGCAGCAGCTGTCTGGGTGGCTGGTCTCAGACAATCTTGGAGGTGAAAATGCTGGATGTGTAGGTCCTGGGCTGGTGTGGTTACACGTGGTCTGCGGTTGTGAGGCCGGTTGGATGTACTAATAATTTGGAGACGGCTTATAATAGAGAAATGAACATTCAATACATGGGCAACAGCTCTGGTGGACATTCCTGCAGTCAGCATGCCAATTGCATGCTCCCTCAAAACTTGCGACATCTGTGGCATTGTGCTGTGTGATAAAACTGCACATTTTAGAGTGGTCTTTATTGTGGCCAGCCTAAGGCACACCTGTGCAATACTCATGCTGTCTAATCAGCATCTTGATATGCCACACCTGTGAGGTGGATGGATTATCTTGGCAAAGGAGAAGTGCTCACTAACACCGACTTAGACAGATTTGTGAGTTCAGCTCATGAAAAATGGGGGCAAAAACAAAAGTGTTGCGTTTATAATTTTGTTCAGTATATAAGAAATCAAACGCAATCTTCGAGAGAGGGTAAAGGCCAAAGAGTGATGAGGCACAAATGGTCTGTGTGGTCTGGATTCAGGGCTATGATAATGTTCAGAGGGCTGTCTTTGGTAATAGTCAGCATGCTCACTCATAGGATGGATTGATGATCAGTCTGGCGATAGAGAAATTGATCTGGGAGGGGTGGGGGGGATTCGTCCTTTGAAGCTCTTTGAGATCTCGTCAATTCTGTTGACATTCTAACATGTCGTCTAAATGAGATCATAACATGAATCTCTATGATCTCTTGTTGGCTGTACTTTATTTATTGTGTGACAGTGAATTTGATGAGGTAGAGGCTTGATCCTTGCTCTTGCAATGATTCCTATTGATTAATTTTATGATTGTGGGGTTTCATGGAATGTCTGTCTTTATGAATAAGAGAAAATAGGGAATTTCGCAATTTCAAGGTTTAATGAAATGTTGTTGTCATCAGCAGTTTGGTAAAATAACAGTGTTGTATTTGTGCTGGTCAGACAAAGTCAGGGCATTGAAACAAAGATAATTCAATAAACACAGCTACTTTTTTATAACTATCACTTTATCTCCTGTTTTCTGTTTTTCCTGGCTTCCTCTGTCAACCTATCAGTTGATAGAAGAGTTTCAAGTTAACTTTCTGTGACTTGCTGTTAACTGGTTTCGGGTGGTTAACTTTCTGTGACTTGCTGTTAAATGGTTTTGGCATAGACATCTTCTGATGGGATCAGGTAATAAGAATGGATCATCCAATATTCCTGGAGATTTAGACTAACAATGATTTACCCTCCTGGAGCCCCAATGAACTGTTTTCCATTGTGCTCTGGCAGTATGTCAAGTCACCTTTATTTTTATAGTGCTTTTTGCAATACAGTTTAAAAGCAGCTTTACACTGATAACAGGAATATAATGCAACAAAGTTTGTTTCTGCTGTACAGCAGATTTAGAAGAAAATAGCATCATAGTCCAGATTAAGTAAGTTCAGTGATGGTTCATTTTTGTTGTAAAAAAGTTATTAATTTAGTTAGTTTATTTATATATTGCCGCTTTGGAGAAAACAGTGATGTCATCATCCAGCTCAGTTCAGTTCTCATATAATGGTGTCAGTGCATGCAGATCAATGATATTGTAGAATATTAAAATTTGTGCAGGTCTTTGCTATGTGCTAATTCTACCACAGGGATGAACTCTTGCACAAGTCTCTTTACTTTGTGTGGACATTATTATTGCTTTAGAATTAGCATCATCCGGCTTAATGGACCATGTTAAAGATTGTAGCATTTCAATGACAATGTAAAGGCACTTAGATATTAGGCCTATTAGCAATCACCAAAGAATGTTCGATTCGAAAAAATTATGTTCAATTGGTGAGGAAATATATATGCACAGACCACTCATAGACCACTCTTTATAATAATTAAAAAAGTCTTCACAAACTTAATAGATGCAAGTAGAGTATTTTAAAGGCATGTAGGTGTGGTTTTAGATGAAAGAAACAATAAAATATATGTATGCAAAAAAATATAACGCCAAGGAATAAATAAGAAACTCTATAACTGTCAATAGTCTAATAACAAACATTCAGCATTTAGGATTGTAATATAAACAGTACTAAAAATATATTTCAATAGTAGCTATATAAGATTAGCAAGCAGATAGCTGCATGCCGATAACATGCTACAGCTTAAGACAGGCTAGAGGCTAAAAAATGCACAAATACAGAAAAGGGAATAAAACTTACTATTAGTTGCACACACACAATATTAATCAACATTAATTACTATAGTAGTAAAGAACATCTTGGTTGAATTAAGCAACAGGTCATTCTATAATCATCATGGGACACGTGGCTCAACTGACTTTCATCATCACTATTGGTCATTAGCACAGGCTGGGTGCCAGTTGTAGGAAAGTGACTGCCTGATTAAAATCTTAAAAAAGGATGAGTTATACTATTGCATGAACACTACGGTATAAACATATTCAGCTGGCCCTCAATTTAAGACAACTACTGAGGAAAATATAGACCATGGGCATATAGCATGAAGCCGGTTTAGGTGGATAGCTAGGTGCTGCTATAGTGTGCTCTGTGTCCGGTTATATTCTACATAAGGATGCACCAATACCACTTTTTCCAGTCTGAGTCCGATACCAATAATTTCATCCATACTTATCATTACTTTCATCGATACTTTAGCTGGACAATAACTTTATCCTAGAGTTGTTGTAAAGCCTAAACAATTACCTAAACGGTAATTTCCTATTAACGTTGTAAAGCTGCTTTGAAACAATCCATATTTGTTAAAAGCGCTATATAAATTAAGGTCACTTGACTTAACTTGACTTGTAAATGATAAATCACGTTTGAGATTTGTGCTGGCTACTGTATACAGGCCACCAGGGCACCATACAGACTTTATCAAAGAATTTGCTGATTTTCTATTAGAGTTAGTACTGGCTGCAGATAAAGTCCTAATTGTTGGTAATTTTATTATACATGTAGATAACGAAAAAGATGCATTGGGATTGGCATTTAGAGACATTCTGAACTCTATTGGAGTTAGACAACATGTGTCAGGACCTACTCATTGTCATAATCATACTCTAGATCTAATATTATCACATGGAATCAAGGTTGATGCCGTTGAAATTCTGCAGCTGAGTGATGACATCTCAGATCATTATCTAGTCTCGTGTATACTTCATTTAGCCAAGGCTGCAAAACCGACTCCGTTTTACAAATCACCGTTTAGACCTATCACTTCTGCCACTAAAGATTGCTTTATTAATAATATTCCTGATCAGTTTCATCTCCTCAGCATCCCAGATAGCTTAGAAGAACTCGATATTGTGACAGAAACTTTTGACTCTCCTTTGCGCTTAAAGAAGATTAAAGAGAAAATAGTCCAATGAGCACATTCAGGCCCTTAAGAGAGCAGCCAGAAAAATGGAGCGCAACTGGAAGAAATTAAAGTTATTTTGCATTTCATGGAAAGAGAGCACAATTGCGTACAGAGAGGCCTTAAAAACTGCTAGATCGGGTTTTTCAACCCTATTAGAAGAAAATAAACAAAACCCTAGGTATTTATTTGAAATACCTTCAACCAGGGGCCCGTTCTTCGTACGTCGCTAACTCACTTAGCTGGATTTGATTGTTGGCGATTTGGCATGATCTTGGATTGTTTGGTTCTTCAACGCTCATCCCGGACTTGCTGTCATAGCAACATGTGCGCAAACTTAAACCTGCTCGGGAGCAGGTTTATTTCACGTTAACAGGATTAGATCCCGGCTTCATAAGCGGAGCTGATACGGGAAGTCCAGCGCAGTGCGATAGTGCACTTTCTGAGATATATATTTTTCTCGTGATTCGTGAGATTGTCGTTTTTTGTCACTTTTAGGTTTAAAAAACAGTTTTAGTTTTTTTTTTTTTGTGGCATTTCCAAGCCACTTAAGACCCAATGTTGTAAAGAATTTTTTTTTTTTTTAGGCTATCATAATTTTTTATGAAGATCATACAATCATGACCATGACGATTACATGTCACTCAGGCTTCACTAACGTGTTTTATGACCCTATTCCCTGACCCAAACCAGTTACAAAGCAGCTCTTGCCAGGACAAGGACACACAATGAAATTAACTTTGGCTAACTAAAGGGAAGATTTCAGTGTCTGAAAAGTCTGAGGGTTGCACACCTGACAGGGCCTGTGACATTGTTGCATGTGCCATATTACACAACATTGCCAAAAAAAAAAAAAAAAAAAAAAAAAAAAAAAAAACACTTTTCATTAAATGTTTAATAAAAGACAAATATGCTTAGTTCCTTGAGTTTTATTTCAATTGTTCTTTGTAAAGAAAAGCCAGTGGTCAAGTGCCTGTAACAAGAGATATTAGACACATGCCTCATGCAACAAATAAAAAGGAAAAGTTGGCTATACACTGCCCACTTGTAGGTCTATGTCTCCTCTGTCTGTGCAGACTCTTCTGTAGGCCTTTCTGTAGATGTGGAATCCTGCAACTTATATTGCAGCCATAAAGCATACAAGTATAAATTAAGTAAAGTTATTTATGCACTTGCAGGTAGGCTTGTTCCTACATATGACAGTTATCTGAGAGGGTTTATTCACTGTCCAGTGCAATGGAAACAAATGGACATTAGAAAGTCTTATACTTTCTTTCCTTTGAAGAGTTAGAAAATGTCCACTTACTGTACATATTTCAGCCACCACTTTCTTGGGAACAGATACAAGTGTTGTTGGTGTATTATATAAAAGTGCACAAAAGAGGAAAACACAATGTCATTACAATGAACAACACTCGGGAAAAATGTGATCAATAACTCATGGCAAAATATTTTTACATTAACATAAGTTTATCAGTTTTCACTTTCACAAGTCAAAGCAATTCATCATTACTCAAGATTTAACAGTTGAAATGACTATACGGCCTTAATTTAATGCAGCAAAAATTATTTTACAGTGTAGGCTATAAGATCTTTTCTATTTTTTTCTCAGCCTTTTTCTTGGTTGCTTTTATTAACAGAACACCATTTATTTAACAGTGCCTTTTATAAAAGAGACTATAATATAACTAAAAATTACCATTATGTATAATATTTTTGTACTTCACTTTTATTTGTTTCCATGTTAGCGACTGACATCATAATCATACACTATTCGTGTAGATTTTAACATACACGTAGATAATTCAAATGATGCGTTAGGGACTGCGTTTACAGATTTATTAAACTCCTTTGGGGTCAAGCAAAACGTAACTGGTCCCACTCATCGTCTTAATCATACGCTAGATTTAATTATATCATATGGAACCAATCCAACCGATATAGATATTATACCGCAAAGTGATGAAGTCACTGACCATTACATGGTCACTTGCATATTACGTACCGCTGAAATTTGTCATGTTGCGCCACGTTATCGACCAGGCAGAACAATCCTTCCAACAACTATAGATAATTTCTCATATAGCTTACCTGATCTATCTCAGCTGCTCAGTGAACCCAAACAAACAGATGAACTAGAGGAAATGACTAGCACTATGAGCACCATTTTCTCTGGCACATTAGACATCGTTGCACCAATTAGATTAAAAAAGGTTAGAGAGAAAACTAAAGCACCTTGGTACAACAGTGCTACGCATGTTCTAAAGAGAGAAACTCGTAATTTAGAGCGTAAATGGAAACAAACTAACTTAGAGGTCTTTAGAATCGCATGGAAAGACAGTATGTCACGTTATAAAAAGGCCCTAAAAGCGGCCAGGGCTGAGCATCTACGCAAACTAATAGAAAACAACCAAAATAATCCTAGGTTTTTATTTAACATCGTGGCTAGACTAACAAATAAACAGATGTTACCGAAGCAAAATATTCCGTTACAGTGTAGTAGTAATGATTTTATGAATTTCTTCACTGAGAAAATAGAAAGCATCAGAAACACAATTGTAAATGTACAATCTTTAATGGTGTCTTATGATTCAGCCTCAATTATCACCCCGCAAGAACAATTAGTATTTTGCAACTATAGGAAAGGAAGAGCTAAATAAACTTATTGCATCTAAACCAACAACGTGTTTATTAGATCCAGTACCAACTAAACTACTGAAACAAGTGTTACCTGTAGTGGAAGAGCCTCTTCTCAATATTATTAACTCGTCTTTATCCTTAGGTCATGTTCCAAGAATATTCAAGTTGGCAGTTATAAAAGCTCTCATTAAGAAACCACAATTAGATCATAATAATCTAGCAAATTACAGACCCATTTCAAATCTTCCATTTATGTCTAAAATTCTAGAAAAAGTGGTGTCTGCTCAACTGTGCTCTTTCTTGCAAGAAAATGATATCTATGAAAAGTTTCAGTCAGGATTCAGACCGCATCATAGCACAGAAACTGCGCTCGTTAAAATTACAAATGATTTACTTTTAGCTTCTGACCAAGGCTTTATCTCAATACTAGTTTTACCCGATCTTAGTGCTGCGTTCGACACTATAGATCACAAAATACTCTTAGACCGACTACAAAACTACACTGGTGTTCAGGGACAGGCATTAAACTGGTTTAGATCGTACTTATCAGACCGTTACCATTTTGTCTGCGTAAATGGGGAAAAATCGAAGATAACGTCAGTAAACTACGGTGTACCGCAAGGATCTGTGTTAGGCCCTCTGCTATTCTCAATATATATGCTGCCACTTGGTAATATTATAAGAAAACATGGAATTAATTTCCACTGTTATGCTGATGACACTCAATTATATATTTCATCACGACCAGATGAAAACAATAAATTATCTAAATTAACAGAGTGTGTTAAAGATATAAAATACTGGATGACATGTAATTTTCTGCTATTAAATTCAGATAAAATGGAGGTATTACTTATTAGTCCAAAAAACTGCCCACAAAATCTCTTACAATACAACTTTAATTTAGAAGGGTGTCCTGTTACTTTATCCTCTACAGTAAAAGACCTGGGTGTTATATTAGACCGCAACTTGTCTTTTGAAAATCATATTTCATATGTTACAAGAACAGCCTTTTTCCACCTTAGAAACATTGCTAAGCTACGTAACATGCTATCTGTTTCTGATGCAGAAAAGTTAGTTCATGCATTCATGACCTCGAGACTAGATTACTGTAATGCTTTATTAGCAGGTTGTCCTGCATCCTCAATAAACAAGCTACAGTTAGTCCAAAATGCCGCCGCTAGAGTTCTTACTAGATCAAGAAAATACGATCATATAACACCAATTCTGTCGTCTCTACATTGGTTACCTATAAAGTTCCGTATTAATTACAAGGTATTGCTACTGACTTATAAAGCCCTAAATGGTTTAGCTCCCGTGTATTTAACGGATCTTCTATCGCCCTACAATCCATCGTGCTCTTTAAAATCACTAAATTCGAGGCTTCTGGTCATTCCTAGGATATCTAAGTCCACTAAAGGAGGGAGGGCGTTTTCACATTTAGCTCCTAAACTCTGGAATGGCCTTCCTGATATTGTTCGAGGCTCAGACTCGCTGTCCCAGTTTAAAACTAGATTAAAGACGCATCCTTTAGCCAAACATTCACATAATACTTACCTCTTATACTACAGTTGAATCAGATTGAATGCATTAATATTGCGAACAGCAGCTACGCTAATTATTTCCCATATGCTTTTCTGTTGTTATCTCGGGACGCTAGTCCTGAGGTAAATACAGATCATCAGCTCCAGTTTGTATCCAGCCTCTCATGGAAACTACAGATTCTCCAACACCCGTGCAGAGACGACTCGGCGCCTGTGAAGAGACGACTCGACGCTGGCGATATGTTTATGCCCTAAATCAATACGTGATTAACTAACTGTATTTCTCTATGTACATTTCTGAAATGCACTTTCTGTAAAGCTGCTTTGAAACAATATGTATTGTGAAAAGCGCTATACAAATAAATTTGAATTGAATTGAATATTCGTTCATTGGCCAGAGGAGAACTGGCCCCCCGACTGAGCCTGGTTTCTCCCATGTTCGCATATTGTGATCACAAAATTCTGTCCAGTTGATAATACCTAGAATATCAAAATCTACTGCAGGCAGCAGATCCTTTTCCCATTTAGCACCTAAACTTTGGAACAGTCTTCCTAACATTGTCCAGGAAGCAGACACACTCAGTTTAAATCTAGACTAAAAACACATCTCTTTAACCTGGCATACACAACACATTATCAATTTCTCTAATTCAAATCAGTTAAATTATTGTTAGGCTGCATAAACTAGGTCAGCTGGAACCGGGAAGACTTCCCTTAACACCTGATGTACTCGTTACATCATAAGAAGAATGGCATCTATGCTAATATTAGTCTCTCTGTTTATTCCGAGGTTTACCGTAGTCAGCTGGATCCGGGACATATCCAGATCAGATGATGAACCTGCACCTAGACACGACCACAACACATCCCTGAAGTGTCAGCAGAGACCGTGTCAACTTGACTATCCCCTGCGAAGGCCTCATTGACAAAGTTTTTTTCCCCTGTACATATGAAAACATTCTAATAATGATTCCCGTTCAAAAACTTTAACCCATGTCAAAGTTTGCATTCTCAGGCCACCAAAACGCTGTTGTCATGTAAACAAATGGCCAGAATGCATTAAAAGATTTCTGTTTTCAGTTGAAAACGGTGTCGTGTAAACGGACCCAAAGTTAATACCTAATGATTTTTACAATGGAAATGTAATTTTCCAAAAAAAAAAAATTATAATTACAAACATAATACATATTCCATTTAGTCTCTCAATTATTGAGCTAAATGGAGTAAGTATTATGTTTGTAATTTAGTCTCTCAATTATTGAGCTCCCCTCCTTTCATAATTTTTATGGGCAGAATTTCTAGGCGCAGCCAGGGGCCGGAGGGTGTCAGGATTTCATCTCTGCTTTTTGCGGATTATGTTGCCGTGTTGGCCCCATCAGACCAGGCCCTTCAGCATGCACTGGGACGGTTTGCAGCCGAATATAAAGCGGCTGGAATGAGAATCAGCACCTCCAAATCCGATGCCATGGTTCTCAGTCGGAAAAGTTCCTGCCTCAAGAGGAGGAGTTCAAGTATCTTGGGGTCTTGTTCACGAGTGAGGGAAGGACGGAACGGGAGATTGACAGATGGATCGGTACAGCTTCTGCAGTAATGCGGTCGATGTACCAGTCTGTCGTGGTGAAGAAAGAGCTGAGTTGCAAGGCAAAGCTCTCGATCTACGTTCAATCTACTTTCCTACTCTCACCTATGGTCATGAGCTGTGGGTCATGACCAAAAAGACAAGATCCCGGATGGCTGGGTGCTCCCTTAGAGATAGGGTGAGGAGCTCGGTCACTCAGGAGGAGCTCAGAGTAGAGCCACTGCTCCTCCACATCGAGAGGGGTCAGCTGAGGTGGCTCAGGCATCTGTTCCAGATGCCTCCTGGACGCCTTCCTGGGGAGGTGTTCCGGGCACGTCCCACCGGGAGGAGACCCCTGGGAAGACCTAGGACATGCTGGAGGGATTATGACTCCCGGCTGGCCTGGGAACGCCTTGCTGTTCCCCCGGAAGAGCTGGAGAAAGTGTCTAGGGAGAGGGAAGTCTAGGCATCTCTGCTTAGACTGCTGCCACCGCGACCAGGCCCCAGATACGCAGAAGATGTATGTATGTAATTATTGAGCTCATAATCACTGCATGCTAACTGGCTATGCTATTTAAAGTTGTTTTAGATGAAGCTAATTAAACAATGAATTTCAAATGCATCTTAGCATTTATTTCAGTCAAGTAGCAAAAAGTACTAAAGAAAAATCACACATTAGATTTCAAGTGTTTCTCCTACATAGCAATGAAAATAAATACAAACTTATTGGTAACTTTTTGTGAACTCTATTGCTTCTCAGATTCTCAAATCAAAAGCTGGCATTTCAGACACAGATGAGACTGATTGCATTTGAGGCTCAGTTCACAATTTATTAGAATTTTTTATTCATACAATGTAAACATTCAAACAGAATCTGACAATCTTTCAGTATACAGAAGCTTACCTACACTCATTTGGCACTTGACAAGTTTCAAATTGTTGCCAGAAACCTTGTAGAAAGAACATAGTTCTTAACCGAAATAACAAGTGTTCATAATGTTTAGAAATGATAATTAAAAAAAAAAATGTTTAACCACTTACAAAAACACTTGGACCAGACCATACCAAGGACAGTTTTGTGCTCCAGTATAGCAGCAAAAATATTTATTAGAAATAAATGTTCATTAGGAAAAGTTTGATAAGTATATCAAACGTTATGACAACATCTGTTCTGTTAGTAAAATAAACAACCAACAACTTCTGATCTGAGAGGATGGAAGACTTTAGTCCATTGGAAGGAACCCTATGTAGACTGCCACAAACTGTAATGTTAAACAAGAAAATTTATAATTACAACTTAAAAGATGTTTTATGGATGCATTTTGATGCGATTATTACATACCCTAATAAAAGTGCCTCATTTAAAAAAGTCCAATAACCTCTCCACTCTCAGTGTTAAGATCAATGTCATAGAAACATGGTCGAGTAGGAAGGCCAGGAATAGTCGGCATCTGCATAAAATTATGAACATTTAGTTTAGATGGTACCAATCAAATTAAAACTACTGTTTTTACATAATAACAGATTGAATAAAAGAATGAACGAACAGTTATTTAAACAATCAGGAAAATCCTCTGAGGGGTTGAAAAAATTAGGTGCATAATGTTAAAAATGTACATATTACGCTACTTACTGTGCCAACCAGTGGGTAGAGAAAGCCTGCCCCTACACTGGCACGAATGTCACGAATGGGGAGAACAAATCCAGTGGGGACGCCTTTCTTTTCAGCATCATGTGACAGAGACAGATGAGTTTTTGCCATGCATATGGGGAGACTTGAAAAACCCTTGAGGGAGACAAAAAAAGCTGTATAAACATAATGGTAATCTCATGTTTAAGGTTCTCTAATGAGAGACAAAAATTCCAAGTTCAAAATCCCACTCTCTTTACTTTACAGGGTACAATCAATCTGCTATTCATACCTGTTTGCTATACAGGTCCACCTTTTGCTGAGCATCTGGGAGAAGTTCAATGTCATCTGCACCATAGATCTTCTGCGCAATGATTCTGATCTTGTCTGCAATGGGTAACTAAGATAACAGCAAAAATAAATAAGCAAATGGTGTGTGAATGGGTTAATTTGAAAAATATGGCAGTAGAGTAAACCCTCTAATATTGTGTAAAACATGTCTCCTTGCAAATTTGTTTTATTTATAAAAAAATAATATTAATAATGCTACAACACTAACATTCTTATTTTTTACCTTAATGTCATAAAGAAATTTGAAGCTGCTGGGTAAATCTGCAGCTTTTTGTACTGCTCTAGCCAGATCTACAGCACCGGCGCCCCCATCAGCCCAATGAGAGCAATGCACTGCATCAAACGCTCCTGCCTCTTTGGCTAGTTTACAGATCAGATCCAGTTCAGCCTTTGTGTCTGTCCTGCAAACATGAGACAGCAAGATTTAGTTTGAAAAGCATATTAGCTATACAGCAGTTTGATTTACATTGTCTGTGCAGAAAATAAAACCCATAATTCCTAAATGATGTTTAACTTCATTCAATATCAAGAACCTTTACTCGAAGAAATAAATATAGTCACAGTCAAACCTGTTGTTGGCTTAATTTTAACAGGATATGGTAATTTAGTCAGATTAATCATGTATGGCCTTCAATCATATGTACTAAGTGCAATGTTTTAATTGTGTGTTGTCTGTGTACATGTGCCATCTGATGTCTTTGGCCATTGCATCTTAAAAATCCTGACCATCTTGACAGCTCTTCTTGACATTCATAGGAGACGTAAGAAATATCCATTACACATACAATTTGTAAACTGAATGATTCAATCACGAATCAAACAGATCTGGTTCACAATGATCCCATTGCAGCAGTAAATGGCATACTGAAGGTAAACTTTCAGTGAACTTAAATGAGAGACTTTAAATGTGCTGTTTTTTGTTTTGTTTTGTTTTTACACAAAATATTGTACTGTTTCAGAAGACCTATTTTTGGGTTAGCTATTCCTTCAGAAGTGGTTCAAGTTAGAAAAGTGTGTCTTGAGACTAGCTTTTTTTTAAATGCAAGGCGTCATGTGTGTTATTAGGGCAAAAAGCACATTCTTTCGGTTACATATATTTTTCAATCATCTCTGTCCATCGTAAACTATTATAGAACTCTGACCAACTACTCAATACACAAAGCTTTTGGAATTTCAATAGACGCTATATATGCTCTACCATAAGACACATATATTTATCTTGAATATCTATACTCTATAGGTTTATTCAGCAGATGCAGTCTTACTTGAAAGCATTGACAGCTACAACTACTGGAACTCCAAATAGCTGAGCATTCTCCACTTGTTTCCTCATGTTACTACAGCCGGCTTCCAGCAGTGCCAGATTCTGTAAGAGTTCAAACCACTTTCATCAGAACCACATCAAGTTTCACTCAGAACAGTTTAAGTGATTTATCTTGTATAGTTCAATTATATGTAGATTCTTCAGCATCTAAGATGCCACTTACACAATGCAGCTTGTTTTATTACGCAAATGACGAGCACATAAAAAAAAAAAACACTCAAGGTGCGCCCCAAATCATGTACTTGTGCACTATTCTGAGTCATTTTGTAGTATAAATAGTGCGAGTAGTGCGTTCACACTGAAAATTCTAAAAAGAAAAAGTGCACTTTAAATACCCAGATGATGCACTTATGTAACCGAAAAAACGAAGTGTGTAATGTCGGACACTTCATGCACTCAACTGTCACAGCTTTAATTACATAGCGGAGGGGGAGGGGCTATCAGACTACAATGTTGAAAGACAAAATAAACTTAAAAAAAAAAAAAGTTCACAGTTGAGTACACGTGTATGGTGCGTAATTTGGGACACAGCTTCAGACTCAGAGGTATTCTCTCAAGTCTCGAGTCTTTTGCAAATGTTGACACTTTCTGTCTCCCCAACTAAAGAGCATGAACTGGCACTGTTTCAATTAATGTTTCAATTAATTGTTTCAATTAATTAAAGGGATAGTTCACCCTAAAATGAAAATTAAGTCATCATTTACTCACCCTGGTGTTGTTCTAATGCCGAATGCCCTTCTTTCTTTTATGGACCACAAAAGGAGAAAAAAATAAAAAATAAAAATAATAATTGTCCTGCTCGCGCTCATCCATATAATGGCAGTGAATAGTGAGCCGTATCAATCTTTTTAGAAAAGACGCACAATTATCACAGAATGATCCCATGCAAGATGTGAAATTTGATTTAAAATCGAAATTGAATGTATTATTTAACAAAATTCTTGACCTTGGCCGTTGGTCTTCTCTGCACGGCTACACGACGTGCACATTCGTGAGACTCGATTAGCACCGCAGTCCACTCTGTCTCGCCCAGGAATTTTTTTTAGAAATTAGATTGAACAAAAAGTGACATTCTCTGAGGTGAATATATCCGCTGAGTTTGTCATAAGAAGTCATCGCGTTCATATCTGTCAACTGTCATTCTGACTTTCATCAGACATTTGGACTTCCAGTCTGGTGACACAGATGCTTTTTTGGGATTTCTAGGCATTGTATTTCATGTCTTGTTTTTGTTACATGGGATTGTTCTGTGATACTTTTGCATCTTTTTTTAAAAATGCTTGATGCTGGTCACTATTCACTGCCATTATATGGACAAGCATGAGCAGGACATTTCTTAAAAATTCTCATTTTGTGGTCCATAAAAAGAAATATAAGAGCATACAGAAAGTATTCTGTATACAGCATTAAACCTACACCAGGGTAAATGATGTAAATGAGAGTAAATGATGACTTAATTTTCATTTTATTTCATTTTATAAAGGGTGAACTATCCCTTTAATGTCAATAATCCAATGTTCTGGAGTGACTCCTGTGATTCGCTCTCATATTTAAATCTGGCTGGCACTCTCAAAATTTTACAGTGTGTATGTGGCCTTTCATTAATGCCTACACTGGAGGAAAATAATTTCATTAAGCAGATAAATGCATAGACAAACAGCTATAAAATCAAACATTTGGTATATACATTGACCAAAATCTGACATCATGCTATGAGTAATTTTATATTATATGGTGATGGTATACACCATTGATCAAAAAGGTTTAAAACACCTCAATTTTTCCAATTTTTATATTTTAAGTTTAATGTTAAAATTAAAGCATTATAATTAATGGAATTATGTTTATTAATAAAGTAAATAAAAAACATTGGTGGCATTCTTTATACAATATAAACTTACACTTGACTTGCTTAAGTGTGGATCTGTTGTTTGCTACTGTAGCGAAGATGAACATACAGTAACTTGCTCGCACTTTCAATAAACAAGGCTAGACTTAATTACATACTGTATGTAATCAAATAACTAATTAACTCTGGAGATGCAGTGGCTGTATTGTCATCTGTATAGACTATTGACTGAACTCATTAATAACTTAAATTATACGTTTATCTCTGTAAAGCTGCTTTGAAACAATCTACATTGTTAAAAGCGCTATATAAATGAAGATGACTTGACTTGACCTGGCTTAAATTTCCATAACTAAATGGTGTTGTAAAATTTTTGACTCGTAGCGAACATCACAACATAGTCATCTTTCCTTGGAAATTCTATCCAAATAGGTTATACATTTTCATACAAATAGACCATACATACAGTGGGGTTTTGGACAACCTCACCATAAATCCTTTTTCTTCTCAGCATAAATTAATTAAAGCTTGGCTAGCAAATGAAGACTAGCAATAATTATTTTTTATTGGAAGACAAAATAGCAATTTATACAAGTCACAGTCAGGCATGTGCCTTTGGCAGCTATGAAGTCTGATTACTGGATTCAATTTGTCCCAGGTTTCTTTTTTGAAGGTGTGTCAGCATACGTTCATGGCTTTATTGGTTGATACTGGACTGATGAGATACAAGCTATCTCTGTGACGGAGAAGTTAACCTACAGTATTCTTTGAGATTAAAGTCACACAAAATAACAAATGTGTAATGACTGGATTGAATTAATCTCCTCAAATTTTAATATATATTTACATGTAAAAGAAATGGAATTATTTGCACATTAAGGCTGGAATACACTGAACAGATTTTAAAATGCTACACATCAAACACTTGCAAACTTTAAAATTGGTTACAGAGAGAAACTGGGCATCATACACTACCAGACTTACAAGTCATACTGAACACACGCCTACATGCTGACTCCTTCAGACTACACTGATTTGTAGTCTGAAGGAGTCAGCATGTAGGCGTGTGTTCGGTATGACTTGGCAAAAAATATAAAATATTAAAAACAAAAATGCCCTTTTGTTAACAGCCAGGTTTGTTCTTTGCGAAAAAACAACAAAAACAGTGCTGTTTTGTTTATATTTATTTGTTGCGCTTTCTGTAAAATTAATAGAATTTTAATTTTTAAAATAAAATAAATCTGAAAAAAAAAAAGTTTTTCCAGCCCGTTTGACCACCTAAATGAGCATTCCTTACAAAGCATAAATCTGTATTCAAAATTAATACTGCAATATGTATGTTAAGGTGCTCCTCCACCAATGGATCTGTTGTTTGCTACTGTAGCGAAGATGAACATACAGTAACTTGCTCGCACTTTCAATAAACAAGGCTAGACTTAATTACATACTGTATGTAATCAAATAACTAATTAACTCTGGAGATGCAGTGGCTGTATTGTCATCTGTATAGACTATTGACTGAACTCATTAATAAAAGTGATTATTTTTCCAGCTACTCAAATCCCCACTTTAAAAACTGGAAATACCAGAACACATTTCAAAGACTACTTTATCTACAAGTTCCCAGACTAGCAGAAAAACATTAAAAATCTTACAGTACCTCTTCAATATATTCTTTCGGAAGAGGCGCACCTGCAGTGACCTATAGAAAAGATACAAGCAATGCACATTAATAACTCCCTGTACAAAATTATATGTACAAGAGGTGAGGCAAAATTTCAAACAGCATGAAACTAAATCATGCCAACAATGTTCACTTAAATTTTTTATTTCTCTCCCACGACACAGTAAAGGGGTTATTCTCAGACTCACCGTTGGCCCACCTCCATGCATCTTAAGTGCTCGAACTGTGGCAACCAAGACCACAACATGAGGCTTGAGACCAGAGTAGCGACACTTGATGTTGAAAAATTTCTCCATCCCAATATCTGCACCAAAACCTGCTTCTGTGACTGCAAGAATACAACAAAAGTTTTTTAAACCAAACTGTCTTTTTAATTGACAAAACTTTAGTTTTGAAAAATTGCCAAATTATATTGACTCTTCATAGATAGATTTAAATTATGACAATAACAAAGTTCTTTCATCTGTGTAACTTACCCACAAATCCCTGAGGTCCAACAAGTTTCAGAGCAATTTTATCAGCCAAGATTGAGGAGTTTCCATGCGCAATGTTTGCAAAAGGTCCAGCATGAACAAACACGGGGTTTCCCTAAACAATTGTTCATACAACAGCTTAAGACACAACTCTAAAGCACCCGAGAAAGAAGTGACAAGAAAACAGCGGCAAAACTGAGCTAAGCAACTAGTGGATTTGAGCATGAAGTAGAGAAGATGTATCTATGAAGCCTTCAAGGCCTGTGTAGCTCTAGGTGATTCACATATTAAATTGAATATAGTACACACAACCCAGGACAACTCCTCTTACCTCTAGTGTCTGCATGAGGTTTGGCTTGATGGCATCTCGCATGAGTACTGTCAGAGCTCCACATACTCCCTAAGACACAATCATTACAGAATCAAAACATTTAGACATTTTAATTTGAGATAAAATGAGGCATATGACAGCAGCACACCAAATCCTCTGTGGTGACAGGCTGACCACTGCGACTGGTGGCCACCACCATTTTTGCAAGTCTCTGCTTCATGTCCTCCAGACTGGTGGTGAGAGCTAAAACTGCCATAATCTCACTGGCCACAGTAATGTCAAACTGGGCCTGCAAAACAAAACACAAAAAAGTTACGTGGCCTGGTCTGCTAACAGAATAAAATAAAATGTTCATCATTACAATTGATTGCACATGAATGTTCTGCCCGTTTCAAACTTATCTAGCATCATGCATTGTGTTTACAAAGAAATGACTGTCATTAGCTAGTTACATGGCTCACTTGGGAAATAATTAAATATTAAACTATAATAACTTGTGAGTTATTACATTTTTTTTTTACAACTACAGAGTTCTTATGCAAGGTTCTTCAAACAAGAACACATTTCTTATGCAGTGTTTTTTAATTGGTCTACATATCTGGTAGACATCTTTGTCCATTGCAGTCTTGCGCCACATTGCTGCATTATAATGCAAGGGTCAAAGTTTGAGATTTTCCGCATTTTCTTTAGGTGAACTAACTGGCATCGTTTACAGTGGCTGTAGCGATGCTGTATTCAAGCCAAAGGAAAGCAGAAAATAATCTGTACTGGAGGCTCTACCTCAGACAAAAATCATGTGAAAAACATGTTCACTCTGCAAAAGGGATTTTGTTCCAGCTTTCTATTACATTCTTCCAAAAATGTAATGTTTTAGATTTTCGTTCTTTTAAAGTCCAAAATGTCCTCAAATGTCACATTATTCAAGGACCAAGAACATGTTATGACCTTATTATTATGGCATACATGTACTGAATTAATATGGTCAATTTTATGTTCTCGAAACTCTTAAGAAATATTAATTCCAGTCGCTTCATTTTCCCCAGCTGCCTAAAATGAAAAATGTATTCTGGACATATGTTCAAAATAAATAAATAAAAACAATTTGCAGTCTGCAACTGCCCATATCTATTAGTGAAAAAATAAATAAATCTAAAGTTACTTATAAAAGGCAGACATGGTAACACTTGAACCCATTACTGCAGAAAGACATGAAAGACATTTTTACATTTTCAGTATATGATTGCTACCAAAGCAGTTACTTTCAACATCAACCAACAAAAACAAAACAAACCAAAAACATACAAGATCTTAGTTTGAAATATGCTTTGTGAAAGTCAATGTTAAATGAATCAACATTGACTTATAGATAATTATACAAGAGTTGCCTAATTATTTCTGCATTTGCATTGAGTTCCTTTAGGTTTTTGAAACCTATAAGCAAATCAATAGCTGTGCTACTGTGTATTATTGGCCACATTTATGCAGTGGTATAGTTTGCAACTAAAGCCACACATCCTTATTATATCGGTGTTCAGTGTTCTTCTGGCATTCTTGATTAACTTGAAATTACTGTCATTAGCTAGATACATGGTTCACTTGAGAAGTATTAAATGTGACAAGAACACAAGAATTATTTTTGTGTCTCAAGTGGACATCTTTGTCCATTGAAGTGTCTTGCGCCACAAGTGCTGCATTACAATGCCATGTCAGTGTTTTTTTAGATGCTCAGCATTTTTTAAGCGTAGTCCAGCGGTCATTGAACACACTATGGCAACACTATTTGGATGGTCCCTTTTGAGCATTATGTTGACTAATGGCACTTTTCCAGTACCAGCTCAACTCGACTCGACTCGTCTCGGCTCAGCTCACTTTTCGCTCTGTTTTCAATTGCAGATAGTACCTCCACAATAGTACCTGGTCGTCATAGCGACGCCACAGGAAACTGCCGTGACATAATCATCTACGCGACACACACCTGCTACCCACACACACAGGACAATGGAGGAAATAGCGTCTGGCGCGTGCAATGATGACGCAGTGAATAGTGACGATTCTCTCTGACCAATCAGTAGTCTGCCGTGTTTTCACGTCACATTTTAGTATCGCCTCAGCTCGCTCAGAACCTCGCCGGAGATGATACGAAAAAAAGTACCTGGAAGCAGGTACAGGTACAACTTTTAAACAAGGAAAACCAAACAAAGGCGAGTCGAGGCGAGGCGAGGCGAGCTGGTACTGTGTAGTGGAAAAGCGCCATTTGTAACGTTGAACCTACGTGTCAACTAACTCTCATTACAGTATTAGTACACAGTCTGCTTAATATCTGCTAACTCTTTATTGTGATGCTCCTCCAACAGACATTCTACTGACTATAAGTAACTTTGCAACTACGTCAACTTATTCTAACAGTCTACTAATAGTCTACTAACAATCTAATGAGAGTTAGAAGAGATGTAGGTGCAATGTTCCTTATAGTCAACAGAATGTGTTAAAAAGACCATCAAAATGTGAAGTGAAGCCAACACTATTTATTTAAAGGTGGGGTATGTGATTCTCTTTTTGTCCATTTTTTCAAAATCACTTGAAATCCTATTCCTAACCCACTTACAGCCACTGAGTTAGCACTGAAATGAAAATGAAGTAATTTAATCATCTGTGGAACGGGCAGGACTCGAAAAACTCGAGCCAATCATTTCCAAGACCACCTAGAATCATTGGACAGTAAGTTCGTCAATCAAACGGTCGTACCATACCCCCCCTCCCCCTCCCTCCACATGAATGGGTGGAGTCAGGGCCAGCGTTGGAGGAAAGAAGGTAGGACCATTTGAGTTGTGTATTTTCAAAATCTGCCGGCCGTTTTGCAAATCCCATACCCTACCTTTAATTTAGAATTTAATGTGTTAAGGTAATTATTGAATTCTAAAAAATAATTAAATATTTTGTTTCAGACAACTGAAGTGATGTAGGCTGTAGACAGTGAGGTGGCTGGTCAAACTATGTTTGATCATACCTGTGCATGCTTGTGTTCATCAGTGTATAAAGCATTAGGTAATATGTGTGATGCTCACAGTTCTGGTAAAGCCCTTCTCAGTTGGAGACTGGCCAATGGTGATTTTTCTCAGAAAACGATCATTTGTGTCCAACACTGTGATAAAAACCAAAAAAGATTTACATTTCACCTAAATGTGAAGATACAGCAATTCATAATGTTCTGTAACACCATCAAAGCCAATAGCAATCTACAAAAATGTTCTAGTTTTATAGATTCAGTTTTCTCAGCTTGAATTCAGTTTGATATTAATTTTAGCTTATTCATGTCCTTAGCATAAATTGCAAGAAAAACAGAAACAACAATACACATTCTATCGCACCTCGCTGCCATGTGATGGACTCAGGGTCCATGTCCAGCCTGACGAAGCGTGTGATTTCCTCCTCTGTTAACGTGCTGGGGTCTGTTTTCTTTATGCCTAGTTTCTATGGGTACAAGAACATCAAATATATTAAATTACAGAAAGCATGACAAAGTTTATATAAGCAAATCTAATGTAAAGATTAGTTTTAGGATGTGTTCACACTTGTAGTTCGGTTCTCTTGGTTGTTTTGGTCTGGACCAAAAAAAAAAAAAGAAAATTATACATTTAGTCCTGGTTAGCTTTTATAAACTATATATTGCAGCAGACCTTGTCAAACATCCAAAACTCTGCTGTGTGCTGGGCTAAATGCGCTGACTGTATGTGCGTACATATGACTGCTCGTGAAGATCTTATAAAATGTGTAAAGGAGTCAAAACAGCGGAAGTCACACACAAAAGAATATCTGCTGCGAGAAGACGCTGTTCTGATGCCTGTAACGAATTGTAATGGGCAACATCACGACTATGACGGGAAAAAACAGATATGCTTGAGCATTCGGTCCTTTTTAGGGTTGCATCTTGTGACATCATGTCCTGTTTTGGTTAGTATGCATGTCTTTGGTCTGTTTTGGTTTATATTTTAGTAGAGCCACATTAGAGTTAATTTGAAAGTGTACAGACACCCATCTTTTCAGGGGTCTCGGTGCGCACCAGGGTTCGGATGGCAGCGTCAAATGAACCGCACTAACAGAGCAATCACACCAGGTGTGTTTTTAATCGAACCAAACCAGTCAAGTGTGAACACACTCTTAGAAAGGGGGATATGAAATGACACACACACACACACACACACACACACACACACACACACACACACACACACACACACACACACACACACTTTTTACCTCAAGTCTGTTGATCTGAACTGGGGAAAACTTCCTCTGACCTTCTGTCAGGGGTACCAAGCGATTAAAGAGAGCCTAGTGCAGTGATAGAATAATATTTAGCAGTTGATTTGGACAGCACACTTAAATTGCATATCTTCTCAGTTTTAATTCATCTTAGCACATCCTCACTGTTCCCCACATTAATTAAAGGTCAACATTTAAGGACACAGCCATGGTCCCTATTTTGTATAAAAGCAATACAAGAGCTCTGCTTAGAACACCGTCTGTGATAAAGAATTTTGCCACAGTCTTTCTCTTTTGCACTGTTGTGAGTCTGATAATAGACTGAAGGGGAATAAAACTTTTAATGCACTTCTATGAATACTGACTGGGCGAGATACTTAAGCGAGGAGAGAAGCAAGTGATTAAGTATAATTCATTGGAATTATTAATGTGACAACTTTTGACCTTTCAAGGTTTTGACCAGTTTTGAGACTCACTCACAATTGTCATTTGTCCATGATTTTAGTTCTTTAAATTTTTCTTTGCTTCGTCATAGCCAGGTTACAGAACTAAACTCAAATTATTTAGGCCTAAAATAAATCAATGCTGCCATTGGACTAAAAAAAAAACACATACAATACATGATAGCTGAGTTACTAAAATGAGCTACCCACAGATAAACTGTTCAGGGGTGATGCATGTAGGTTACAGTAAGATACTGTATGAACAGTCATTTTTATTTACTAAAAAAAGTCATAATAATAGGTATGTCAAGATTAAATCATTGGAGCATTTCAAGCATTTTCAATTTAGAATGAATTTCAATTCAGAGACATTAAAAGAAAAAAGAAAAAACAGCAAAAATAAATAAAGTTAAAAAAACCTTTTGTTTTACATTTAAATGTCCAAAAATTCTTAAAACAAAAAGGTACAAAAGGTAACACTGCATTGTTTCATAGATTCTATCTTAAACTTTGTCTTAATCACTCACACCAACTTGCTCTGCCAGTGCAGGAAGACAAAATGCACTCAAAATTAAAGATATTCTCTGAAAACCTAATATCATATGTGGTGTTGTTTTATCAATATATCATTGTGGTCCTGTTTCAAGTATTTTTAGATATTTTAACTGGAAAATTAGACAAAAATACTTTAAACAATTTTTTTTGTTGTGTGCAGTATATTGACTTCTAAAAGCACTTTTGTGCCTATCCAATGCTTTTGTCTGCAAAAAAATCATCTTTAATTTCTTTATTTGGAGCATTTCAGAGTAGTTTTATCCATAAATGTTAATACACAATTAAAACGCAATTAATTTGATTAAATAATCAGCATGTAATTAATTAGATTAAAACATTTAAATCAACTGACAACACTAATCATTTTCCAACAATCACACCAGAATATGATTTCCGTGATCAAATAAATGACGACAGACATTACCTTATCAGACTGGGTGGCTTCATGAAAGATACGAGCATCAATTGCAGCAGCTACTAGGTTATTGGCTGCTGTGATTGCATGAATGTCACCAGTCAGATGAAGATTGAACTAAGAAGAAAAGACCATCAGTGAACACATGATTTCACTCATCTTTATTAATCAACCAAGCAGCTGACAAAAAAAGAAAAAATACCTCTTCCATGGGAATAACTTGAGAGTAGCCCCCACCAGCAGCACCACCTACAGACATGAGAATTGAGGTAGTCATTTAATTTTTCTTATTACATGGCTTGGTTGAATTCCAATGTAGAATGCGGTCTGTTATTTCTTGATAACAGACCGTTGCAAAGTATAAGACACCGTTGCCATGAAAAACAGAGTGTTGCTATGGACGCAGGATTCTAACCGTAGAGACGGAACAGACTATTTTCTTTAGCGGAAGCAATACAATCGTTTTTAAATCAATATTTTGTGTAAAATTATTGATTTATTTGGTGGGTAGCCATGTAATAAGCGGGATAATGTAGAGCGAGGCGGTTGTTATAGCGAATACAACCCCTTCAGGCTGATTCAAGACCCCTCCGCTTCACGTCGGGGTCCAGATCAGCCTGTCGGGGTTGTATTCGCTATAACAACCGCCTCGCTCTACATTATCCCTTACATAGTTGCTCTCACTTCTATGCAAACTGACAAAAAATCATCATGATTGCACAGGAAATTCACTTGCCATGTGGCATTTCCTGTGCAAGCGAATTTCCTGTGCAATCATGATGATTTTTTGTCAGTTTGCATAGAAGTGAGTGAATTTGGTATGTGGTACTATAAATCAAATGCTTGGTAAACAAAACTTGGTACATCGTTTTTTTTTATACATTTTTGACCAAACTTTAACCTCAATGGTAACCAATTGGTATATGACTGTCTTATCAGCAAAATTTACCTTTTATGCCAAACGTTGGGCCTTGTGATGGTTGGCGCACAGCTGCAAACGCATTAAGTCTGAGATGAGCCCCGAGTGCTTGAACCAACCCTATTGTAGTTGTGCTCTTTCCTTCACCCAGAGGAGTTGGAGTAATTCTACATTAAACAAAATGTTACTTCCTTGCACAAGTATCAAAATCTCCAACCCAATAAAACATGAGTTTGATTTTCATCTCTTAGAATAACACTTGACAGAGACAGAGAAAAAGATTACCCAGTAACAACCACATATTTGCCATCAGGTTGAGCCTGCAGTCGATCAATTGTTTTCAGTTGGACTTTGGCCTTGGTCCTGCCATAGAGCTCAACCTCATCCGAAAAAAGACCAATTTCCTTAGCAAGACACTCAATGGGTTTAGGTACACAGGAGCGAGAGATGGCAACATCACTGCATGATGAAAATAAACAAACTAGCTATTAAAATTACAAGAACAAAAAGTCAAAAGTAAAATATATTGGAACAACCATTTACTTCAAGAAATCGTTCATATATTAAAATCTGCCCCCCAAAAAATCATACTACCAAGAAAAGAAATGCATGCATCATAACAGTAGTCCAAATTTTTTCAACCATTCCTATTAAAGTCAATCTCAAATAAAAGGGCAAGTTCACCCAAAAATGAAAATGATCCCATAATTTACCTCAAGCCATCCTAAGTGTATATGACTTTCAGCCAAAAACAATCAGAGTTATATTAAAAAATATCCTGGCTCATCCAAGCTTTATAATGGATGGTACCTTAGGTTTAGAAGCACAAAAAAAGTGCATCCATCCGTCATAAAAGTAATCCATATAGCTCCAGGGGGTTAATTAAGGCCTTCTGAAGCAAGGAGATGTGTTTTTATAAGACAAATATCCATATTTATAACTTCATAAACTAGAACTGGCTTCCGGTAACAGCAGTAGGCGAGTCTAGTTCCGGCAGAAGAGTGACCTCTGACCCGACGTATGACATATTGACGAATTCGGAAGCGCATACATAGGATAGACAAAGCAAAACAAAACAAAACCCCGGACACGAATTAGAAGTCTAAAATGAGATTTTTTTTTAAAGCAGTTACCATAAGACAATGATTTTAGTTTAAAGTTCTAAATATGGGAATTTTCTTTTACAAAAATGCATCGCTTCGCTTTAGAAGTCCTTTACTAACACCCTAAAGCCCTATGGATTACTTGGTAATGCTTAACATTAGCTGATGTATTAACTAACATTAACTAAAAATGAGCAATACATTTGTCACAGTATTTATTCATCTTTGTTAATGTTAGTTAATAAAATTCACAGTGCATTAACTCATGTTAACAAATACAACCTTTGATTTTAATAACATATTAGTAAATATTGAAATTAATATTAACTAAGATTAATAAGTAGTAAGAACAATAAGAAGAAGTATTGTTCATTCTTAGTTCATGTTAACTAAGGTAGTTAAAGGAGAACTCCGGTCAATTTTAACATTGAGCTCATTTTTTTGTACATTTGGAGTGCTGTCAATAAAGAGAACAACGACAAAAATCGGTGTTGCCTACACCGAGTTATTCTATTTTTAAAATTTGCACCCTGTTGACTTCAATAGGGCAAGTACTAAACCTGCTTTTAGCCTCTTAACATCCTTGATGTGTCATTACAAGTGCACAGAAAATGTGAGTGATTCCTTCTGAGTGAACACGAGTGGATCTGACAGCAGTAGATGTGAAAGAAATGTATAAAAATGATGTTATTTAAGCCAGCGCAAATACCTTTGTTTACATCCTGTTTTCGGGTGAAGTCCAAAGTAGTCGATTGCCGAGTTCACGCGCATAGGTTTAGTACCTATGATCGCGCGCTTGAACTCGGCAATTGACTACTTTGGACTTCAACCGAAAAACAGGATGTAAACAAAGGTATTTGCGCTGGCTTAAATAACATCATTTTTATACATTTCTTTCACATCTACTGCTGTCAGATCCACTCGTGTTCACTCAGAAGGAATCACTCACATTTTCTGTGCACTTGTAATGACACATCAAGGATGTTAAGAGGCTAAAAGCAGGTTTAGTACTTGCCCTATTGAAGTCAACAGGGTGCAAATTTTAAAAATAGAATAACTCGGTGTAGGCAACACCGATTTTTGTCGTTGTTCTCTGTATTGACAGCACTCCAAATGTACAAAAAAATGAGCTCAATGTTAAAATTGACCGGAGTTCTCCTTTAACTAATGTTAACTACTGAAACTTATTGTAAAGTGTTACCAATTACTTTTATGATGGATGGATGCACTTTTTGGAGCTTCAAAAACTCAGGCTCTATTCAATCCCATTTTAAAGCTTGAAAAGGCCAGGATATTTTTTAATACAACTCTGACTTTCTTCTTTTAGCCAAACACAATCATATACACCTAGGATGGCTTGAGAGTGAGTACATTTTTGGGTGAACTAACCCTTTAATATATACTCATCACTTTTTTTTTTTGCATTTGCAATCTCACCTTGGAACTGGTCTTTGCAGGTTGAGTGTGGTGTAGTTTATATTCCACTTCCCAAGTTCTTGTGCTTGAAGGAAATGCTTGGCACTCAGAACTGTGTTCTGTAACATTAAAAGCAAACATTGAATTTTCTAAGAACCATAATAAATACATGCTACTTCACTTTGTCACAAAAAAACACAATCGTAACAGATGTGATCTCCATGAGAAACAGGAATAATGTACCTGCATGAGCATGGCTACAGTCATTGGGCCGACTCCTCCAGGTACAGGTGTAATAAACGCAGCCTGATCTTTGGCTGAATCATAGTGAACGTCTCCAACAAGTCTCTTTCCACTTGGTCTGCTGGTGTCTGAGATAAAATGTAAGTGACTAAGTGACTCATTTTTTGAACCATGGATTTCACAAATTCTCCTAAATTCTAGAGCACATTTCAGACAATCCTCACAACATTTGCTGCTTGGAAAACTAATAATATTAAAGAAAAATCACATAAAAAGCATGTTTTTGAGTAAATGCCCTCTAAAGATTTTAAACAACTTTAAGGCACTTTTTACAATATTTTTTTTTCTTACATTTCAAATATGTTGTACAGCATCTTTCAACATACTGTACATTTGTTAAATTTTTTTCATTTATAACAAAATTAAAAAAATAAAATAATTCATAGGAAAGCAACATCCATGCAGCACACTTGTTTTATGTTGCTCCAATGTTGTTGTTTTATTTTTGCGCATGCAAAATATGTATATATAATTGATCATCAATTTAAAAGAAACTCGATTATTAATATTCATGAAAATTTTGACATCACTAATTCATTCATTGAGACCATTTAAACAACTACAGCAGGGATGGGCAACTTCGGTCCTGGAGGGCCACTGTCCTACAGAGTTTAGCTCCAACCCTGAAAAAAATCACCTGCCTGTAACTTTCTAGTAATCCTGAGGACCTTGATTAGCTTGTTCAGGGTGTGTTTGATTAGGGTTGGAGCTAAACTCTATTGGACAGTGGCCCTCCAGGACCGAAGTTGCCCATCCCTGAACTACAGGAAATGCAGAAAACATCTAACCAAAAAAATTATATCTTTGAAAATGAAACTGAAAACATAGTAGAATCCTACCAAAAAAGACTTTTTCTGAAGGAAAGACGCATCTGTTCCACATACACACCTGTGATGGTGTTAATACCGCAGTCAATGACCAAAGCACCATTCTTCAGCCACTCTCCGCGAACCATCTCTGGTTTACCAATCCCAGTCACCAGGATGTCTGCCTTTCCCACCTACAACAGAAACCAAAGGGTACACAAATGACAATTATTATGATTCAAGCAGTTTGAAAATGCGGAGAAAATTTACAACAGTAAACAAGTGTGTATTAATAGTCAAGTCAAGTCAAGTCAAGTTTATTTATATAGCGCTTTTCACAACACAGGTTGTATCAAAGCAGCTTCACAGTAATAAATTAGAACAATACATCAATGTTTGTTTCTAGTGGAACGTCTACGTTCGGTAATGCTGATCAATAGTATCGTTGATTGATTAATTTAATTAAATATCCCCAAATATCCCCAACATTAATAGAAATGTTATTATATATATTATTACACGGCTCTGTGGAATACTTGATTCTGCGCCATCCAGCAGTATGTTATTCCCAAATAACAACAGCTGAAAACATAATATAACGCAGGCTCATCTGAGTTACTGAATTCAGCAGCGCTATACGCCTGCTAGGAACGGGTTTTCTTCGTGAAAGTTTTGCATTTGATGAGCTAATAAAAATGCCATCCAGTATCGTGGACTTGCTCTCTCGTTTCATACAAACGCAGCTGCTGCCGCCATTTTGTGACTATTGTTTTGTAAACTGTTGGATTATAAAATACAAACGGGTATGATTTTAAAAATGTTTTATCTGAAATCAATATCTCTTATTTCCATAATTATTTATGTGGCGAAATGCTATGTAATAAGTGGTATGACTGTATACCGTATCTCTTGAAAGCCCATCTAGTTTGAACTTTTCTCTCCATGGAAGCTTTGCTTTTAAAGACTTAAGTAAATAATTAAACACGAAATATTGATCTGAGTTGAAATATTTTATTATGTGGCAAGTAGCCGTGTAATAAGCGGGATAATGTACATCTCTTACATATATTATCTTGAAAAGACAAATAAAATTGTCTCTTTTAAATGGACAGCAATATATTTTTCAGTTCAGGCAACTTGAAAAATATATTTATTTTATTGGGGTCTATAAAAGTTGAATAAACATTTAATGATCTATAAGCATTCCACAGACAATACTGTCACAGACATCGTACTGTAGTTACACAAATGAATTAGATCAATGCATTTATTATTTCAAAGGAATGGAAACATAAAAAAAATCTGGCTTAAAAGATTCCTCATCCTGTGGCTTCCTCTAGTAGAGGGAGTTGAAATGGCTGTTAATATACATTTGTAGGACTTGACTCAAGGATTCAGGGGATATAATCCAAAATGCAAATTGATTCTTATAGCTGCCTAGTGTCGGACAAATGTGTATCTGTGAGCCTGAGTAGTGGTGAATGATTGGGACCATCCTGCTGAAGTCTAGCGTTCTCTGATGCCTATATACTTTTATGGAAGAGGAGGAGGAAGAAGAAGAAGAAACAGAAAGAAACAAGTACAAGGTTTCTACAGCTTTACGGTTAAAGCCCTAATATTCCTGGCTTGATGCAATTTAAAATGATGCAGACAAAAGAATTTCCATGAAATTTCCAGACTCTTTCAAAAAGACTTTTTTCCATGTTTTATAATAATATAATATAATAATATAATATAATATAATATAATATAATATAATATAATGCAAAAAAACAAAGTGTTAATAAAGCTCCAGAGCTCTTTACCTCAGAGGCCAAGTCTGCAGTCTTTGAATGACAAGTTGTAACAGTGGCATGATTCCAAAGGAGAAGGTCGTGCATTGGTGCACCAACAATCTTACTGCGGCCAATTACCACAGCTCTTTTTCCTGCCACAGACACACCTAAACACAAGACATTAAGGAAATGCAAATCATGAATAATCACCATTTAAAATATATACACTGTTATAATTCAAGTTCATTTTCCAGACAATGAAACTCAATGGGGTCTAAGGACTAAATGGGGTCTAAGGACTAAACTCCTAATATCCTAAAATCCAGTCCATAATCCATTGAACTCCAATCCAAGTCTTCTAAAGCAATATGATATTTTTTAGGAACACATTTTAAGTGGTTATTCACTCTCAAGTAAATTTAAATCATTGATCAACTCATATACACAAATGCCAAATCATGACACAGGTGGCAAACGAGTTTGATATTTTTGACAGGTTGCCACATTTGATTTGGACTTTGTGTACATGAGTCAGATTGAAGATTTATGGATTACTTTTACTCTACTTTGATGTCATTTTTTGAACTTTTTTGGAACTGTTTGACCCCATTAAGTTTCATTGTATGGACAAAAACAGCTGTAGCATACTTCAAGTATCTCCTTTTGTGTTCCGCAGAAGAAAGAAAATCACACGAGTTTGGAACGGCAGTAAATTATGACAAAAACTGTACAGACACAAAAAAACTGTATAGACACAAAAACTGAATACAGAATACAGAATCTCTAAAAGGAATAAGCCTCTTTTAACCTGTGTAACTATGCGTTTATGAAAAATGCATTTATGTAGTTTCTATAAGTGTGCTTTCTCACAGCACCGCACCTCAGACTGGGATATTACTTAAAGTTTCTGAGATGTACAAAAATTGACCAAAAATCTGAACAAACAAAACTTTGACAGATAAAGCTGTGTGTACTGTATCTAGGGGTGAGCGATATGTCTCTTTATTTAGTATACACAATGCAATGCATCGTCTTTTCTGTATAAATTAAGTAAACGTATTCTTAATAAAGTTACAAAAGTGATTCAGTGATTTTATCTATTTATTTATTTATTTTTTTGTTTGATTAGCATTAATGACAGCAGGTAAATTTGGATGCTGTTACTTTAAGACCGACTGCACTGATCCAATATACTTGTGGGTTATTCTACAGTATCTCAACTGTTTTCGTTCACTTAAGACATAATAGACTGTTTACTAGCAAATACATGTCACTTTGACATAGGTATTTGTATTTAACCTTTCAAGCCAATTAGGCAGCAAAAAGCACTCAGTTCAATTCTCAAACGCTCTGAGCAGTGGCTTCATGGAGAGGCTGCTCACTGCAGAGCAAATGGTTGGAGCTTATGTCTAGCTCCTCGCTAGACGTCCAGCGAAGAGGAGCGGATGTAATTTTGGTGTAATGGGTGGAGCTAGAATATCCAACCACACCCTGAAATGAGTTGTCTTTTGCTGCTCATTGCGCTTCAGCGGTTAAAAATCAACTGCTTTTAAACGGCAGTGCTTAAAAACGCATTCATACGATAAGCTTTCGTGACCGTGCAGCACAGGAACATCACGAGCGCAACAGCGATGGAGACTATAGTCCAAAATCTCTACCGGTTAACAAATTTCTACCGGTCAATCATGTCTACCGGTATATCGCCCACCCCTAACTGTATCTAGTGATCCATTATGATTTAATGTAAACGCTGGTTTACCAATCCCAGACGACACAAATGGAGTGAAAACAGTAAGAATATCATAAGCAAACAGTAAACGGAAATCAGTATCCTTGCACACAGGAATCCAGAAATACACACACAACAGTCATTTAGATCAGAATTATAATCCCCTCATGCAAGACAATCCAAACATGCATGCAATTTATCCATTCACGCTCAATTCACAAATTCACACACCAGTTCTTCCTCGAGATGTCTGTCTGAAGTCTCAAGAAAGCAAATCATTTAGAGCAGGGTTTTCAAAGTTTTTGATGCCAAGTCCACCCAGATATGACTATCCCTTTGCGAAAGACGAAATACATTAAATAAAAACACATCTATATATTTTAAGACTCATTTATACAGTTATAGCAAAACAGTGAGATATTGTAATAGCATGTTTACAACAATTGGCATTTATGAGGCCCTTGTACAAAAAATTATTGTCAGGAAAATATTACTATTTCTTAAGTCAAGTCGTCTTTATTTATATAAGTGCTTTTTTACAATACAGATTGTTTCAAAGCAGCTTTACAGTGATAACAGGAAAATAATGCAAGTATGTTTAGGCTATCCAGCAGATCTAGAAGGGAATAGTGTCATAGTTCAGCTTAAGTAAGTTCAGTGATGGTTCATTTCTGTTATAAAAAGTTATTTAGTTAATTTATCTATACAGCTGCTCTGGAGAAAACCACAATGTCATCATCCAGGTCCAGCTCAGTTCAGTTCAGTTCTCATATAATGGTGTCAATGCAGGCAGATCAATAATATTGTTGAATATTAAGTGTCCCCAACTAAGCAAGCCAAAAGGTGAAAGTGGCAAGGAACCAAAACTCCATCAGTGACAGAATGGAGAAAAAAACGTTGGGAGAAACCAGGCTCAGTTGGGGGGGGCAGTTCTCCTCTGGCCAATGAACGAACAGTGTATGCTTAATGAATAGAAGAGCTTCTAAATAAATCTAAATAAATAATAGCCTAATAAATATGTTTGTATAATAGCCTTTCACAATAAATCATTTGACAGCAAATAAGCCTAGCGCTGGACACCCTTCCAAATAACACTCCAGGCCAGTCGTACTGCTGTAGATTCCCTAGTTAACAAACCGGGTCAAAATCCTCAACTTTCTTTTTGTTTGTTTTGGTATGCCAATGTTGTTAAAAAAGTTATGACATTTTATTTCTAATCAGTAGTAGAAAAGTAGGAGTCACCTATTCTTTTGTTTAAACCTTTTCTTCATATTTTTTATGTGTTAAGAATAAATAGGTTGACTTTTTTAATTTGGCAAGTTATTTTAAGTTATTTTCACTTTTTAGATAGGATTTTTTTTGGGCATGGTGTCTCTCTGATAAAAATAACCCTCCTGCTGGTTGTTTTGTTTCTTAATAAATGAAACCAATATGTACAGATCAGATGGCAGACCTGCACCTAGACACGACCACAATGCATCCCTTAAGTGTCAGCAGAGATTGCGTCAACTAGACTCTCCCCTGTGAAGGCCTCGTCGACACGACAGCCATTGGCACTGATCCTCAACAAACCCGTCTCCATACCGGCGTGATGACTCTGATCTTCAACCAGATGGAACTGGATAATATTCTGAATGATCCAAACCAATCTGACTTCTAAACCTGTAATGCTGCCTGAATCAACTGTCCCCGACTGAGCCTGGTTTCTCCCAAGGTTTTTTCTCCATTCTATCACTGATGGAGTTTTGGTTCCTTGCCACTGTCACCTTTGTCGCCTTTTTTCACCTTTGTTGCCATTGGCTTGGCTTGCTTCGTTGGGGACATTCAATTTAACATTAAATTTAATATTCAACAATAATATTGATCTGCCTGCATTATATGAGAACTGAACTGAGCTGGACGATGACATTACGGTTTTCTCCAGAGCGGCAAAATTAACTAAATTAATAACTTTTTAACAACAAAAATGAAACATCACTGGACTTACTTAAGCTGGACTGTGACGCCATTTGATTAGACTATAGTACAGACTAGTAGTAGAAAGCCTCTTGCAGCCCCTGTTCTAGACTTACTCCAGCTCAGTTATTATGATTGTGTCTCTAGTATACTTTAGCTGTGTCCTAGCAACTGTTACAGCTGAGTGATGAGTGACAGTAATGTTTGTACTAGACATTTTTCAAAGTTATATTAAACTGTCTGAAAACAAAACGGGGTTCACAAGTTGTCTAAATATGTTCACCATGGTCCATTTATAATAAAGAGTATAAACTATATATATGTTATGTAATGCACAGAGACATGATGGTTGAAGATCCACATGCATTATTATGTGGGCAATCCACAAAGAAAGTCAAAAACAGGCAAAGGTATTGCCTGTATATCCAAATAATCATACCCAAAAAAACAATCCAAACAATGACTAAGATAAGGGCAGAGGTAAACTGAGAAAACCAAAAGACCAGGCAGAGATTCAAAACCAAGACCACGATACAAGGCTATAAGTACCTACAGACATGCAAGATCTAGCAAGGAGTGACTGATAAACCGGGCTTTATTTAGGGTGAGCTAATAAGACTAATGAGACACAGTTGAAACCAATAATGGAAGATGAGTCTGGGCAAAGGATGATGGGAAATAAAGTGTTTGATGGAATGGCGAAAGTATGTGATGGAGTGGCTCTCAAGGGCACTCCAGTTGGTGATCGTGAAAATATAAATCGCATCTTAGTAAGATATGTCAACATTTGAATGGCTTAAAGGTTTTTTTTTTTTCTCGTTTTTTTTTTTTTTTTACATATTTGTATCATTATGCTGGGTACACACTAAAAGATTTTTAAAATCTTATAAGATTTTCAAAATGTGAGAGACCACAAACATGAGGACAAAAAAATCCTAGATTTACCCTTTTGCTCCTATAGTGTGTGGTGTGCCATGATGTGACAAAGACAGCATACAACACACAATCAGATTTTCAACCAGAGTTATCTTGTCATCAAAAAAAAAAAAAAAAAAAAAAAAGTCTAACTATAGTTAGATTGTCAGAAGGGGAGAAATCGGCTCAAAATCAGCCCGATTATCTTGTGATGTGTTCCCAGCATTAGATATTTAAATAAGCTGAAACCCAATACTTATGTTTAAGAACTGACATAGCTTAGACTTTATTCATATTCCTTTATTGATCTGCCTGCATTGATCTGTTGATCTGCCTGCATTGACACCATATGAGAACTTAACTGAGCTGGACGATAACATCGTGGTTTTCTCCAGAGTGGCTATATATGTAAATAAACTAAATTAATAACTTTTTTACAACAAAAATGAACCATCACTGAACTCACTTAAGCTGGACTGTGATGCTATTTTCTTCTAGAAACAAACTTTGTTGCATTATTTTGTAAAGTTGCTTTGTTTCATAGCAACTTTACAAAGATAACAATCTGTATTGTAAAAAGTGCTATTAAAAAAGGTGACTTGACTGGAGCTTCACTCATCAGGCCGGGAGGTTGCAAAGGCTGGGAATTCCCTTGCTAAAGAGCCTAGAAGCTCAGGTATCATTCTATTATTAGAGAATATTGACTTAGGGAAGCAGTGTCACTAGACAGTCTATGCAAGTCATATTGCAGGTGCCTTTTTATACTTATAGACAATTCCGCTTATGATGCCATGGACTGTCATCAGTCAATCAATTGGCAGGTTTGTCACACGTGCTCCAGACCCATAGCGTCAAGCCAGAAGCATTGTCTCGTTCCCCTTTTCAGGGAAGCAAGGTTACATTCGTAACATTGTAGGTTTAAATAACATTAAACATTACGTCCTGCTATGTTTGGTGTTGCTAATAATTTCCACCGTGTTCTTATCGAATATATATTTTAAATTAATTTTGTGAGGAGAGCTGTTGAAGAAACACTGCACACTATACAATTTTAAGCGAGCGCAACTCACCTGTTTGGGCATGATAAATTTTCACAACCAAATTACATTTATAATCAGTTGTGTAGTGTGTTCCCTGCTTTAACCCCCTGGGGTCGGCGGTATCGCCAGCGATACCAGCTCGCGTTTTTCCTTATCAGTGCAAAAGAGAATACTAAATACTCTGTTGACTTTGATCTTTCATACACGTTTCATACATCAATCGATCCAGTTAAGTGTGTATTATTTTTGTGTATACTCACACTAAAAACAAAGTGTTGTGCTTTTTGCCAAATAAAGAAAAATAAACATGATGCGAGTTTTGCTTTCTCTCTGTCAGTGAAGTCCATTCTGAAACGCGTCCGAAAATGAACTAACTCAACGAATACTCAGTCAAACAGGCATACAGACACACAGGCATGAAGCTTGAATAATTAAAATATATATATATATATATTCTCAGTTTATGTAAAATGTATGAAAAGAGATGTCAGTCGTTCTCATCTCAGCTCATTATGTTTTAATGTGACCCCGCCCACGGAGAGCGCGCGCTATTCAAACGCAAATAATCCGAGGCGATCCATGCAAACCTGTGAAGCGCCCACATCAGCTGGATAACACACACCACGAGTTCACTTTCAGACTCATGTACTTTATGACGCTGTGAGGAATAATACTATCTTAATAATAACCCTGGGAAATTTACCTCTAAAAAGACTGTTTAAATATGAATAGCGTTTCTGTGTGTGAATTGAATGAACGCACAGATGCGCGCTGTTGTGTAGCTACTACAGCTGGAAAAATACTGTTTCAAAATGAATTGTGTGTGAATGAATGAACAACTTTTACCAAACTCTATTGCTATACTGAGATGAGTAAAAATCGACAACAAAAATCGTATAGATTATAAAGTTTTTACTGTAAAATAGCCACACATCAAATAAGCTTATAATGTTGCCAATTTCTGCTCATGTTAAATATATATATATAGCCTATATTATGTTTTGTCAAAAATAATCAACTAAGATGTTATTATAGTGTTCCAATGTAGGCAATATTCAAACTAATGAATCCTTAACTTCGAAATACGTATAATAAAATGTATACTTTAGTTTTTACAAAGAAAGATTACACTGGAAATATTAAATTTTTTATTGTTGTTGTAATTGTATAACCTTTTTAATGAAATAGCAAAAATATATATATACAAGGATAGATGTAAACAAAATATTAAAAGGTCAATATAAACCTTTTAAAATTATTTTATTGTGTTTTATTATTGACACATTTGGGTAGAGAATATATTCAAAAAATTTCTGAAAAAAACAGTATGGGAACAATTAACTGCACTATTACTAGAAATGTTTACCTTGGATATTATACAATTTGCAAGCACAATTTGTGGAAAAAAAAACAACAACTGTGAACCAATATTGTATGTATGTATGTATGTATGTATGTATGTATGTATGTATGCATGCATGTATGTATGTATGCATGTATGTATGCATGTATATGTATATATATATACATACATATACAGTGTGAGTATATATATATATGTATATATATATATATATATATATATATATATATATATATATATATATATATATATATATATATATATATATATATATATATATATATATATATATAGTCCTTGCATTCTTTCCTGTGGCTCAGTGGCACACCTGAATGAATGGCTCATTAAGTATGCGGGCCCCATTGTCTCCTCAGGTGTGAAACACTCTATATGCATGATGGTGTTGGATCGTTGACGCCCACTCGCATAATGCCTTTCCAAACAGAAAGTGTCTTACAAAATTTAAATCAATATATTGTTTAATGTGAATGATAAGGCAGGATGATTTTCAGATCATTTTGAAGAAAAAAACTCTAGGCGACAACATCCATTAGTCAAAAGTCTTGTGGACACATATTGTATGTGTTTTGTGGCCTTATTTCAGAAACTTTCATTTTTAGTTTTTTTTCAATAACCATGCATAAACATTATTCTTTCAAAAATACAAACATGTACATACATGTTGCTCACATATTATGGTAGCCCTGTTTGTGCTAAATAGAGTGTAATTACACCTTTGCCATTCATATGTTTATAAGCAACTGAAAAAAGCACAAATGTCAGGGCATGTCAGAACATCTCAAGGACCCCAAAAACACCTCAGAACCCTGAGGGTTAATCTAAGGTGTCCGTCTCACCTGTTTGCTTGATGAGCTCCATACATCCATTAGGGGTACATGGGATAAAACAGTCACCAAGATCACCACGTGCCAGTTTCCCTGCATTTATACTTGTCAAACTGAAGCAAGCAAACAAACAGAAATCAAAACAGCTTTCATTATTTCATGGAGCAGAATACAATTTGTTGAAAGTCACATTAAATCAGAATTATAATTGAATGGCATAATGGTAAAGACTGAATTATATTTTCTGTACCCATCAACATCTTTCTCCGGAGCCACAGCATTGATAATCCTTTCTGTATTGATAGTGTGGATGGAGTCGAGAGGCAGCTGGACTATAAGCCCATGAACTTTGGTGTTCTCATTGACTTCAATTACACTGCGCATAACCTTCAAAATGTGTAACAGTTAATCATAAATTACAAAATCTGAAACAATGGTTAATCACTCCTTCAGATGATCTGCCCTACCTCATTTTCAGTTGCAGTCTGTGGAAGTTTCACATGTACAGCATTGATCCCAATCTAAAAATCAAGACAGTAATGGTAATTAAAGTGGTCCTGAACTACATTTCTTTATTATTTTACAATGTTCCCTGAGGAAACAATCCACTTATAATTTAGATCAGTTTTTTTTCATAAAAAGCTGTTTTCTACCCTGTTATGAACACTCCGGTTTGAACACTCAGTTTATGTTTCCTTTAAGACTTCAATGTACAAATGGCAATTTCTATGATTGCATTGCATCTATGTATATGAAATAAGTATTATACAAGTGGAACTGTTGAAACTTGAATTATGATTGCAATTGCTGAATTTAATCATGCAAAGTGTAACATACATCTACACCATCAAAGGTTCCTTTTAACAATGTGTTTTTGCAGCACTGAGCATTGTAGCCAGTCAGTGCTTCCATACAATGGTGTAAGAACTGATTTTCCTGCCAAGACAAAAGCTGAGATAAAACTCACCCTACAATAAAGCAATAAAACGCACCCTGGACAGAAGATCGCTAAGAAAGAGCACAGGACATTTTCTTGTCCAAACTTATCTCCTTGTTTATATATGTTCCCTCCTCAAGTCAACTAAAAGTTCACATATGATGCATCTTGTGAATCTATTGTTTTTCCTTTTATGTTTGCTATTGTTTTTCCTTTTATGTTTGGTATCATTTTAAATATCTCAGTGTGATTGGTAAAATGGTCTTAATTTCATTGCAGTCATTGGTATTACGAGAAAGATTGAAAACTCTCTTCAAGATATCTCCCTTCTCCCCTAAAACCAAGTGTTACCACCCCCCCCCCCCACCATGTTAGGTGAGTTGACAACGTGAATAAATATATGCTTCCTCTCATGTGTCTTCCTCTCTTGTTTGATGACAAGTTGATTGGATTGATTATTTGCTCCTCACGAACTTTGTTAATGAAACATCATGTGTAGATTCCGCCATCGCGTCTGTTATAGAAGATATCGACAGCACATTAATTTTAAAAGAGGAACAGAGAACCGCGATCAAGGCATTTGTCGATCAGAAAGATGAATGAAGAACATACGTCACTTGCGCCGTTGCTTTGATTGGTTGTAGGTCTATCCAATTGAGTGCAGATGCATTTTCTTTCCTGGTTCGGGTGAAACACGCCCCTTAATCACAGCCTAATGGACCACTATCAGACTCATATTCAGACTAGAATCTGAGTAGGACGACGTCAGGCTAGGTAAGTGGCAGAGCAGACTGGGGGAATCTGTAACCAGGAAAACCCCCACACAGTGCTGTGTCAGTGTTTTTCCAAGTCTTACACTTGAGTCTCTCCCTATGGAGGATCCCTTTAACACTACAGATAAAGCGTTGTCTGGAAAATTCGTTTCGTGTACCTACCCCGAAGTGACAAAATAAAATAAAATTCTGTATCAAAATTTATAAGGAAAGACCAGTACTTTGTTTAGGCTTGGTTTGTAGGGAATTACAAACCTGCGCACATATATTCAAACGCACATAACTATAGAACCAATTCTTAATGCGCATGTGAACGCCATCAGCGTTTATCACAGGTTCGCGTTTAAAGTCTGTGTAGAGAGAATGGTGTCGTCTTAGCGGCCCCTAATTTAATAACAAATGATCGTTGCGACGGAAGCGAATCAATCAAAACTAACTTTAGCTGGAAAATAACCGCTATAAAGCCAAAACAATTACTGTTACCTTAAATTATACGCTTATCTCTGTAAAGCTGCTTTGAAACAATCTACATTGTTAAAAGCGCTATATAAATGAAGATGACTTGACTTGAAACACTCACACAACACTGCGTGTCTCTGTCAGGAATGCATTGCTTACTCTTAGAGTCATCTTTGAGTAATTGATGTCATGTATTCATTATTTCTGAATTCTGCTTTTAATCCTTTACTTGTGTAATTGGCATGATACATTTTTACCTGACAAATAAAATTTTATATTTGAACTATTCTGCATTATTCTGAAATCACTATTCGTAGTAGATTAATGTGTAGTCTGGTGTTTCCGCAAAGCTATTCCAGGATAGAGCAAACCGAAGTCACTAATGAATGGAGCATGGAGCACATCATTAAGGAGACCTTCTGATTTCTGACTATTACTGACTTAGCACGTTGCATCTTGCGACTATTAAAAAATTTTTACACCTTTTGTTATGAGTAAGCATAGGGCGACCGCTTAAGGGTAAAATAGTTTGCACATGTTTGCCACTTCTGGCATGCGAATGGCCTATCGTATGCGTTTCAGATATCACCAACCACATCTGTGAGCAACAGCCAATCACAGACACGAATGGATAATGAGAAACGCATCTTATTGGCCATTCACATTCCAGAAGCAAAAACCATGTCTGTGATCAGCTACAATGTTCACCGATTCAACATTAATCATTTCTCTCAGGACAAGTATGCACACACTGTGAATATGAGGTAAATAATGTTCAGTTGCTTGCAAAGACTGATAGTTTCACTTCATAAGACCTCAATGTATCGTCATGAGCAACGGGTATTAATTTTTGGTCTGAATATGTTTTTTTGACTCAAAGAGATGGCTCCCTTTGACTGCCATTATATGACTCACAGATGGCCACGGTTTCAGCTAAAAATCTTTGCTGTTCTACTGATGATAAAAAGTCACCTACATCTTGAGTGGCCTGAGGGTGAGTAAATGAACACCAAATTTTAATTTTTAGGTGAACTATCCATTTAAGATAAATCTCATTCAGTACATTTGAATTTCAATTAATTTTACAGCACAGACCACAGAATTCCATGGCCAGTCAACATTAACTTCTCCAGCATCCTCAGCATGCTCCTCAATCTCACTCTCTCCCTCTCCTAGTCACTTAATTACTGCTGCAGATTGGGTTGACAGCTTCCAGGTTCAATGGGAGAAGCTTCCTGAAGCCTTGATGCAGTGTTTGGAGAGAGGGAAAAGGCCAAGCCCACGGTTACGTAGAGAAATTATCCGTATTATTGTCGTTTCTGAGGTAATGCTTGCCTGTGCTTCTCCCAATAAACAAGCCTCGACAGAAATTGCCATGAAAATGGTTGCAAAGTGGTTGACTGCGGATTCACTGCAAGATGTCACAGAAGGTGATGTGATAGGACCAGGATATCACTGACTGATCAAGCAGTTTCAAACTCGAATTGAAAATGTAAAGCGGTCTTCACTACCACGGATATTGAAGCACAAACGGGTGTCAGATGAGTATGACACAGATGAAATACCAGCTGAACAAAGGGCAGCTGTTCAGGACACATATGGCTGCATACAGTGGGACATGAAATTCATGCCAGTAAGTTAGACACTGGAAAGCCAACAGGAGAAAAAAAAAGACAAATTGAAGGTGCTGAGGAGAGCATGTGAGCGGAGCAGAGCGTTTATATTTCCTCCAAAGCGGAGAGCTTTCTGAAGAATCTGCTCCCGCGGGCTCATTCCGCTCAGCGAAGCTCACTCAACCCAGAATGAACTTTGGTGATTTGCTAGTTCGAGGCAGTCTGTAAAATAGCTAAGCACAAGAGTTCAAATATTGTTTTAGTGAAGTTGCAAGCCTTATACATAAATGCACAGTAAAAATCAAAGTTAAGAACGAGCAGGGAGAAGAAATTGGAGTGTGGAGAGACAGTGTGAGCTAGCAAAGATTCATATTGGAATCTAAAGCGGCACATTGGCAGAAAACACAAGGATGAGCAACGCAAACATAGTGCAGCAAAAGGTGAGCTATAGGCCTGCAATAATAAATTAGATAGAATTAAATAGGTAAGGTAGCTATTGTGTTGTACCCCTTTCTTTATACGCGGAAATTAGTTTTTACTTGAATATGCTATACGCAGTTTTCGCGTGCATATGATACGCACTTTATTGCGTGTAATACACACGCATCCCACAACACAAATCCTACCCAAACGTATAATAAATTTGTACCCCACACCATTACTAAACCTACCCATGCGTATCATATTCACGTAAAAACTAATTTTCGCGTATAAATTGCACAATAAACACAATGCGTGCTATAGAGACGCATTTAGTGTGACCGGATTGCACCACGAATTAAGATTTCCTCCCATGAATTTAAGAATTCGATCTCTCATTTAGGCTAAATCATGGCCACAAATTAAATATGTTCTCTGGGTGTTAGTAAATTATGGCCACGTTGTTGAAGTAATTAATTATCTTGTTTTATTAAAACAAGGGAACGAATTATTACAACGTGGCCATGCACGATTTACTAAACCAGGTAGGCTAACAAATTATTATATAGTTTATTGTGTGTTTGCTTTAATTAAAATGAGGAAATGAATCATTAAAACATGGTGGCATTGGGTGGGAGTAATGAATTGTTAATTCGTTGTGCAATCATCATATCAGTGCAACTAAAAATAACCTATATAGCCAAAGCCAACACACAAATATTATTTATGGTCATGATAATCCAGTTGTGTTTTGTGGAGTTCTTATTTATGCATTTCATCTTGTTTTTATTTATTTTTTATGTGATTGTTTTGCAACGGCAGTTATGTTCACGGAAATAAAATAACGGAAATCTAATATACTTTTTCAGTTATTGCATATTATAGGCAAGTTTGCTAAAGGGCAATGTCATGGTTTTTTAATTGATAAAGTTAATTTAATGCATTTAAATTAATAAAAAGTTGTCATTTCATAACTGCTATTTATAATCCTACTATTGATACATTATTTCAAGGAATCCAATACAAACAGAAATTAATTAGCCTACTACAGAGAAATGTAATGTCGGAGTGGGATCTGAGCGGGATTTGTTTTAATGGTGAGCGTGAGTGTTTTGTGAGTGAAGCGTTTGCTTGGGCTGTGAGCATCTGAGTGGAGCACACGCGCAAAAAAAGCATTCTGTAAAGTGTTATGAATTGTCCCCATTTATTTTACGGTGAAGTTCTGGCAACCACAGCTGCCTGTATTTTACACAAACATTTTTTTCTACAATGTAGACAACGCAAATATTCTACAATCAAACCCTATGGCTGGTTATGTCTGAGGACAGCCTGTCTCTTTGGTAGAAGTGGTGGCAACAGATTTCCCTTTGAGAAACTGCTCCCCCTTGGGTTGGAGCCTAGGGGATGATAGTTTTAGGCACATTATACCCTTGTTTTCATTTCCCCTCTATGACTAATGTAAGGAAATAAGCTTTATTGAGGAGATAAGCGTTCAATGAAGGAGAAAGGTAACTATCATGGGTCTTAGAGTAGGGGTCTCATTCTCCTTTGGATAAGTGCTCTACTAAACTATATACTAGCCATAGCAGGCTTTGAGTAGAATGCTTATCCTCTAGATGGGGTATGAGCTGCTCTCCCCCAATAACATTGAGGTTTTTAAAGGCGCTTTTACAGTTCGGTACGGCTCACTTAAATAGTACCACCTCGGCTGAGGTTCCAAGCAAGCAGTACCGATACTAAAATGTGACGTGTAACACTGCAGATCACTGATTGGTCGGAGGATCGTCACTACCAGTGTCATTGGATTTGCGACGAGACACCAAACCCAAACAAACACACTTAGTCTTGCAGTGGAAAACATCCACATGCCGAGAATCAAGAACATCATTCCATCGACATGATCCATTGCTCCTGTTTTGTGCGTTTATGACGCGTTTGCGATTATGTCACGGCAGTAGAGGCGGCGAAACTAACGATCAGTCTATAATCCCACCCACTTTGAAGCGATACTAAACAGAAATGAAAAAGCAAAGCGAGCCAAGACCAAGTACCATGCAGTGGAAAAGAGCCATAAGTAGGGCTTGAGCGTCTCTCTGGATCTTTTTGGGGTTAGAGCATGGGGAATGGAGTTACTGGGCACATAACATTTTGCTCAGCTTCATCTTACTTCCATGTTATGGCAAAGTAGGGATGTAGGCTTTACCTTGGGGGAGTGGTAGCTCTAAGGAGCCTGGTTTACTCTTTGTGGGTGGGCTGCTTAGCCCCTTAGGGTAGAGCAGGGTGAATGGAACCATGTTTCGTTTACCTCATGAAGCAGGGATATTGCTCCCCTGTGGATGGGTGCTCAATCATGGCGACAATGCTAATGAGTAGAGGAAGTTTGCTTGTGGGCATCCTTATAGTAGGGCTCCCCAATAGCTGGGTCTCAGTTTAACCTATGCTTGGAGATAGATAGAGGTGAACTTGAACCCGTCCTCCAAGAGATACACCAAGGACTACGGTTTCAGCTAAAAAAATCTTCTTTACATTTCTGCTGATGAACAAAGAGACACCTACATCTTGGATGGCCTGAGGGTGAGTAAATTAACAGCAATTTTTCATTTTTGGGTGAACCATCCCTTTAAGCACCATCCCTATACACTGTTTTGACGTGGCTTTACCTCAGCAGCAGCTTTCAGCTTCATGCTGATGTACAAGTTTGAGTCCTCTCTGTCTCCCACCTATAACAGACAAACAATCAAACATTTAAACAAGTATACCAAACACAGCTTGTAAAACCTTTAAGAGAACTTTCATGCATTTTTTTTTAGCTTAAGTAATGTGTTTTCCTAGTCCTATAATGTTTCCTGATGAAAAGGATGGGCAAATCCTGGGGGACCACTGTCTCTCAGATTTTTATTCCACCTCTAATTAAACATATCTGAACCAGTGATTTTCAAGTATCCAGCAAGTTAGTGGGGTAGGGAAAGGTAACAGAACATAAACTGTATGTGCAATCTCAGTTGGATTTTTCCAGCCAACTACAGTAGTCAACATTTGAAGTGGATCAAAAAAAGTTCAAAGTTGTCCTAAGACAAGAACCGGTATTGTTCAAAAATTCATGTATAAAAGGTTTTGATCTACTTCAAATGTTGATAACTGTATTTTAATTTAATAAATCCTGAATGTAAACAGACATGAAAATATACTCTCTGAATTAATATAGAAATGTAATGTGCTGGAGGCAGATTTTCATTAGTTCAAATGAACAAAATTGGTACAAAATGTAAAATTGGTAACAGTTTATTTACATACTGATGACGTGTTGTGACCATTTGTGCATGTAAAACACTATGTATTATGCATTGAGCCCAACAAAATGTCTGACCAACACACCCCTTGACATTCGTTTATAATTAAGGATGTTAAAGTCATTTTGCGAACAGGGCTGCGGGCACTTGCAGGTATTTACAGAGGCTGCCGGCATATAGGCATAGTGGCACTTTAATTTCATCAGTTCTTCTGATCATCGCAGAATTTAATAAAAGAAAATGTCCAAAAACAAACATAACTCTCTCTGAAGCAATGGGCTCCATCACGACAATTTCGCTCAAGTTATAATGTGTAGCCTAATCTATAATTATCATGTTAACACGCTCAGCTAGAACTGGAAAACCAGCTCTGCACGTAAAGTGGACTTAAATGTAAAAATATCAGTAGCGACTTGCATGCATGTGTTTCAGAAAACCGATTCCCACAGAATTGCATTAAAATTTATATATATCAGGGCCTGAATTTCATTTTGGAAAATATTTGGGGTGTATTCGGGGGGGAATTCCCCCCTTAGGTGACTCTTATGGGTTTAATATATATATTTTTTATTCATATTTATTTAATATTTGTGTTATAACTGTAACATGTTAACGGGGATGAGGCAGAGAATCCAAATGCAAGCACAAGTTTATTAACAAAAAACAAACAGATAATCCAAGAACAAGAGTAATCCACAGAGAGCAACCTCAGTTTGGTACTCGCGAGCTGTTTGAGAAGCGGCTTTACAGTGCATGCAGAATTATTAGGCACGTTGACATTCATATTTTTTTTCCAGGCACATTTTACCAATTTCAAACCACATTAATGTTAATAATTACTATTCATTATGTATTTAATCATTTATAAGTGATATATAATTGTTCATGAAGGCTGGAAATGAAAAACGCCTTTAATTCAGGTGTGTAGAATTATTAGGCTTAATGATCACCTTACAAAGACTATCTATTAAATCTATCTGGAATCGTGAATTATACGATTTTTACTTATCTGTCGACTGGGAGAGGCTGTGGTCTAATCTCATCTTAACATCTAAAAACTGGGCTCATCGTCTAATCCATTTCAAAGTCATCCATAAAACATACATAACACAGAAGCACTGCGCTGTTACACTACATGAACTCACTCAGAGGCCCACACAGAGGAAAATGAATAGTTGAATAAAGTCGTTATTTTTTTTATTTATTTTTTTGTGCACAAAAAGTATTCTTTTTGCTTGATAAACTTATGATTGAGCCACTGTAGTCACTTGGACTATTTTAAACATTGTCTTTTCTAACTTTCTGGGCCGGCATCTCATCTCATCTTTTTTTATTTAATACCATGTCAGCAATCAGAGCTATCTTCATGGCAAAAATTCAATTACAAAAACACAAATATCATATAAATACAATAAAAACAGAACAAAGATAACCAGCAAGTCATATTATACAATATTTTTTTAAGTTAACATATGATAAAAAATCCAAAACCTTTTCAGGTATAATCTCATTAAAAATGTCCTTAACTGAAATAACTTCATAAAAAAAAGCATTCTACTTGTGTTAAGTCCAGGACAATATAATAAAACATGTTTAACAGTTAAAGGAATCCTATAAAACATACATAATGTTGGGTCTTCACCTTTAAGTAAAAAAGCATGGGTCAAACTTGTGTGACCTATACGACATCTGGTGTAGGCCACCTGATCAAGTCTAGTTTTAAAATTGAGAAAAGTCCTGGTTTTAATTTCCGGATGAGTTTCATACAACTTATTATTCTTGCACATTTGCCACTCTTCTTTCCACTTATTTAAAATATATCTGTTAATAACCGGTCTGATGTCTGAGGGAGGAATTTGACATTCATTAATTTTCTTATTAAGAGCTTCCTTGGCAGCTGCTCATTTCCTTCAAGTCCAACATGTCCTGGAACCCAGCAAAAGATAATACTGAAGAACTGATTGAGCAGATAATCCACTTTGGTTAAGATGGAGTCCACTAAAGGATTATCAATTTTTAAAGTGTCCATTGCTTGAAGGCAAGATTTTGAGTCTATAAAAATTATATAATGTTTTTGTACTGTATTTTCAATATGCTCCAAAGCTAAAAGTAAAGCACGTGCTTCAGCAGAGAAAATTGAGCACTGTTTTGGAATACGGATTCCATAGCGTTGATGTCCAGTCACCTTTGCTGCCGTTACACTATTTTCCACCTTCGAACCATCTGTGAATATAGGTACATGAAAAGGAAATTGGTTTCTTATGTCCAAATATTGCTGTCTATATGCATTTGGATGAGTCACTCCTTTCCTCTGATAAGCTAAATCCAAATTGATATTAGGCTTCTTTAATTTCCAGGGAGGTATAGAATTGAATTGTATTTGATTTAAAATGTTCAAGTTTGTATTTAAGTTCTCCAAATGTGGTTTAATACGAATACCAAAGGATCTTCAGGGCTGGCAAGTTTCAATCCCATAGAAGCCTATGGAGGAGTGAGCCAGCTCTCCGATTTAATAAAAAAATATCTTCTTACAGGGTTGGAACAACATGAGGGTGAGCAATTACTGACAATTTTCATTTTTGGGTAAACTAACCCTTTAACATACTGTATGCAATTATAAGAAGACAGTTTAAACAACTTCAGACTGACTGGAAACACCATTAAAAGTAAAAAAAATATTAAATCAGACAAAAAAGTGGCAAAGCACAATTGCTAATAGGCAATCCTTCTATTTATTCAAAGATTTCTAATAATATAAATTTGAAAAAAATAAAATAAAAATTAAAACACAAATCTAAATAAAACAGCGAAACCACTCTCATCAAAAGAAAGTTGGTCTCATTCATTTAACCATTGTTCAAGCGCACAATAAAACAACTACCATCATTTTCCCCTGCTGTCAATAATTGTATCCCTTAAAACTAATCTTTGATAATCATAATTATCACATTGAAAAAAAAAACATTCTCTGTGAAAATAACTTCATGCCTACCATTTGGGGTCTGAGGTGTTTTATGGGCTTTGGAGGTGTTTTGACATGCTCTGACATTTGTGCTTTAATAAGTAACTTGTAACATTTTCATGGCTTAAGTCCGATTGCACTGTATTCAGCATAAACTCTGCTACAATAATATGTGAGCAGCATGTGTGTAAAAGTTTGTATTTTTGAGAAAAAAGACGTTTACTGAAAAAATATATATTTTGAAGTCACTGAAATAAGGCCATAAAACACACACTGTGTCATTCAACATTTAAACCAGTAACTTGTCACTACTAACCTGTAACACCACAAGGCCGGGTTTGAAATTGGGATGAGACATCCTCATGCCTTTCACCTCTTCCTTCAACCTCTCTCTGACCTGACTGGAGAAACATAAGGATTCAATATGAATTGCGTAACAAAGCAAACTACATGGTCCTACATATACACACATTTATGATATAGTGTCAAACCAAAAATTATTCAGACACCAGATTTTTTTACTAGTGGGTGTAGGACACTATAGTTCATTTATGTAAGTGAGGAGAGCAAAATAAAGTAAACTGTGACATATACCCAAAAAGTCTTCACACAGTGGACTACCAGTAAAATATATAAAAATTTGGGACCAAAAATTATTCAGACACTTTGACCTGACCATGTTTTGCTTAAATATTTTTTCTTTAATTGCTATTGCAAACTTTTTACACCACAGACTGAACACAATTAAGCATCGTTTGCTAATTGGTTGATTTAAATTGGTATTATCTAATTGTGTATTTAAATTTAACAGCTGACAGCTATTATTCAACCTAATTCATTTGTGAAACAGTCTAACAGAAGGATGGCCAAAACCAGTGAAATATCTCTGAAACTCTGAGTTGTTGTCATATTTTATTACCATTTTCTAAACTATAGCGAATAAACTGATAATTTGAGAAATGTTTAAGGTGTCTGAATAAATTTTGGTTTGTAAAATCACAAACAGCCAATATTGGAGCTCATTGCCAATTATGTTCCCACTCAGCTGTCCTGATTCAGAAGAAAAAATAATTTAAAAAACATCTGGAGCTGACGAATTTTGTGAACTTTCACTTCACATTAGGTCTTGCGTGCTTCTCTTACTCCCACACACACAACATAGGCTGATTTTCAATTGGAAGCATCCGAGTAAGAATGCATATGTCGGTTTCCATTGCATAATGTCAAAGGCCATCTCAATTTGAATGCAGCCTTTGCTTTATGCCCTTGATTCTGTGTATTTTGAAAGATACATCAAGTGTATCCAATCCCTCTAATGCCCTCCAATCACCCACAGGGCTCGACATTAAGCCTTGCCATGTGCTCGCCCTTAAGACAAGTAAATTTGTTAAGTAAATAGTAATTTGTAAAGCAAATAGGTCATTCACTAGCTCGAGTAAAAAAGTTACTTGTCCGGAAAGATAAAAGGATTATAATTATGTAAATGCAATTTATTCTGAAGCATACACTGTGTTCTATAAAACTTAACTTAAAATGACACTAAGCCTATTAAATGTATGTGTCATTTTGACAACATTTTGACAATACTTACCCTCAAAGTTGTTCCGAACCTGTACGAGTTTCTTTCTTCTGTTGAACAAGAGAAAGAATGTATTAAAGAATGTTGGTAATCAAACACTTGATGGTAGTCATTGACTTCCATAGTAGTAAAAAAATACTATGGAAGTCAATGGCTTCCGTAAACTGTCTGGTTACCAATATTCTTCAAAATATCAGAAGAAAGAAACTCATACAGGTTTGGAACAACTTTAGAGTGAGTAAGTGATTACAATTAAAACATTTTAGTGAAGAGACTTCCAGTTGGGCCTCGGAGAGATGTAGACGTGTCTAACTGAGCTCTTCCACATGAACCTTAAAATTTGTCAACAAGACACTTTTTTCGGTGTTTGAAGCCATACAGACACTGTGTGCATTGGTAAAATGTGAGAATTTTTGTTTTTATTCTGTTAATCGATTTGAGCCGCTTATAAACATGCCGGACCTGAGGAAGGCTGCTAAAGCTAGCGAACCAGCAGAAAGCACAAGCTCGGGGCAGTCAGCTATGTTGCAAGCAATAAATTCATTAAGAAATGAACTGCTGGCGAAAATGGATGAGAAAGCAGAGATGCAAAATGAAGAAATACGCAAGCAAATCAGTGGTTTGAGAGAGAGCTGAAGGGTGCAATCAATCAGGCCAACATCAAAGCTAACGCGCTAGAGGAGCGCACGCAGGCTTGGAAACTGCAGCTAACACTCACTCGGATGCTATCGCTAATCTGGAGCAGCAGGTGGCCGAACTGAAAAAAGAGGTGGTGGTGAGTTTGGCGGCAAAGGCTGAGGATTTGAAAGCGAGATCACGGAGATGTAATTTACGCATCTTCGGGGTTAAAGGATGAGAGGCAGGCGTTTCAGCGAGCACCTTCGTTGCAAAACTTTTACAAAAAGTGATGGGTCTGGACGAGCCGCCCGTTATTGATAGGGCTCACCGTACTTTGCAGCAAGCCCCGGGAGACGGGCAGCAGTGTTGCCAGATGTAAGATAATTATCGTATTTGTACGATAATTTTGACCTCTGTACGATGTACGATCAATAATGGAAAAAATCCTATAATGTACGATAATTTCAGAACTGTGTGACACTTCAAATGATGGTCGTTGTAATAGGACTTCTCATTGATCTAGCCATGGATTCTACGTCTACCGGGGGAAGAACGTGTAGAGAGAGGGAGCGAGAGACCTTGCGTGTGTGTGTGTGCTAGTGTGCCTCACGAAGCGCATGTAATGACCCAACCAATCAATTGTAAGTGCGGGCGGGCTTTTATCTATACTCCCGAATCAGAAATTTGGCACAGATACTCTCTAAGAGCCACTATTTTGGAAAAAGGCGTTGGACACTCAAAAATTCAATATGGCGGCCATCTGCCCTATATACTAGTGTTATGAGCTAATGTTTTTATAAATAAAACTCTTTACATTCGATTTTCATGAAAACGCATCGCAGGGAACGATCGACTCGGTAACCATGTGTTAATTACCCCTAGGTTCATTTTTCACTTGATTTGTCCTTTAACGGCACCTGTTTGAACTCGTTACCTGTATACCTGTACACACACTCAATCAAACAGACTCTAACCTCTCCACAATGGCCAAGACCAGAGAGCTTTGTAACGACATCAGGGATAAAATTGTAGACCTGCTTAAGGCTGGGATGGGCTACAGGACAATAGGCAGCTTGGTGAGAAGGCAACAACTGTTGGCGCAATTATTAGAAAATGGAAGAAGTTCAAGATGACGGTCAATCTCCCTCCATCTGGGGCACCATGCAAAATCTCACCTCGTGGGGCATCAATGATCATGAGGAAGGTGAGGGATCAGCCCAAAACTACACGGAAGAACCTGGTCAATGACCTGAAGAGAGCAGGGACGACAGTCTCAAAGAAAACCATTAGTAACTAGTGATCGACCGATATATCGGTCGGGCGATAAATCGGGCCGATATTTGCGGGTTTGATGTGTATCGGCCGATACGCGGCTGCTGTGTTCGCCGATAGTTTTTTTTCCCGGCATTAATTACAGACAGGCGTCCACAGGCAGCTCTGTGTTGCTGGAGAGCTGCAGTTCACGTGCAGCCCATGCACTGCCCCTCCCACACTAGCAGAGTGCTGGAAGCCTCTTCAAGACAACGGTTAGTTTTAAAATTTCTAAGCATCTTTTTAACTGTTTGACTTAGCTGAAATACACTTTGAAAGTGGAAACACGTTGCTCTATATGTGCGTACAACTATAGCTAAGCAAATTTGTGGGTCCAAATGGAAAACGCAAATGCCTCATCTATAAAACTACTTGTCATTGTATTTAGGGAGCTGCAAATAGCTAAGTTTGAGGCTATCCATATGCATACGGCAGCTGTTACGAACACTGGTCATAGGATTAAATAATGCCGACGTTGTTCGGTGATTCCGTTATATTTGTGGGAGTTTTATTCAGAGACCACCTGGCTGAGGTTTGGACGTGTGCTCATAAAAGAAGCAACACGGTTGAAACACGCATGCGATGCAGCACGCTCGTTTGTCCAGGCGCTCCTATGCCGTGGTGAGATGAAAACATCTAAACTTTTCAGAATGCCGCAAGCGCACGCAGGTCATGTGACAAAAAAACAACTGACCTTTCCATGACAACATCGAAAGCTCGGCCGAACAGCGGATCATAGCTGGACAGAGCGGGTTTTTATTTCTCATCTCCATAAATATATGTAGTTGTAAAGGGATAGAAATAAATTAATCCTTACTTCCTCGTCATCATGGAGAGAGCAGTTCGTGGTTGCATAGCAACAACAGACGCAACCGCTTGTAGAAGCGGCGCGGCCGTGCTTTCCACACGTTTTAGACGCGATCCCTAATTCATAATAAACTTAGAATCTATTTGGTTTAAAATCGTTTTTGTTTTGTTTAAAATGGAGATCACGATTACATATATCAGACAACTACACAGAATAACATGTTTCAGTCAAATTATTTTATTTATTATGCTTAAATATTTATTTTCAGAATTTATTTTCAGAATTTGAATTATGCTTAAATGTTTTTCAGTATTTTCAGCACTGAACTTTTTTTTACTTGTTCTACCTCACGTTTTTAATATTTGTCAAATATTGTTTTTTTTTTAAAGTTCAATAAATGTTCCTTTCTTAATTGAGACTTGTAACAGTTGTTATCATTATATATTATATGTGTAATTTTTATGATGTAAACTGAGTGAGCAAAAGCAGTATCGGCTCCAAATATCGGCCCAAGAAAATCGGCAGCCCGTATCGGTCATCGGCTAAGTCTGATGAAAAAAAAATCGGTATCGGCATCGGCACTAAAAAAATCCATATCGGTCGATCCCTATTAGTAACACACTACGCCGTCATGGATTAAAATCCTGCAGTGCACGCAAGGTCCCCCTGCTCAAGCCGAAGCATGTCCAGGCCCGTCTGAAGTTTGCCAATGACCATCTGGATCAGGGGCGGAGTGGGACCAAAAAATCTACCGGGAAATTTCGTAGACCACCGGCCCTCGGTGGTAAAAAAAAAAAAAAAAAAAAAAAAAAACCTTTGCTAAAAAATATAGCAGTGAATGAGAGAATATTAAATAGATTTTTTTTGTTCCTCTATAGTTTTTTCACAACTTTCTAAAAGAGTAAAAAAATTGCGAGAGATGGATAACGGCAGTCAGAAGAACTCAGAAGAGAGAAATATAAGTCACTTTGTCATCACTCCCACAGACGCAGCATTAGAAACCCTCACAGCAGCATTAACTCGTTTTTTTTTGTAATTTTATTAAAGGTAATATAATATAAAATAGTGTTAAATGTAAATACATATTTTTTTCAATTGAAAATATTAAAAAAAACTTTCCAGGATTTATGCGGATGATGACCGTTAAAACGTGTCATCATCACCCTGTTGAAAAGGGTCTATGGCATTTTCACGGTGACACGACACCTTGCTCGTTAGCTTCTGCTAGTGTTAACATAATCTGTATACACTTAACATAGCAGCAGCAGCCAAGGGAGGTTACTCGTTTTAAAACTAGGAAATCTGCCACTAGTAGCCTAGATAGTCACTCAATAGTAAACTTTTTATTTGTCTCATATTTACCACTGCTACTTTCAAATTACACAAGCTTTTGGCTGGCTGGCTGCATAGCTGGTGCTAATTCCCATCTGTGCCTAGCTTTGACAACATGTGCTTCAGTTTATTTCACCTGTAGTATCTTTGCTTGTTGATGCCCGGAACATGTCTGTTATTTTGGAGCATTTCACTGCCTCCTCCTCCATAATTTTTGAGTCTGACCTTCTCAGCGCCAGATTTTTTAACGCTTGTGCTGAGGGGTGCTAGATCATTGACGGGGGAGCTGCGCAGTTATACAAATAATAATTGAGCAAAACTTGGCCACTAAATATTTAATATTCAATTATTTTAATGATCACAATTAAAGTTTTAATTTTATTAAATTGAACAAGCGCAACATTCAGCATTCAATCAAATATTCTAAAAGATGCAGGCTATTAGTAGCTTATTAATAAGGTTATTTCAACATAATATTTCGTTATTTCAACATTTATGTGCGTGCAACAAGCAAGATGTGCATTTGTAAATCCGGTAACGCGTGCATTGATTTTTAGTAATAAATTAGTGTTTTCTGACAGTGTCGGGTGTCGGCTGCAAAGATGAAGTTGACGATCGCCATATATAGTGAACGCGCCTAGAGAAATGCATGATTACGTAATCAGAGAGTAGGCAAGCCTTTTTCTTTTCGTTTTGAATTATTTCGTTTAAAGTTACTTCAAGCTTTGTGTATTTGATGTGTTTCGCATGTCTGTGTGAGGCATACACTGAGTTTCGTTAACTTAGTTCGGATGAGATGCGCTCAGTTAACGTGCAATGCAATTGACCGCGCGGGCGCCTCCATGATTAGGCTATATTGTCTGTTTGTTATATTTGCTTATTATTATTTAAAAAATGATTAAAATTAAGATACAATTTATACAAAACGAAATTCACTTTAATGAAAGGTTTTCTACAAAACAAAACTGAATGAAATGGTCAAAATCATGTCTGTCTGACCCTCTGTCTCTTGATAGGCATCATATCTTATTCGTGCTGTTCACTTTTCATAAATAAACATAAATGGAAAAGAAATGACATTATATATTTTAACAAATATGAAACTAAATGCGCTTATTTAATGGCTACAATAGGCCTACAGACTCTCTATTTGTGCAAATTGCTGCACATTCATTTAATTCTGAATTTTGCACAAGTTGAAAGGCGTTTGTTCAAATCAAGTTCACGGATAATTGTGCGTGCATTTATTAATCATTATGATACTAAAATCATAAAAATGCTATGTAGCCTACTAAAAATCAGATGAGCCCAGAATATGAACGCAACGTTTAATTACACGTTAAGCAATTTCCTCCCATAGAAAACCATTAGGCCTAAGAACGCTTAATGTAGGCTAGCTTAATGCAGATTAGAATGCCCCCTTATTATGTCGAAATAACGACTTATTATGTCGAAATAACGAGATATTATGTTGAAATAACGTCTTAATATCTCGAAATAACAAGATAAGTTTTCTTTTTTGCCTTTCCATCATTTAACTCACTCTTACGGACGTTAGACTTCCAAGACGTGACGAGGAAAAAGAGGTGTTCGGCGGCTTTTTACATCAAAGGCCGACCCGATTTTGGGAGGGGCCGCTCACTGACCCCCCTATGTTTTTGAAAATCCTATAGACATGGTTGGACCTGCCGAACGGGTTGAGCACTTTTATATACTGTGTTGAGCAGAGAGGCTGCACAGTTTGACCAGCGAGAAGCGGCCGCACATCAGGCCGCCAGACGGGTGTTGCTAAAATAACTCGCAATGTATAACTATTATCAGACCGGCCCTCCGCGGCCTCAAAACACTACCGGCCCACCGGGAAAAGTCCCGACTCTCCCGATTGCCACTCCGCCCCTGATCTGGATGATCCAGAGGAGGAATGGGAGAAGGTCATGTGGTCTGATGAGACAAAAATAGAGCTTTTTGGTCTAAACTCCACTCGCCGTGTTTGGACGAAGAAGAAGGATGAGTACAACCCCAAGAACACCATCCCAACCGTGAAGCATGGAGGTGGAAACATCATTCTTTGGGGATGCTTTTCTGCAAAGGGGACAGGCCGACTGCACCGTATTGAGGGGAGGATGGATGGGGCCATGTATTGCGAGATCTTGGCCAACAACCTTCTTCCCTTAGTAAGAGCATTGAAGATGGGTCGTGTCTGGGTCTTCCAGCAGGACAACGACCCGAAACACACAGCCAGGGCAACTAAGGAGTGGCTCCGTAAGAAGCATCTCAAGGTCCTGGAGTGGCCTAGCCAGTCTCCAGACTTGAACCCAATAGAAGATCTTTGGAGGAGCTGAAAGTCCGTATTGCCCAGCGACAGCCCCGAAACCTGAAGGATCTTGAGAAGGTCTGTATGGAGGAGTGGGCCAAAATCCCTGCTGCAGTGTGTGCAAACCTGATCAAGAACTACAGGAAACGTATGATCTCTTTAATTGCAAACAAAGGTTTCTGTACCAAATATTAAGTTCTGCTTTTCTGATGTATCAAATACTTATGTCTTGCAATAAAATGCAAATTAATTACTTGAAAATCATACAATGTAATTTTCTGGATTTTTGTTTTAGATTCCGTCACTCACAGTTGAAGAGTACCTATGATAAAAATTACAGACTACATGCTTTGTAAGTGGGAAAACCTGCAAAATCAGCAGTGTATCAAATACTATTGTATATTACAACATTGACACTGGCTCCCAGTTAAATTTAGGATTGATTTTAAAGTATTATTACTGGTATATAAATCATTCAATGGCCTAGGACCTCAATACATTGCAGATATGCTCACTGAATATAAACCCAACAGATCACTCAGATCACTAGGATCATATCAGCTAGAAATACCAAGGGTTCACTCTAAGCATGGCGAGTCCGCTTTTAGCTATTATGCCAGCCGCAGCTGGAACCAGCTTCCAGAGGAGATCAGATGTGCTCCTACAGTAGTCACATTCAAATCCAGACTCAAAACACTTCTGTTTAGCTATGCATTTACTGAATGAGCACTGTGCCGCTGTTCGTCCGACTGTTTGTACTGTGTTTTATTTTTCTAAACTGTTTTAATTATTCTTATTTCTTTTATTATTTTAATTTCTTCTATGTAAAGCACTTTGAATTGCCATTGTGTATGAAATGTGCTATATAAATAAACTTGCCTTGCCTTGCCTTGCCATCTTGAATTTTTGAGTGGCACACATCTTTTTTCATGATAATGTTCCTTTAAGAATATTTGTACCAAATTTCATGATAGCATCACCATTTGAAAAAAAAAAATTAAGGATTCAAGAAAAATGGCGGCCATCTTGAAAAATGGCGGCCATCTTGAAAAATGGTTGCCATCTTGAATTTTTGAGGGACAAGCACCGTTTTCAAAAAAAAACATTCTGAAGAGAGTATTTTCACAAAATGTTATGCCTACATCACTGTTTGAACGATTGACATAATGAGCATTTGACAGAAATAGCGGCCATCTTGAAAAAATGGCCGCCATGTTGAATTTTTGGATGGCCAACGCCTTTTTCCCCAAAGAGTGACCCTTAAGAGAGTATCTGTGCCAAATTTCATGCTTCTATACCAATTTGAACGATTCTCTTAACATATGCCATTAATCTGCTGCACTAAAGCACTGTGTGCATGCGGCGCAGTGCGCACTCTAGTCTAATGTAATGAATCCTCACATGGAGAAGAAGCATGGCGGGAGGAGGAACGCTGTCGTCGATTTATCCATAGACAGTAAAATAAAGGATTTATCCCCCTTCTAAAAGCAGGGCTGCCAACTCTACGCATTCAGCGTGAGACTCACGCAATTGACACTTTCCACATGCTCTAGCGCCACACATCCATTTTCTCACGCACAGAAAAATCACGGAGCAAAGAGGACACTGACACCCGACAGACTAGACAGAGCAGGTTACTTTTGATATGAAAAAAATTCTCAGCTCTCAGGTTCTGTCCATTTTATTACGAAATTCAGACAATAAATACCGTTTTGGCGCTTGTAAATGTGACGTGACAGATCGCTGTAGCGCCTCAGTTCAAGCAAACCGATCATCTGTTACTTTTTATTTAAAGACACAGTACAACTTACCGAAAGGTATTTATGCCTCATACATAATGTCGATCAATCAGTGTTTTTCAACCACGAAAAGAGGTCAATATAACTGCAGGATAACAATTATGTCACAGAACGTTACATTTACCTCAGGAAAGCCATTTAATGACCAACACGTTAGCTGACTGGAAAAAAATAGCTATAGAGATGAGTATTTTGCTAAATTTGTGCACTTATATTACATTTGTTTATATTTTTACTTGTGTCATAATTGTTATTATAATGAAAACCAAATTATGTTAATTTTTAACCTTTAATAATACCAGCTGATAGGGCTCTCTGTATGTTTACAGCATTATGTGAGATATATTTTTTCTTGAGAAAAATTAACATGTAGTCTATCTACTGTAGCCTACCTAATATTTATCCAAAGAGTCAATATTGAATCAAGATTGAAATCAAATCCCAAGAATTGAATTGAAATCGTGAAAATTGTGTAAAATTCTGTTTAGTTACTAAATGTTTTGACAATCACAATTACACCTATTGTAATGCAAGTTTTTTTTTTTATGCAAGTTGTTCCTTCCCCCACCACCACCACCAATCCATCCATTTCTCTTGAGCAATTAAAATATTGTGATAATACCGTATACCGTGATAAAAGCTCAATCAATTAATCGCAGCATGAAAATTTGATACCGGCACATGCCTAGTTGGGATGTCTGTCATTTTCATGTCGTTGACTCGTGTACGATAATTTTCTTCCAAATACGATAATTTTGAGCTTCTGGTACGATACTTGGACATTTCCAATCTGGCAACCACCGAGAGCTTTTGTCGTCAAGTGCCACTACTATCAAGAGAAGGAAAGCATTCTACGAAAGGCTGTTACATCTCCAAAACTTGTATCTGAAAATGGAGACACTATCAGAGTGTTCCCTGATTACACGCAGAATGTGGCGCGACGGAGAGCGGCTTTCGGACAGGTGAGACAGTTATTACGGCAATGCGAGGGAGTAAAATACGGGCTGTTGTATCCTGCAAAACTGAGGATTACGACTCGGGACGGCCAGCAGAAGAGCTTTACTGACCCAGAGAAGGCGGTTACCTTCATCAGGGGACTTATGAGTGATTGATATGGGAGTTTGTTCGGCTACATACCTCGGTATATTTGGTGGGAGTATTGGAATGAACCAATTGTTGTTGGGGAATGGGGATCAATATCGCTGCAATGTAATGCCATGGGACATTGGATCAGTTCAGTGACATTGGACAGTGGATGTATTGATGGCTAGTTGCATATGCAGACTTTTTTCATGTTTCATTCAGAATTGTCTTCTAATATATGTAGGAAACATGTATGGATAATTTGACTGTTTTAAAGTTTTATTATTAAAATATAATTTATTATATTATTATTATATATCTATTAATTTAATTATTTATTTTCTATTTATACAATAATTTATATATATGTCTGCTTTGTTTTTTCATGTTTTACTTAAAATCGTTTTCTAACATATGCAGAAATCAAAGTACTGATAACTGATTTATTTTATTTATTATTTGTATTTATTTTTTATTTTATTATTATTATTATTTACTTAACGCTCACAAATGCAGTCTTTTTTTTTCTCTCTTCCATGTACACAGGGATATTGAGTAATGGTTCTAATTAGTCTTGTTAATGTTATAGATGTTCAGCTAAATGGTTATTATAAGGTTTGTGTGGGGCCTCAGCTCCACTCGGTAAGTTTTATTTTCTTCTTTCTATGAAACTTCATAGTGGCTTGGGAGGTTGGGGGGGTGCAGTCTCTCATTTGGGGAGGGACCAGCAGGGGTCTGTGTTGTTAATAGGTGATTTAAAAGTTTTCTTTTTACTTTGCACAGTCTGCTTTTTTTCTGTCTTTGTGCTTTTGTTCCTTTCCCCTTTACCTTCTTTCTCTTTCTCAGAGTTGGAGATGAGTTTTCATAATAGCACTGAGTTGGACTTTATCAGCCATGGGTTCTGCAGATGGAATGAATAGACCTGCGACTAAATTTGTGAGCTGGAACGTGAGGGGACTCAATCATCCTGTAAAGCGAAGTAAGGTGATTTCACATTTAAACAAATTGAAAGAAGAGATAATATTCCTACAGGAAACACACCTTCGCACAACAGACATTCCTAAATTAAAGAGAGGATGCGCATCACAGGTTTACCACTCTGAATTAAATTCTAAATTTTGCGGTACAGCCATCTTGATTGGCAAAAATGTACAATTTATACAAACCAGTGTTATTAGTGATAAAGGCGGGCGTTTTGTGATTGTCCAGGGCAGACTTTATAACGTGCCAGTGATCCTGGTTAGTGTGTATGCTCCAAATTGGGATAACCCAGACTTTTTTAAAGAACTGTTTGGCCGTATACCAGAGCTGGGCACACATCATCTGATTCTGGGAGGAGACTTTAATACGGTTCTTAAACCTTCTCTAGACCGTTCCAAAGTATTTACAGCCCCTCCTTCCCCCTCTAAATCTGCAACTATTATAAATGCTTTTTGCGGTTCTAGTGGTGTAGTAGATCCATGGAGATTTAGGAATCCTACATTAAAGGAGTTTTCCTTTTTCTCCGCTGTTCATCAAACATACTCAAGAATAGATTTCTTTTTGCTGGATCAAAAAATGCCTTCATCAATTAAGTCTTGCAGTTATGAAAGCACTGTTATCTCTGACCACTCTCTGGTCACTATGGAGCTTTGGCTCCAGGTTAGAAGGCCAATTCAATGTAATTGGCGATTTAATACATCTTTGTTGTCTGATGAAACATTTGTAGACTTTATTTCAACACAGATTGATTTCTTTATTGAAACTAACCAGCTGCCAGACACCAATATTTTAATACTTTGGGAAACTCTTAAAGCATATATTAGGGGTCAAATAATAGAATACACTGCTCGTCTTAATAGAAGCAGGTCTAGACGCTACGATGAGTTGATCAATCTAATCCACGATGCTGACCAGCAACACTCCTCGGCCCCTACAGTTGACCTCCGCAAAAAAAGAATAGCATTACAAACTGAATTTGATCTTCTTGCCTCTACGGAAGCAGGAGAGAAATTTCTGAAATCTAGACAAAACTTTTACGAACATGGAGAGCGGGCAAGTAGGTTACTCTCTCACCAGCTGTGTCAATATTCTGCTGCCAATTTTATTACAAAAATACAAACTGCGGATGGAGAAGTTAAGCTTGACCCCAAAGACATTAACGATCAATTCAGATTATCTTATTCATCCTTATATTCTTCAGACAATCCTAGTGACCATGTATTTCTTGACAATGTAACTTCCGACTGTAGCTGAGGAGGATAAGGTCATCCTTGAGCAGCCGATATTTGAAACTGAGATTAGTCAAGCAATTAGGTCAATGAAAAATAGAAAGGCACCAGGCCCAGATGGGTATCCAATTGAGTTCTATAAGGCCTTTGCCTCCAAGTTGATACCTTTAATGTGCCTCGTCTATAATGAATCACTCAAACAAGAGAAGCTGCCTACATCTATGACCCAAGCCACAATATCTGTGCTTCCCAAAAAGGACAAAGACCCCACTAAATGTGAGTCTTATCGCCCGATCAGCCTACTCACATTTGATTATAAAATACTTACAAAGATTCTCTCCTTAAGATTGGAATCTATAGTACCAAAAATTGTGCATCCTGACCAGACAGGCCTTGTAAAGGGCAGGCAGTCTTTTCACAATTTACATCGCCTCTTTAACTTAATATATTCTAAACATTCGATTCACTCGCCAGAAATAGTGATTTCACTAGACGCGCATAAAGCTTTCGATCGAATTGAGTATGGACACCTTTTCAAAACTCTAAGCAAATTCGCCTTTGGTCCAGTCTTTGTTTCTTTGATTCAGACGTTGTATGCAGCACCCCAAGCTAGAGTGAGGACTAATAACTTTAATTCGCAATATTTCACTGTTCAGAGAGGGACACGACAGGGCTGTCCGTTGTCCCCTCTTCTCTTTGATCTGGTCATTGAGCCACTTGCCGTCGCATTGCGATGTAATAACAATATAAGGGGTATCACGAGGGGCGGCCTGGTTCATAAAGTGTCATTGTATGATTTGCTGATGTTTATATCAGATCCGGAGACTTCAATCCCAGAATGCCTAGACACCATTTCTCAATTTGGTATATCCTCTGGGTACAAGATTAACCTCACCAAAAGTGTTTTGTTCCCAATTAATGTTTTGGCTCAGAATCGATCCTTTGACTCACACCCATTCAGGACTACAGAGGGCCCCATGACATACCTGGGAGTAAGTGTCACAAGTAGATATAAGGACCTATTCCAAATACTTCAAATCAGCCTTGGGACAGATTAAGGAGAACCTTAATCGTTGGTCTACTCTGCCCCTGTCCGGACGTATTAATTCAATAAATGGTAACGCTACCTAAGACCTTGTACTTATTTCAAACAGTCCCAATCTTCATACCCAAATCATTCTTTAAGGAGCTTGACAGGCACATCAGTACATTTATATGGAACAAAACTATACTTCGCGTACGGAAAACAGTTCTTGAGAGACGCAAGGAGAATGCTGGACTAGCTCTACCAAATTTTTTATACTATTATTGGGCTGCAAACATTCACAAATTAGTAGGGGTGTAACGGTATTCAAACCGAACCGAAAAACCGCGATACAAAAGCCACGGTTCGAACCGCGATACTCACATGTCGAACCGAACGTGCCCCGCCCCCTGCTCCCAACTCTCACTTCACTTTGTCACAAAACTATTTTTTCTTCCTTGACATTTGATTAAATAGTAATTAATGAATACACTTTAAACAACTAATAAGAGCTGTAGTTTTAATAAATATTATTATAATATTATTTACTAAATAAAGTGCATGTCACGTGATTTGGGTGATCGATCACGCTCGGGAGTTTACATACGCACTTCAGGATGGCAACTCCGTGCCATGGCATATTGTGATTGAAGACCCTGCGGTCACAACCACGGACTGATATTGATACAGCAGCAACAGCAGCAGTGCTGATCACGAATCTTGAGAATGATCATTGACACCTGTCATCATCCAATATGATGACATATCACAGCTTTTTTTAATCATTGTTTGATTTGCGAACATAATCCTCTGCCGTCTGGCCGCTTCCGCTTCAAGCCGGACTCGTCTCGCGCTAACGGTAATTTCCTTTTACTGTCCACGTTTTGATTTCGGCAAATCACTTTTGGCGAATGCAAACAACGTGATTATTGTTCATGAGTCCAACATCCAGCCACGCAAGAAAACATGTAATCTACCTGAGGGAATAATATGCTCACAAAACATTTCTGATTATTATTTGTTTAAAACGGTTTTGTTTGTCTGATAACCTTTTAAACATAGCCTATACTTAACTACAGTTTGCAGACACTGAAATTATGTAGATTGTGCGATACAGTAAATATTTTGAGTGTCCCTCATTTTCCTATAAAGAACCACAATTGTCCCGCATATTACTTTTCTGAAGTTGGCAACCCTACTCAGGTGTGCAGTTTATTTCTGACTAGTCAGTGGAGACATTTAGGCTATTTCATTTTAGTTAACTCAGGTGTGCTAACTGCTCTAAAGAAAACATGAAGCCAATGTATAAAATGAATAAAGTTAAGTTAAATTATTGTTGTTGTTGTTTTTATTAAGTTTAAAGTGACTCTAGTGTTATTATTGCTGGTGGTGCCCTGCCATGAACCCTGCCCCCACAGCAAACAGAACCGAACCGAACCGAACCGTGGCTCCAAAACCGTGATATGAACCGAACCGTGGCATTGGTGTATCGTTACACCCCTACAAATTAGTAACATGGTATGGAGCTTCTATTGGTGGGAGTAGTCCGAGTTGGTGTCTAATGGAACAACATTCATGCTCGTCCATCTCTTTGGCCTCAATGCTGTGTGCTCCACTGCCAGTGGCAGTGGGTGCACATACGGACAATCCTATTGTAAGAGGCAGCTTACGCATATGGACCCAATTTTAACATAACATTTTGGTCACATACAGGCTTTGGTGTCTATGCCTCTGTCCTCAAACTTTCTTTTTAAGCCATCACTTATAGATACGGCCTTTCTCACCTGGGCTAGAAAAGGCATAAACAGTGTGGGAGATCTTTTTGTAGATGGCACGTTCGTTTCTTTTGACTATTTGGTTAATGAATTAAGTTTACCAAAAACACATTCGTTCATTCCCCTTAAAACCAAATATCGGCCCTCTTGATCATTGTCTGACGGTCAAGCCCCATCTCTCGGGTGGTGTCTCCCAGCTGTATACTGCTATTCAGGCCATGAAATGCCCATCTCTTCTGTCTCTTAAGGTACAGTGGGAGGAGGATCTAAACACAGAATTGACGGAAGAAATTTGGCAAAGAGCTATACATAAAACATACACATCGTCTATCTGTGTTAGGCACAGGTTGATACAATTCAAAGTATTTAATCGCCTGCACCTCTCTAGGACCAAATTGGCCAAAATATATCCTAATGTGGATCCCAACTGTACGCGCTGTCACCAAGCCCCTGCCTCTCTGGCTCACATGTTCTGGTCATGCCCAAGCATAGGCACATTCTGGTATGGGATATTTAATACATTCACCTACATTTGTAAAAAGAATATTGATCCAGATCCTATCATTGCAATATTTGGGGTGGTACACAGTAAAGTTGGGGTCTCAAGAGGCCAATCTCAATTAATAGCATTCTCTACACTGTTAGCCCGCCGACTAATTCTTGCAAATTGGAAATCTTCCTCAACCCCAAAACACTCACGTTGGGTGTGCGAAACTATGTCCTTCCTCCAGCTTGAAAAGTTAAGAACTACAGTCCAAAACTCAGCAGAAAGGTTTCAGAATGTATGGCAACCTTTCTTGGATTATTATGAAAATGCATTTGATGCTAATTCTTTAGAGTAAAAAAATTATGTTCTCATCTCCCCCTCTCCCTTTCTTTTTTTTTTTTTTTGTGTGTTCTGTGTGCATTCTCAGTATTTGTATGAACCTTGGATGCCAATCTGCGACGAAAGGGGATATGTGAGATAATGTATACAAAGTATGAGGTTTGTGAATGGGGATGCCTTGTATGACATAAGAGAATGTATGTTGGTTTGTTTGTGTTATGTACGTTTAAAACAATAAAAACACTTTGAAATAAAAAAACAAAACATTTTAGTGAACTATCCATTTAAAAGTGAAATGATTTTTGTAGATCCAGTGATTAGTGATGTCTGTTTTCAGTGTGATATAGGCATGACTAGTGGCTGATCTGTGTTCCACAACAATTCCACAAACCTGGAAGACATTCTGAACATACACAAGCAGTAGGCTGTAAATAAAATATAAATAATAATAATAAATAATAAATAATAAATAAAAATAAAAAGGTAGTAGTAGGGAGAATCAATGAATTAGGAATAATTTACTGCTATTGTAAAAATGACATGTAATCAATAAAAAAGTAACTGTTGTATGATTACAAGCATTGTAAAAATGTAATATAATTTAATTAAGTACTTAATTTTTGGAATCTGATTACGTAATCCAGATTATATGTAATCAGTTACTACCCAGCACTGACTGTATTGCTTGTACAACTCTTCCCACCTAATGCCCGTGTGACTTATTCAAAAATCCATTTTTTACAGTGTTCATTTAAGCCAGAGAACTGGCTCCCTGACTGAGCCTGGCTTCTCCCAAGGTTTTTTTCTCAATTTCTGTGTGGAAACCTTTATGATGTAGCCATGCGGACTTACTAGAGAGACCTGGGGACCGATCTACCAGAATCTTTTAGAGTAAACCACCTCATTCTAGCATTTAATGACTGTTTACACTTGCATCAATAATGTAAAGACTTGCCTGCTGTAAGATGTTAACATGACACAAGCAAACTTTTTCACTCCCGTTTACATGCAATTTTCATTATTCTGATTGTTCACATAGCCCAATGCACAGAACATATGATGAGCTCACATACAGTAGGTGTGTTCCTAGCCAAGTTCTTTCAGCACACAAGGATTTGTTTGCTAATTATTTGGTATGTGGCCTAAAATGTCTCCATTTCAATGATTTCAACCATCAATATACTGCAATATTTATTTATGTTGTGCAACATTGTCAACCTGAACTCAGTTTCTTCAGCACCCCAAAATGCACATGCGCACTGTGGTCAGAGTGCAATAAATGCATACATGCCTGTTTTTGTGATTAAAATCTGCATATAGTATATACATCACGTTATACAATGACTATGGTTTTTATGATTATGAGCTTAATCGGAATTTGTTCAAAGTATTGTGTTTACACGAGGTAAAGTTGAAATCACAATTTTGCATAAATCTCATTACACATAATCACATGATGAGGGTGCATGTAAACGTAGTCAAGATTGAGGAAGACTTAGGGTGCTTTCACATCTGTAGTTCAGTTCATTTGGTCCGGACCAAGGGTGAAAAATGATACTTTGTAGCATTTTTCAGGCGTTTTGGTTCCTTTTCACACCAGACTGATCGCTGTGGTCCGAATCAGTTTATGAGTCGATAAAACGAACCAAAATGCAGTCACGTGACTACATTCACATCACTCGTTGGCCAGATATGTCTGGCATTTCCATAACTGCACTTCTTTTGGTCAGAATTAACGTGCGGGAAAATCCGGCAGATAACACGCCGCTGTTTACTATGGAGAGACGACTGCGTGGGCTGATTGTATCCTTCGTCATATTTTATTATATAGTTTGTCTACTACACCACTTTAGACAAACAAGATTATTTGAGAATGAAACGAGGATGCGGCTGTTAATAATTTCTATCAGGCTCTGTCTGCACCTCCTCACAACTTAAAGTTTGTCCGCGAGTGCAAACTGCCAACAAACATTTCTCCTCATCCCATAATCAGTAATCACAGCGCAGCTGACTACGGCAACTGGTTTAGTCCAAAAATGCGCAGTTCTTTGGCAGTTGGTTCTGTTCAAGGTCGGATCACGTTCTCACCACAAACGAAACGCTCCAGAGTTCGTTTCAAAACGTACCGAGACCACCTCTTCGAGCAGGTCTCGGTACGCTTGTTTGGTCCACTTTTGGTGCGCACCCGAGTGCGATAGCCGCATTCACACCTGCCCAAACGAACCGCACCAATGGGGAAAACGAACTCTAGTGCGATTCAACCGAACTAAATGAGGCAGGTGTGAAAGCACCCTTAAGCCTACAAGACTCAAAAGGACTGGTTTGCCTTTTCATTTGAGAAGCACCCATTGTAGCTGGGTCTTCTTTATGTTTCTGGACCATGCAAAGGCAAATTACATAAAACTGTAATTTTTAATCAAATTAGACCAGATAACTCAAATTATGAATCACTAGCTTCCCATTGTCAATCAGGGTAAGGAAAGTAGACCATTGCTCAATATTTCAATTTTTAAAGACAATGATATCTGAATTTGGCAGCAAGTTTTTGCTTGAATGCTCACTTTTCAGTTCGGGAAATACATGTTTATTTTAATTGTGCAACTTTTGTTCTGCCTAAATCATAATCATCCACTGTTCGTCCGTTGACCAGGGGAGAACTGGCCCCCGACTGAGCCTGGGTTCTCCCAAGGTTTTTTCTCCATTCTGTCACCTGATCTTTGTTGTATTATTTTCATGTTATCACTGTGAAGCTGCTTTGATACAATCTGTATTCTAGAAAGCGTTATATAAATAAAGGTGACTTGACTTGACTTAGTGTTAAAATTATTGTTTAAATTAGCCTACATGTTAGAACTAGAGTAGAAAATGGCCAATGTAAATTAGTTACACACATTGGATACACCACTGTGAGTACTCTACAAGACTGAACCAATTATATAATGTTAGCTAAATTAAAATTAGCCATAAGGGTAAACAAGAAACATTTTATTAGGTTTAAAAACATTTGTGTGTCCACTGCAAGTTATCTAAATGGCTGATTATACTGACTGTGCTATCCATTCAGAGTAATGATGGTCAGATGGAGATCATGTGATGTTTGGTCTCCATACATAAAAACAATATAAGATCCACTACACCTTTTGAGTGTGTTCTGGTTTACATAATACTCTTCAGACTTTAATATCATCGATACAGCGATCAATAAAAAAAAAACCTTCAGTGCATTTCTCAAGAGTTCAGAGTTCAATTCTTGACAAAAATCCATAAAAAAAACACGAATCTGAGCGGTGTAAAAAACAAACAAACAGGCACTCTCTCTAAAATATTATTGTTTTCTAATTCACACAAGTAACGTTACGTTTGAACAAAAAACATAAAAATTAGTTTATAGCTTTATCAACGTAACATGAAAAATGTTAGAAAATAGCTTACGCTGAGATCGCTTTTCCGCAGATGATTTGGGCTGGCATCGTAAGATTTTTAGCCTTCCTTAAATGTGAGACAAAGTTGTGTGTTCTACAGTTTACGCTGCTAACTGAGAGCACGTGTTGATCTCTTCTTCTTCTACTTCTGTGTGTGTCTGTATGGCGGTACGAAATGAATCCGCCCCTATGTTTGTGAATATCATCAAGTACGTAAATATACGTCAATGATGTAGGTGTAACTGTCTGCACCAATCAACTTCCTCTTTTTTCTTTTTTTTGTCTGCTGAAATAAGAGTGGATTTTTTTTTTTACTATTATTTACCAATGAACAATATTTATTTATTTATTTATTTAGTTAGTTAGTTAGTTGACCAACTAAGCAACAAACATATTTTCAGACAGCTATTAAAAAGGTGGAAGGTCTATATTGATTGGAATATTAAGATGTCAACAAGTCATGCTATATTATGTAGCCTACTAAAATAGAAGTAAAATATGTAAAAACTGATGTTATATGAAATTTTGAAAGGCCAATAGAAAGAGTCAGTGTTTTCAAGTACCTAGGATTATGGGATGGGTGTAGACATTTGATCTACCAAGTGATGATAAGATCAGTTTTTTTTTAACAACACTAAAGTGATAAGAGAGAACAAAACAGAGCACTAAGAATTTTTTATAGGAGCAGTTAAATCAACACACGCACACACACAAACACACTTGTTGTCTTTGGCATATTGAAGTTTGAGGAGTTATGATCCTCAATCCTCAAGTTATATCCCCATTATGCTGATGTGTGCCTAGGATTATCCTAGGTTTAGATATAATAGAGAAAAAAAATGTGTACCATTAAATACTGTGTAGTAAACACATTCAGAGCAGATTTTATGCCATTTTAGAGTAATGAGCAATGTCAGTGGTGCAGTTAGAGAATTGAGATGTCCTTCAAGATGGCTGAATTTGATCGGTTTCTGGGTCACAGGCTGAAGGACGGAGGAGCGAGGAAACGAGGAAGCATCAATTGTATTAAGAAGCACCCATCAATTCTCTTCTTCTTCTTCTTCTGCGCTTTTTACTGGTGGCAAACAGCGTTGCATTGCTGCGGATGCTCCCTTCTGGATTGTAGTGTGGATCGCCTTTGACTGAATGTAGGCTATTCGTTGTGCAACTGCATGCATGCACCGAACTGTACCATACGGTTCGGGACGAACACATGCATGTACCATTACACCCTTATTGTTCATCCATCCTCCCCAATCAATCATCTCTTTTCCTGGCTCCATTTCTAATAGTGGAGAGCAGTCACCTGGTTTAGCATCAAAGCAACATATAGAAAACCCTATTTTACAGTGTCATTTGCATCAGTGCGCTTGATATATGGATCTTCATATTAAAACATCTGATGTTCCATTTTTGGCTGGTGCAGCTGGCTGGGTGTTTTGCTCAGAGCTGCTGAAGTCAGACATAGTAAGTTCTGTGACCTGAGGCCTTCTCTTAGGAGTTTTACACTACAGGCTTATCTTTTTCAAGAAATACACTAAACTACACAGCCTCCGCGCTGGATTACTGCGTCATGTAGGAGGCTGGTATGCGTGGCTTTATTCCATGCTATGGTCTCCGCAAGTTTCAAACCATGTCTCCGTTACATTGTCATTTTCTGCTCTTCCGGCACTTTGCAACAACACAACCTTGTTTCTTCAGTGACTTTCAGCATGTTTTCTATAACAACGTCTGATGTTTACGTTTTTTACGTACCGTGAGAAAGTCACATAAACCACGCGAAATCCGATCAGGGGTGCATTTCCCGAAAGCATCGTTGGCCAACTATGGTCGCAAGTTCTGTCGTTACCAATAGAGTTCAATGGACATTGCGATGAACTTGCGACCATAGTTGGCCAACGATGCTTTCGGAAAACGCACCCCAGAGCGGTCAGACTGAAACGGATTTTCAGAAATGCTCGAAAAGGATCTGTAAAGATCACATTTCATGTGATTTTTAGCCATTCACACTAGCTAAATCTGATCGGATCTAAATCGGATATGCACAAAAATCGGATTTGGACCAACAGTCTGAACGTAGCCAAAGTGGATGGAAATGTGACTCCAAATGTATATCCAGCTAGGAAAATACAAATTCCCTTTGGGATTAATTTTGCTCAATGCAGATGTTATTTGAAGGCATTGATGGACTTTAAACATTTTGATGACATTCTTATCAGGGGAGAGACCAAAGAGCAGCATGGTCTCTGGATTAGACAAGTGTTGGACCGAGCACTGACAAATAACTTCAAGCTCAGTAAGGGTAAAAATACCTGTGTTATATCAAAAGAAGGGCTGAAGCCAGATTTGGCCAAAGTGAAAGAAATTTAGAGGATGCCAGTGCCTGGGTGTAACAAGAATTTGTTTCAGTTCTTATGGATGGTGACATTTCTTGCAAAGTTCATTCCAATTATTCTCAACACACAACAGTATTGCATGGCATTGGGAAGTGCAACAGCATCAGCCTTTTGAGCAAGTTAAACGTAATGTTTACCGAAGCTTCAGTACTCTGTTATTATGATGTGCCAGTGACCCATCTCAGTGAATGCTCTGAAAAGTGGTCTCGGTGCAGTTTTGCTTCAAGAGCTTGTTCCAAATGCCTCTCGTGCAATGACAGTAATAGAACAATGCTATGTACAGATTGAAAATGAGAAAAAAAGATGCTTGCAATAGTGTTTGGAGCAAAACGTTTTTAAATTTGTTCATGGCCCAGATCTTTAAACAATCACAACCAACTGGAAATTATTATGAAAAACCCATTGAATGGAGTTCCTGCTAGTATTCAAAGATGATAACCCAAGATTACCAGACCACAGAATTATCAGTTGAAAGTGCACTATTAACTTGGAAAAGATATGTCTGTCCAGAGCATATTTACCAGAGATTGGATCTTCAGATGCGGAAAGAGAAGCTCTGTCATGTACAGGCTTAGACACAATGACAGTAACAGAGCTGGATCAGTTAAAATAGGCAAGTTTATTAATGAAACATTAGGAGCTCAGTCCATAAACAGGTGAGTTGATCCATAGAGAGTTATTGGCAGACTTGACATTAACGTTGAACATACGTTGACATTAACGTTGAGTTTGTCTTACAGGTTTCCAGAGTACACACAGACAAGAAGACGAGGGATGATGACTTGGGTGACTGGATCAAGGTAACAAGGCCGGTAAGGTATTTCAGGAACTTCAAGCAGGTAAGTGAGTCTGCAGCATCAGACGAGGCCAAAGACTGAGGTGTGTGTGTGTGCGTGCTCGTGATGAGGACTGATGAGTGTCAGGTGTGTATGGTCCCCCTGTAGTCAATAATTGTTTCCCTTAAAACTTGTCTTTGATCACCAAAATTACATTTTTATTTTTCTGTGACTTTTTTTATTCATGTCTTTAAAATAGCTTGAATGTAACTACACCCTGGCTTCATATATGCATCTCTATGAATATGCAAATTAGCCCCGCCTCTACTTACCCATACCAGGGGTCCGTTCTTCATATATGGATTACTCAATAAGATGGATTTCATTGTTGACGATTTGACATGATCCAGGATTACTAGGTTCTTCAAAGCTCATCCTGGAGTTGCTGTCATAGCAACATGTCCGTAAGCTCAAACCTGCTCGGAAGCATCTTATTTCATGTACACAGCATATGCCCGCAGTGAGGACAGTCAGAGCCAATGAGTGTTTCTTTATGAGCTGAAACCCTGTATATTAGTGTCTGTAAAAAAGAGATAAGCGGTACGAGTAGTCATGATGGCTGTCGCTTTCGTGCACAAGGTTTCCGAACACTCCTTTTACTACCACAGCTACAAAGAGATTGATATGAAAGTGTACCTCCATCTAGTTATGGCCTGGATGTAGTCTTAGTTATATTTTGTCTAAAGTTTCAATAGACTGTTAAATTTGAAATGTCAGGCTTTACAAGGTGTCATAAGATTACATACAATTTGCAGAATCTGCTAAATGTTTAATTTAACAAAATAAAATGCACCAAACATAGTTTTGCACATATTGTTTTTTGTATTCAATATACTATAAGCTATTTCACATAACATGTTTACATATAGTCCGCAGACAAAATAGTTATAGCCCTGGATTAGCCCTGAGCAGTTAAACTGGCCACTTTTTTATTTATTTTTTCAGAAAAATCCTCCAGGTCCTGCACATTCTTTGGTTTTACAGCATCTCTGGCATATACCCTTTCCAACACTGATTATGATTTTGAGATCCATCTTTTCACACTGAGGATAAAAAAACACTGAGGATGTAAACTATGAACAGTCCTTAAGACACTATCTACATTCAGAATACAGGCAAAAGTGGTCCAAAATCTGAATTTATTAATTTAATTTTTTTCAATAGTGTGAACAGCACAGACCACATGGAATCTTATCTTTACAATTGTGATTTGGGCCACTTCCAAATGTGGTACAACTTCCTAAATCAGATACAGGTCTGATGTTTTGCAATAGTTATTTCGGTATTCATGCGACTTTTACAGCACTTTAGATCAATTCTGCGCTGATGGACATCACTCCAAAGATTTTACAAAGCCTACCAGTAGTTATTTGGTCACTCAGTGAATATGGAGGACGGCAACAAATTTAGTGAGTATTACGGTGACAGCTCTATACAAGCAAAACTTGGAAAAACTATGCGAGAAAAACTTTGCTTTTCTCCTTATCCTCATCTGTGTCCTCATTTTCGCCTGCGCACACATTCACTGGCTCAGCACATCACCTTATAAATGATCTGACTCATAAATGCTTATTATAAAAGCTGACTTTAGGAACTTGTGTTTACTAACATTTGACAGTGTGCCACCTTTTATGGACAATACATACCTAGCAGCACCATCAGCCCATTTTGCAGTGCGTTTTTTTTGGCCGTCATTGACGGTGCATTAAAGAGGACATAAGCTCCTCTAACAGAATCCAAATTTTCAGAACTTTTAATAAAAATAAAAAAAACTTTTTTCTATGTCAGCCGAGAAACAGCTCCGCGAAATGGGCTGAAGGTGCAACAGGCGGCAATAGGCATCTCAGTGATGGTAGCTGCATTCACACACACACACACACACACACACACACACACACACACACACACACACACACACACACACACACACACACACACACACACACACACACACACACAAACACACACACACACACACACACACACACACACACACACACACACAGTCACACACACACACACACACACACACACACACACACACACACAAAATACGTTGCACTTGTAGATTCTTTTAACATCTTTATTTTTCCGTCCTTAATTTGTACTCTGTCCTTCAATTCTGTGCTATATTGAATGTTCAAACTGAAACATTTCACCTCATTCTTGATTTCTGGAGAAAACCTCAGAATTGCAAACACCACAATCCGACACCAAGCAGTCATGTGGATGCCACAATTTACACTGAGCATTCAGTTTACTTAAATTGAATGTTAGGTGGAAGACAAGTACATTGACACTACTGTTAAGTTAAAAATAAATACTTTCAAAAACAACAACAACAAAAAAAGAAAAGAAAAAAAAAAGAAAAAAAGAATACAAATCCCACAGGGATATATCATAACTTTTTTCATCCTACACAAAACAATTTTAAAAATGTTTTCATCTAATATTCATCCGAGAATTTCAGAAATACAAAATGTTTTTTTATAACACAACCATAATGGTACATCAAAACGTTAAATATTGTACAAAAGTTGTTTTTTTTCTAAAGCACTAATCAAAATCCATTAACAAACAAGGTGTTGGAACTACTATAAATGCAAGGGAGTGTAACTGGATGTACCTGCCAGCAGCATGTGACACAGTATGTGGTCCTGAGAGCAAGGCCTTGATTTTATGTGTCTACCATCAACTGTGCAGCCCCTTTTCCAGGATGACCATGGGCTGCATATATTGAAGTTGCTTCAGCAAAAGTTCAGAACAAGTGGATAGGTTCTCATACATAACAATTTTAACATTCTTCACAGTCTCAATCTTCAGTGGATTTCTGAAATTAACAAGACATTGGACTTGATCTCTCTCTTGGATGATTGGTGGAAGTGTTCGCTGTCGTTTTGATGGATTGGATAGAGTGTCTTCACTGAACTTCAGGACAGATGTCTCAAACTCTGAAGGCTTACAAAGTTTTAGTGCAACGTCTTTCTCTACTTGGTTCCCTTGAGAGCTAGATGAGTTCAATATGGATCCTGAGACTTTCAGCATACATTTAACATGCTCCCCGGTGCAGTTACGAAGACTTTGCTTTCTTTCTACACACATTTTGTTTCTACATTCTGACTTTCGTGGACGACCTCTTTTCCGTTTGACCTCAGGCATGGTTGTGGCAGTGAAACTTTCATTAACTAGAACCTCAGCTGCAGGATCTGGGCCTACATCTTGAGGACTGATGTTAAAACTTTCTGTGAGATCTTCATCAAAAACTGTTTGCTCCACCTCAATTTTTTTTGAGGTACTGTCTGCTCTGGGCATCTCACTGCTTTTCATGCAAAATATGAACTGGCTTCTTTGATCCTCAATGTACTGTTCCGTGAGGCCATGAGTGGTGTAATGTTTCAATATACTCTGCTCATCACTCATTATTGAATCACAACTCTCAATCATACATGGGTACTGTAGAGGAAGTCTTTGATTGCACATGACAGATGCTTCATCAATGGATTTAAGAGCAGGCTTTTCTAAGGTCATCAAAAGGTTTTTGGCCTTGTCCTCTCTCTTTTTTGAAATCTTCTTTTTCATTTTTATTTTATTATTTGCAATGTTCTCTTTTCCATTGTTAGAACTTGCACTTAACTTTTTTGCTTGAACATCATTCCCAATTCCACTTTTTTGTTTCTCTTTCATAGTTTCAAAAGTAGCATCATGTTTCTTCATAAGATGTCGAAGAAGGTTTGACTTGGTTGTATAGACCCTATCACAACCTTCAAATTGACATCTGAATGTGAGGTCCACACTCTCAAAGTCCCCATCTGCTGAAACCTTTATTGCTTTGTGATCATTTTTGATATGATCAATGTATTTCAAATGACACGTAAAGTGAGCAGAACATTTTGACTGGTCACACTGAAACGTGCCTACCTCAACACCGGATAACAATGCACTTGCCTTTTCCAATGTGCATCGGTGGAGCAAAAGATAGTGTTTTAACAAACTGGTAACTTTCGACACTACTTTTGAGCATTGTTTGACTTGGCATCTGTATTCCTGCACTTGGACAACTCCATCAATTTCTTTAGCACTGTTCTTTTCATCACGTTCTGACTGATGCATAGCCCTATAATGGAGGATAAGATTTTGTTGGATTGAAAAGGCAGCCACACATCCTTCATGCACACATCGATATGGCCGGAACATACAGTGCGCATCACTTGAATCACCAGAATCAATGGTGTCTATTGGCATTGTAGTTTTCTTTTGAATATCAACCATCACATCTGAATTCATTTCAATTTGTCTGTTAGATTCTGGAGTTGCATTTTCTGTTCTTTCGTCTGGAGCATCCATTGTGTCAAAGAGATGGGGACTTCCACCACTCAGCTCTTGCATCGCAAATATACCTGGTTCATTTAATTCACTGACATGATTCTCTTCAGTCAGAGAGGGGTCTTTCAGCGGTTTTACACATGTAGCTGAAAGCCCTTCAAGATTTATATTTTCCTTTGATGCTTCCACAGTTCTGCAAGTCTCAGTGCTGGAAACTGTAAGGGACTTTTGTGTGGGGCGTTTCTTTTTTCTTTTGGTAACGATGTTGGCTTCTCCTTCAACATTTGAATCAACAGATGTAACAGTCAGATTTGGATTGATTTGTTGTTGAATCTGCTCTGATAGGGAGTCATTTCCCTGGTCAGTGATGAGGCTGGGATGCACATTTTCTGACTTTGATGTAGATTTTCTGATCTTTCTATAACCAAGACCGATTTTCAAGTGAGACATTTCTTCTTTTGAAAAATGGTGGACATTTTTGTAGTGGATCTTAAGGCCTGTGGTTCTGGTAAATCCCTTTGAACATAAATGACAGTTGTATGGTGCTAATTTGTCAGGGTTTTTCTTCATTTGATTTATCCTTTCCTCGCTGTAATCATGTACACGGCTAAGGTGTTTAAATAAAGCTTCTTTTGTCATTGCTCCATAAACACAGCCTTCTTCACATCTAAAGGGCTTTAAAACACATTTCTGCTCGTTTTGTACAGGATTTTCAATTGTGTGACACTGATCATTTCTAGTGACATCTTTAGAGCTTTGATCATGCAGGTTAGTGCTCTCAGATTTGATCTCACATTTGTCTCGACTGAGTATATCAACTAAATCAAGACGTTGTAACGCCCTTTCAATTTCTACGATTTTGCCATCATCACCAGTATTTGCAGAGATAATTTCAGCTTCATGTTTGATATCTATGCCAGTGTTTGATACAGGTGGATGGAATAAACTGTAATTTCTAGTCATTTCAGAGGGGTCTTGAGAGGACATATTAGTGTTCTGGATACTATCTGCTGTGCCACCATGCATACTTGTTAAAGTGTTACTGTTAAAGGTATTTGATTCTGATGGTGCATAGATACAGGGTTTGTGAGTGTGCTCAAGTATGTCATTCATGGGGAGAGGTATTTGTGCCGTTGAAATATCAGGATCATTCAGAAAATCAAGAAACGATACTGGTAAGTCAGCAGTAAGATCAATTTCATCGACAGGTTTGCACTGGGAACGTTTTGATAAATGACCTCCAAGTGACTTTGTGCTTGAAAACTCTCTGTAGCACCTGGAACAAATGACTTTCCCATCCTGTATTATGGCAGGCCATTTTGCTCTCTTAGATGATTTAATTTTTTTGGATTTCCTAGTTTCACCAGAACCTGAAACATTCTGATCATCTGAAGGGATTCCTTCTGTTCCTTCCTGTGACAATTCATGATCACAAAAATCTTTTGGACTTTTCTCACCAGTCAGGGGGGCAACAACACTAAAGAAATCTTCTGACGATTCCTTAAAATGAGGGGTTAAAAGATTCGACACATGTTTGACATCTGATGTATCAGTACTATCAGTGCTGATTTCTTTGTTTGAATTTCCCAATGGCTGCACTGAAATAGGACCTGCCTCTGAAGGTGAAGTTGAAAAATATAGGCTGCCATTCTGCCCAGACAAAGAGCAGATGGAAACATCACTGGGATGGTTTTGTCCAATCTGACTGAATCCAGGATTAATGCTTGACTCAACCTGTGACAAATCACAAGTTTGCTCACTGTTAAGGGCATGTAGTACTCTAAGAGAGCTTGACACATATTTTGAGGCTTCGTTCATCACACTTGAGGGTGTGTTGGCATTCACAGAAAGGGGGATGATGTCATCATAAGATGAGGCAGATGCGTAATCTAGGACTGTGTCAGAATGGTATGATGGGTCTGTGTGCTGGTTGTCAGATAAAATCGTAGAGCGGTAGGGATGTACAGAAAAACCTGAATCCAAATTCTCCATTGAAGGTGCTGCCCATGTCTGAGTTATTGGTAATTGCATCAGATCTGTCTGGTTTGGTAATTCTGCACTTTGAGTGTTTTCAAGCTGAGAGCAAAACTTGGCACTTATGGACTGCATACTATCGTGATTGGAGAAAACAGAGGAAGTACTTTCAAGCACTGAGTCCAGAAATGTAGTATGTTCAGTTTGTCTGGAACGGCTTCTCCATTTCTCTATCTGAGAACTAGTGGTTGTGCTCTCAGACAACGACTTTTTTGCAGCAATTTCTGCAATCCTTTTGTACTTCTTAGATAACTTCCATTCCTCAAAAGCTTCAGAATGAACATTTTTGACATGTCTCGACAAACTTTTTGAGGTGCTGTATTTCCGTGTGCAGGTTTCGAATGGACACACATGAGTCAGACCTTCTTCTTTGTTGGCTTTTTTCACAGGGAGAGACGACTTCAATGTGGAAGACTTAAGGTGACGCAGTGTGAAAGAAAACAATTTCTTATCTTTCAAGAGTGTTTGAGTTTCACTGTCAGCATTCCTTAGAGCATCTAAATATTTTGGATCATTGCATTTGATGGGAATTGGCTCCAGTTTTACATAGCAAGATTCAAGATGCAATTGCTTTGTACTTTCAAGACAATGTGGTGTCTCAGATTCATCAGGCTGAACAGCATTAGTTTGGGAATCATTTTTGCTAACTGTCAACTGAGCTGTGCAAGACACAAGATGCTCAGGCTGTTCTGTTGAGTCTTGAGTAGTGTCTATAATGCTTTCAACTGTGCATTTCCTTTCTACTGGGGTAAACTCTTGAGAAACCTCTTTCATTTGGCTTGGAGGCAGCTCTAAGGCAGGAAAAGTCGGAGTTAGTACTTCAAGTTGAGAAGGTGAGCCCCCATCAACAGCAGAGTGGCCCTTCTTCTTTGCATGTCCTTTCTGATGCAGATCTAGCTCAGACAGAGTGTAGAACACCTTGTCACAGTTTTGACTTTTGCAGGAGAACGTCATGTAGTGCTGTGCTTCATGATCATACAGCAAGTATGTCTCATTGAATATTCTCTCACAGTTTGGATATGCACACTGTGCCTGAAATTCAGCATGTACTTTTCTGTGCATCTGAAGCTCAGCATGAGAGGAAAAGCTGAAATTACATCCAAGCTGAATGCAAAAATACGGCTTCTCGCCACAGTGCATCTGTAAGTGATCATTAAGATGGGTCACATTAACAAACTGACGGTGACAATACTGGCACAAAGCCTTCTGGCTCTTTATTTCTAGGAAATGTATTGCTTCCTGCTCATTTTTGTGGGCCTTAACATGTGCAACCAAATTCCTGAAGTACTTGAAAACTTTTTGACAACTTGTAACAGGGCATGAACAACATTCAGTGTTGTTAACATCACGAATAGGGTTGCCCTGTTTGGGGGATGACGCTTTAATTTTACTTTTGACTTTTGTGCTGGGACTACTGTGTGAAGCAAATAAACTGTTATTGCAAACTGTCCCTTGGCTAACTTCCACAGCAGTTTTGCTGTAGTGCTCTTCTTTTCTCAAGGTACTGGTAGCTGCTGTCAACTTGGTGTCAATACTGGTACGTTTCTTGCTTACACCCATAGCAGCAAGGCGTTCCTTACATGACTGTTTCACATGAGATGCCACATGAGGCTCTAGAACTACCCTAGTTTCAAATGTTTTAGCACATATTGGGCAACGGAAAATCCCATCTTGAACATGCTTCAATGCATGCTTCACAATCCTGTGTCCAAGGAACTCTTTATCACACAAAACACAATACTGCATATAAGCTTGCCAATTGCGGAATCGAGCAGAAACAAATCCCATCTCTCTCATCTTCTTCATTTCCCTTTTCTTCTTTCTTTCTGCTTCAACTTCACTGAGTTCGTAAGTAGGACTATTGGTAAAATGTAGATGTTGAAAATATTTTTCATCATGGTCATGGACTTCATTGTCTTCACTGTCAGTACATTTGTCAGTAGACAATATAGCTGTTGCCTCCTGACCCATCAAAGCAAGGCATTGACGTTTTAGAGTTTTCCAGTCCCAGAACTCCGGATCAAAAGGCCACTTCGTCTTTAAGGCCAACAAAAGGTCACAGCGTAGTGAGTTCAGAATTGGTGGATCCTCCTGCTCAAGCTTTTGGTCAGGCTCATTAAAAAGAGTCTCAACAGCATAGTAAGAGTCCAAAGACGGATTTATCAGGAACTCAGTGAGTTGACAAGCCTGTTTTACTTCCAAATCCAAAGGCAGCAAACAAGAGATTGTTTTGCAGATAGTGATATTACAGCCCTCATTATCATGAACTCCCATTTTTAGTGCTTGAATGCACATTTCGATGCATACTGAGAGTCCATTTTTCTCATCCTGAGAAAACAAAAATGTCACTGTCAGTGTCATTGTCATTGCCTTTGTTTTTATAAAACACTTATATAAAAACAAAAACTTTTCTCACCTCAGCCTGAATGACTTTGATGAGGAGCAGAATATGGTACACACTCACAGCGAGGCATGCTAACAGTCTGCATTGCTCCAAAAAGGCCTGTTTTGATTCGAGCCGTATTAGAAGTTTACTCCAAAACAGTGTCAGCTCCCTGTAAGATATAAAATATGATCCATGTGCTCACTAAAAAATAAATCAAGCACTAAAACATCTTTAATGATTAACAAGTATATTTAAAATACACAGTAGGCTAGCATGATGAGTATAATGATAATCACAATTATTTAGTTTGAAAACTGTTTCATAATTTTTTTGCACGCTCATGAAAACGTCTCCGGTTACTATCGTAACCTCGGTTCCCTGAGAGGCGGGAACGAGACATTACGTCACTGACGTATATGGGAACTCCCTTCCTCCTCATTTTCACTGAAATCTTATAGGCTAACGCCAGCTGGAGACAGCTGGCCAATTGACGCGAAACATGCAAATGCTGACCGGACCGCGGGCAGTATAAATAGCATGGGCGCGACAATTACGTCAGAATCAAGACTGAACGCTAGCACAGCTGATCAAACGGCGAGCACGGCGGCTGACGTAATGTCTCGTTCCCGCCTCTCAGGGAATCGAGGTTACGATAGTAACTGGAGACGTTCCCTTTCAAGGCGGTCACTTCGACATTACGTCACTGACGTATATGGGAACTGTATAGAATCCCGCCGTGAGCGCAGAGAAGATAAGCCCTGAACGGGGTCAAGCTACACTCCCACGAGAGACAACAGTTCTAAGCCAGCAGCGCCGCAGGAGCACTCGAACTGATAGGCGAACTAGACCAAGAAACGTCTGTTCCGACCTACCAAGTTGCATATCCAATGCAATGAAGCGAAGGCTGCACTGGAGGGCAGCACAACACCATAAGCACTCAAGCACAAGAGTTAACACAGTGTCAACGGCAATAGCGGTGACAGCTGCATAACCTTATAGCCATACACAGAGTTAACAGTACATTGAAAACGACTGCATAATGCGGAAACAGCTATGTATAGTCATTATATACATTATAGTCATAACACAGAGTTAGCAGCAATGGTAACTCTGTATAATGCAGACTACTGCACAGCTGGTGGTAACAGTTCATGAGTACATAAATAAAACTCACCAAACCCACGACGCTATAGGCAGTGCATAAACTTGAAACCCTGGCGAACGTGTTCTGAGAAGACAGCCAGCATACCTAAATCCCGTAGGCATTAAACCACATTGAAAGCGTCGAATTCAGTGAGAAAGTCTCAGTCTCTAGTACCATCCACTAAGCACACAAACAGCTAGTCAGACTGCTGCCTAGTGGTCCACGTACATCCGCAAAGCCCTTACAGGGCCAACAGCACTCTGAGTATCAGGGCAGGGATCAATCTGTGCTCTGAACGGTGTAAGCGACTACGGAACGCAGCTTGGTATCGGACGGAGAGTGACGCTGCAGTCACTAGGTCCGAGACAATGCAACATCATTCACATAGACTATAGACTAGTGACTATGCACAGTTAGATAGGATAGCAAGTTGCACTGAAGGATACAGGGCAACGTGATAGCCTAGTTACATTGATGTGTACAAAACACAGCGTCAGAAGCATAGTGACATCGACTGTGAATACGTAGTTAATCAGGATAGCCGGTTGCACTGAGGATACAGGGCAATAACGGCATAAATCATAGACACATATCAACGTACATAACACAGCGTCAGTGGCAGCGCACAACAACTGTGAATACACAATAATCAGAGTAGCCAGTTGCACTGAAGGAACAGGGCAATATATAGCGGCGTAATCGTAACACATATCAGTGCGTAGTGTGTACACAGCGTCAGTTGCATCGCGCAACAACTGTGAATACGTACTGTGTAGTAATCAGAATAGCCATTGCACTGAAGGATACAGGGCAATATATAACGGCAAAATCATAACACATATAGTGTGTAGTGTGTACGTAAACACAGCGTCGGTTGCATCGGGCAACAGCTGCGAATACGTACTGTGTAGTAATCAGAATAGCCATTGCACTGAAGGATACAGGGCAATACACAACTGCAAAATTCATAACACATCAGTGTGTAGTGTGTACATAAACACAGCGTCAGCTGCATCGCGCAACAACTGTGAATACGTAGTAGTCAGAATAGCCATTGCACTGGAGGATACAGGGCAATAACAGCAAAATCATAACACATATCAGTGTGTAGTGTGTACATAAACACAGCTCCAGTTGCATCACGCAACAACTGTGAATACGTAGTAGTCAAAATAGCCATTGCACTGAAGTATACAGGGTAATATACAACGGCAAAATTCATAACACACATCAGTGTGTAGTGTGTACATAAACACAGCGTCAGTTGCATCGCGCAACAACTGCGAATACGTAGTAATCAAAATAGTCATTGCACTGAAGGATACAGGGCAATATACAACGACAAAATTCATAACACACATCAGTGTGTAGTGTGTACATAAACACAGCGTCAGTTGCATCGCGCAACAACTGCGAATACGTAGTAATCAGAATAGCCATTGCACTGAAGGATACAGGGCAATATACAACGGCAAAATTCATAACACAAATCAGTGTGTAGTGTGTACGTAAACAGCGTCAGTTGCATCGCGCAACAACTGCGAATACGTACTGTGTAGAAATCAGAATAGCCATTTGCGCTGAAAAATACAGGGCAATATATAGTGGCATAAATCCGAACACATAACAGTGTGTAGTGTGTACGTAACACAGAGTCAGTTGCATCACACAACAACTGTGACTACGTAGTAATCAAAATAGCCAGTTGCACTGAAGGATACAGGGCAATATCGTGGCATAAGCATAACACACACATATCAGTGAACATAACAGCGTCAGTGGCATCGCACAACAACTGTGAATACATAGTTGAATCAGAATAGCCAGTTGCACTGAAGGATACAGGGCAATTTATAGCGGCATAAATCATGAACACAGAGTGCGGTGTGTACGTAAACACAGCATCATTTGCGTTGCACAACAACTGTGAATATGTTGTAATCGGAATAGCCATTTGCACTGAAGGATACAGGGCAATATATAACGGCACAAATCATAGCACATCAGTGTGCGGTGAGTACATAAACACAGTGTCAGTGGTGTAGCGACAACAACTGTGAATACGTAGTTGAATGGCCAGTTGCACTTAAGGATACAGGGCAATATCGGCACAAATCATAGCACATAATAGTGAGCAGTGTGTACATAAACACAGCGTCAGTGGCGTAGCGACAACAACTGTGAATACGTAGTTAAATCAGCATGGCCAGTTGCACTGAAGGATACAGGGCAGCCTGACAACATAAGCTGTAAGCACATCAAAATGTAATGTTACGTTGGCCCAGCGTCAACAGCATAAGCGGTAACGACTGCGCAACCCCGTAGTCAAGACTGACTAGGGGTAAACAACACTCACCGGATTGCGGCTGTGCACTTTCCATTGTCAGAGCGGGACGGCTAGAGACCTCTATGCTAGAGACTCATAACATCCGTAGTTCCCTTTTTTTCTTATTAGACACGGAGCCATGGCCTTTGCCTCGTCTCTCTAGACGCGCGTCTTGCGCACGACTACCAAAGGACGCCGTGGAAAGACGGAATCTTTCTTGAAGTAGCCTGGCTGAGATACCGGGCTAAAGTATCTTTATCAACAGAGCCTCTCGCATCAAGTCCTTCTAGCGAGCCCGCGAAGAGGACCGGAGTGGCGACGGGCAGCGTCATACTCGTCTTAGGGCGGGAGAGGGCCCACCAGCGGCCTGCTGGCGGCAGTGGGCCTCATCCCCGCTGATGCCCGGGTTTATTCCCCTGAGGGCGCGCACTGTCCGGCACATGCCCGCCGTCGTGAGTGCGGCCTCGGTTGATCCTTGTAGGGTAGAGCGAGTCGATAGGACCCGCACATATCTGGCATGCAAGTTAGCTGACGGGAAACCTTCTGTGTGTGTGCGTGAGACTGTCTTGTCAATCATATGTCAGTGTAATTATAAGATTATGAAAGTTATGAGGTTATTAAATGTCTTTCTATATTTGTTTTTCTATCGTCGACGTCAACTTCTCATATTTTTTTAATTAATGTCTAAAAATATAAAAAGAAGGATAACCCAAAAAAGGCCCGAGGCCCGGCCCGCGGGGTGTAAAAAAGTCGGGGCCCGTTGGGCTTGGGCTAAAATGCAGGGCTTTAAGTTGAACTGCTTCTGACATGGATCTAAACAAAATAGTAGCTCTTTACTTTTATCCTGGTGTCACGGTTGGTAGATCCGCTGTCTCATTCTGGTCTTGTGTGTTTGTCTCGTTTGCGCTGATTGTTTCTTGTGGGTGTTACCGCTTATTATCATCCTCACCGGCAGCTGCAGACCATCTAGCCAGCTTACTTAATGCCCTGTCTTTTGTCTTGTGTTTGTCAGATCGTTGTTGAAGCTTCCTGTGTTCGTGCCTGTTTCCTGTATTCCTCGTGTTTCCCGTCTCACTGGATACCGGATTGCTTCACTCCCGTTCTCAACTCTGGATTATCTTCTCTGCTTCACTCACCCCTGGATCGCCAGTCTCAGTCCCTGCGTCACCGCTCTCCTGCTGTCTGTGTTCCTGGTCTGACTTTCATCATCAAGTGATCATCTGCCTGTTCTGAGTTTTCCTGTGTGAACTGCTGTTCAATAAATCATCATTTTACTTGCTATTGCTTTCGTCTTACTTATCATTACACCTGGCTTTCAACAAAAGGAAATTCTACAGGTGCTAATTTATCAACGTGGCATTACCATTTGTTTTAGGACGTTACAAAATACATACTGTGCCAGAATAGACTTTACAGGCGAAAACACTTTTCAGTCTGGATGGAGTTATCCAGCTTTATATCTGAGGAAATCACGGGATCCGGCCAAATGATTGGATACAAAATGATGCACTTAAAATGTATCCAGAAAGGATTTATAGTGAAGAGGGAGACTACTTTTAAGTGTTCTCGGCCCAGATGGTGTTGCCTATATACTAGCACGAAAACACGTAGGCTTCGAATCAACGTGCCACATAAAGTTTGGACCAGGATTGTGGTAGGCTACCAACTCTCGTGCTCGTCTATAGGCATCCTAAAACAAATGGTAATGCCATGTTGTTAGATCAGCACCTGTAGAATTTCCTTTTGTTGAAAGCCCAGATAAAAGTAAAAAGCTATTATTATTTTAGATCCATGTCAGAAGCAGTTCGACTTCACAAGCGCATTTCTTTACAAATAAATAAATAAATAAGAACTTCTACGGAAGACTGTATTCTCATAATTTTTACTTTATTCTCAAAATATTATGACTTTATTTTTTATTTTTTTCATGTATGTAACATTCCATAGGGTAAATGTAATGTTACATACATGAAACGGATTGAGCAATAACATGAGAAATTATACATTTCAGTAAGTTGTACTGTTTTTTTAAACATACCTTCTTATGTCCATTCATGTTTATTTTGTACTATGACCAGTAGTAGAGATGAAGAGATGATCGTTCATTGCGCTCCATGCTGCTGCTTGAACTTTAAGGAGTGTTTTTGATAATAAAGAGTTTCAAAACAACATTATTGTTTGAATTTTGTGATAAAATTGAAAGCTGAAAGTTTTGTTCACGCAGTTAATGAGAACAGTATAAATATGATCTTGATTAATTTTTCAATTCATTTAGCGATTCAAGATCGACTAAAATCACACTTGTGTCAATATTGTCAACCCAGCTAGTGTACACACAGCTGACATGTTTACCTGTTGTAGCTTATCCATGTTGTGCACATGAAATAGACGCTGACACAGTCCAAATGCGCCATTGGAGGAGCGTTAATCACTGTTTCATTCAATGATTGGAAAAAATATATGATCAGAATATTGACTTGCCTAATAATTATGCACGCACTAGAGTATATATATATATACAGTGAGGAAAATAAGTATTTGAACACCCTGCTATTTTGCAAGTTCTCCCACTTGGAAATCATGGAGGGGTCTGAAATTGTCATCGTAGGTGCATGTCCACTGTGAGAGACATAATCTAAAAAAAAAAAAAATCCAGAAATCACAATATATGATTTTTTAACTATTTATTTGTATGATACAGCTGCAAATAAGTATTTGAACACCTCTCTATCAGCTAGAATTCTGACCCTCAAAGACCTGTTAGTCTGCCTTTAAAATGTCCACCTCCACTCCATTTATTATCCTAAATTAGATGCACCTGTTTGAGGTCGTTAGCTGCATAAAGACACCTGTCCACCCCATACAATCAGTAAGAATCCAACTACTAACATGGCCAAGACCAAAGAGCTGTCCAAAGACTCTAGAGACAAAATTGTACACCTCCACAAGGCTGGAAAGGGCTACGGGGAAATTGCCAAGCAGCTTGGTGAAAAAAGGTCCACTGTTGGAGCAATCATTAGAAAATGGAAGAAGCTAAACATGACTGTCAATCTCCCTCGGACTGGGGCTCCATGCAAGATCTCACCTCGTGGGGTCTCAATGATCCTAAGAAAGGTGAGAAATCAGCCCAGAACTACACGGGAGGAGCTGGTCAATGACCTGAAAAGAGCTGGGACCACCGTTTCCAAGGTTACTGTTGGTAATACACTAAGACGTCATGGTTTGAAATCATGCATGGCACAGAAGGTTCCCCTGCTTAAACCAGCACGTCAAGGCCCGTCTTAAAGGGATAGTTCACTTTGAAATTAATTTTTTAAAATGTTTTAGCTTACCTCAAGGGCATCCAAGATGTAGGTGTCTTTGTTTCCGCAGTAGTTTCAATTTTGATATTTTTAGGTCAAACCGTTCTTGTCTGTCAGTCAATGCAGGTCGATGGACACTGTCTCAAAACACAAGCACAGAGTCCAAATTAAAACAATTTCCCATCGTCCAAATTAAACAATTCCCCATCGTAAGTACACATTGACGGCCTAAGACACGAAACGAGCGGTTTGTGTGAGAAAACGAACAGTATTTATATCGTTGTTATCTCTTGAAAACAGCACACGTCTAAATGATCTGACGGCGTGGACGGGTATAGATGTATATACATAGATGTCGCCTTGGCTACGCAGTTCATTGGAACGAAACCGTAGCCAAGCGACATCTAGTGTATATATCTATACCCGCCCGCGAGCGGGTATAGATGTATACACTAGATGTCGCCTTTGCTACTGCAGTTCATTGGAACGAAACCGTAGCCAAGGCGACATCTATGTATACATCTATACCCGCCCGCGCCGTCAGATCATTTGGACGTGTGCTGTGTTACAAGAGGTAAAAACGATATAAATACTGTTCATTTTCACACACAAACCGCTCGTTTTGTGTCTTAGGCCATCAATGTGTACTTACGATGGGGAATTGTTTAATTTGGACGATGGGGAATTGTTTTAATTTGGACTCTGTGCTTGTGTTTTGATACAGTGACCATCGACCTGCATTACATGACTGACAGACAAGAACGGTTTGACCTAAAAATATCCAAATTGAAACTACTGCAGAAAAAAAGACACCTACATCTTGGATGCCCTTGAGGTAAGCTAAAACATACCAAAATTTATTTTCAAAGTGAACTATCCCTTTAAGTTTGCCAATGACCATTTGGATGATCCAGAGGAGTCATGGGAGAAAGTCATGTGGTCAGATGAGACCAAAATAGAACTTTTTGGTCATAATTCCACTAAACGTGTTTGGAGGAAGAAGAATGAAGAGTACCATCCCAAGAATACCATCCCTACTGTGAAGCATGGGGGTGGTAGCATCATGCTTTGGGGGTGTTTTTCTGCACATGGGACAGGGCGACTGCACTGTATTAAGGAGAGGATGACCGGGGCCATGTATTGCGAGATTTTGGGGAACAACCTCCTTCCCTCAGTTAGAGCATTGAAGATGGGTCGAGGCTGGGTCTTTCAACATGACAATGACCCGAAGCACACAGCCAGGATAACCAAGGAGTGGCTCTGTAAGAAGCATATCAAGGTTCTGGCGTGGCCTAGCCAGTCTCCAGACCTAAACCCAATAGAGAATCTTTGGAGGGAGCTCAAACTCCATGTTTCTCAGCAACAGCCCAGAAACCTGACTGATCTAGAGAAGATCTGTGTGGAGGAGTGGGCCAAAATCCCTCCTGCAGTGTGTGCAAACCTGGTGAAAAACTACAGGAAACGTTTGACCTCTGTAATTGCAAACAAAGGCTACTATACCAAATATTAACATTGATTTTCTCAGGTGTTCAAATACTTATTTGCAGCTGTATCATACAAATAAATAGTTAAAAAATCATACATTGTGATTTCTGGATTATTTTTTTTTTTAGATTATGTCTCTCACAGTGGACATGCACCTACGATGAAAATTTCAGACCCCTCCATGATTTCTAAGTGGGAGAACTTGCAAAATAGCAGGGTGTTCAAATACTTATTTTGCTCACTATATATATATATATATATATATATATATATATATATATATGAAGAGTTCAGATGCAAAAGCCGCTAAACACCACCTCCGTCAAAAATGAGATAATGACACTGAGCCAAAGCTTTCTGCACATACGTTCAACAAAAATGTTTGCTTCAAATCCTCTAAATTCCAGCATCAGCCCATTCAGAAATATCAGTTTGTTGGCAAAAGCCTCTTCCCTTTGGCAGCAAAAGCCGCTACGTTCTGAGAACCAATCAGAAGGCGCAAATCGAATCATATGATTTCGTCCGGTTTCAATATAGCGGCGCGCTGAGTAGCCGGCTTTTTTTGTGGAGATTGTTTTAGATTCAGATTCAGATTGAGATTTTTTACATTTTTAAGATGGAGTACGATGAAATGGATGAGCCGGTCCTACTGACATTAAATGGCAGAAGAAAACGTTGTTTACCTCAAAACTCTGCCCGTTACAAGGCAAAAGAAAATAGATAGATGGAATACTTACTTAGACACTTAGAAATAGATACTTACAATAGATACTTAGAAATGTCTTGGTCGCAAGTGTAGCATGAACTCATAACAGTTCTTCGTGCAGTGCTGTTACTTTGAAGGAATCTGATTTAAATTATTATACATCAAACAACAGCTTTATTTCACCAACGACAAAGTCAAACAAAGTTCTTCTGTCTCATATGGATGCTATGCCATGTAAACGGAGGAGACAACAAGTGGAGGCTGAAGAGACGAGACGACAAAGAGATGTATCGATCAAGTATGCAGTTTTGAAAGAAGATAAAACAAAAGTTCCCATCTGTCAGGCTTCATTCCTGAACATTTTCTATAAGTACAAAGATTTCCTCATAACAAGTTTCTAGTTTTTCCTATTTTTGCATTAGTGCCTTATTATTTTTAGTGTTTTATTTATTTATAAAAAAAAAAAAAAGGTTGTCAAAGCCATGTTTATCCAATTATCTTCCTCTAGTACGTGCCCAGTACACAGGCTTTTTTCTCAGCAGTTATTATCTGGTAATGCCTCTCTCTGCGGTTTTAAAGGACATATAGCCTACTTAAAGCATTATCACTGATGGTCATGGGCTACCTAAATTTGTTAAAAACTATATCAGAATCAGAAAGAGCTTAATTTCCAAGTATGTTTGCACATTCAATGAATTTGTTCTGGTGACAGAAGCTTCCAGTAAACAGAGACAACAAAAACACATAGATAATGAAAAATAAAGATAAGTAAATAAAATACACATATGTATGTATATACTGTATATATAAATATGAAGAGTTCAGATGCAAAAGCCTCTAAGTGCCATCTGAAATTTTCTTCTAGAATGATCATTTTTATCAAGCTCGCATATTTAAATTCAGTAATTTCACTTCAATGGCAATGAAAATTACCTATGAATTGTCATTAAGTGAAATTACTGAACTTAAATATGCGAGCTTGAGAATTCTTGATCATTCTAGAAGAAAATGTCAGATGGCACTTAGAGGCTTTTGCATCTGAACTCTTCATATATATATATATATATATATATATATATATATATATATATATATATATATATAAAAATAGACAAAAATTGTATGTGCAGGTGAGCTATAGATGGAATAAGATGTAGGGATGGACTAAGATGGGTGGAATCAGATAAATATAAGTGATATTACACATATCATTATTGCACAATGGGGAGAGCATTTAACTGGGGAGAGCATTTAATATGAGTAGACCTTTGCAAAAGAATAATAAACTGTATAACTGTTGTCAATTCATGTTTTGAAACTGTGTGTATTATGGGTAATATTCATGCATGATTGGTTTCATGATTATTTTCATTTTAGGTGTCAAGAAAGACAGAGTCCAAGGTACTGCAAAGTACTGGCTCGAGAACGGCAAAACATGTCCTGAAAATCATGGTGGTTCCAGGGAAATTGAAGAGCAAACTGCAAAGAAGGACATGGTTCGAAAGCACATACAGTCTTTTAATTGTAGAGCAAGCCACTATGCCCGTCGTGGTGTACCTGGGAGAAAGTTCCTGCCGAGTGACTTGAGTGTGGCAAAAATGCATCAGATGTTTCTTGAGCAGAATCATCAACAAGTTTCCTACTCACTATACTGGAGCATCTTTGTGTATGACTTCAACCTGGCTTTTGGTCATCCTGCCAAAGATGTGTGCTCTTCGTGTGTCAAATTCCGCATTGCAATCAATGATCCTTACCTGACTGCAGAAGAGAAGCAGAATAAGATTCTTCTTTACACACTTCACCGTCGCCGAGCTCGTCGGTTTTATGACACACTAAATGACGTGGGTGATACATTCACTGTCTGCTTTGACCTAATGGAGAACCTGGTCTGACATTGGTGAAACGTATTACTCACGGCAGGTATACTTTTATGTATTCGGTGTGGTTCGTCACCGTGGCAGAGGAGAACCCCAGAGTCGGCATGAGATAAATCTGTACACCTTGCTGGAATATGAGAACTCAAAGGATAGTAACATCGTCGCCTCAGCTCTACAACACTACTTCACCTCAGTGGCTAGAGCTGATCTGCGCCAGTGTCAGAGTATTTTCAATATGGAAAGGACTGGCAGTGCTATGACTTCAAAAAAGCAGCAGCCAGGTTCACAACAACTTAGAGATCATTCAAAATAAGTGAAGCAAGAGTGCTGCAAATCTCTGGACATAAGCTGGGGTTTAAGCCTGTGTTTTCTGGTGAATTTTACCAGCACTCTGTGCTGAAGCGGGGTAAGAATTGGTTTCAGTTCAAGCCGGCTCCTCTTCCGGATGTGAAATGCGTCAAGGAAGCAAAGAGGACTGGTGTAGTGAAGCTGCTGGGTGAGTTGGGAGCACCAAAAGCTGTGCAAAAGTTCTATGAAAACATCCTGGCAAGTGATGGTGGCAAGGATGTTGAACAAGACCTTGAGGATGAATGAATGACAGCATGTCCTCTTTTTTGCACAGTACTGTGTGTGTTTTATTTGCTAGTGTAAGCTATTTTAAGATATTGGTAATTCACAAAGAGGTCAAGTCCTCTTGTTATTGTTATTTAATGTTATCTTAATCTCGTTTTATATTTCATGAAGTATTTTATTCTACTTGAATCTGATATGCAGTTTATATTGGAACATTTCAAAATTTGAAGTTTTATATCACTGTTCTTACATACATACTTGATTATTCACTACAATCTAATAAGCTTTGTTTACAAACAATGTTTGCAATGTTTACATTGTTCTACTTGAATCTAAATATTACCGAAACTTGAATGACTGAAACAGAACTCAAACTGAATGAATTATAGAACATTTCTATATCCCAGAATGATAATTGTATAATTAAGTGATGATTGAGCATTAGTGATGAGCACCTGCTGTTAACAAGCAGAATCACTGAAGGAAAGAGAAACACAAGAACTACAACTGACTTCCAGCCACAGCAAAATCAACTGGAGATAAAAGAAGACATTAACCCTCTGAGGTCGGCAAACGCGCCGGCGCGTTTTGCTGGATTTTCTTCACATTGTAGCACTATAAACTTAAATTACTCCGTCATTTATGGTCATATAGAAAAAAGAAATATAAAAAAATTATCTGTGATATTTTTACTTTTGTATGTGTCCACTTACAATCAAATCAAAACATTGTGCTTTTGTAAAATAAAGAAAATAAACAGGGTGTGGCGTTCTGCCTCTCCGTCGCGGTCAACTTTTTTTTCTTGAGCACGTCTATAAACTGAAACAAAACTCAGCGAATACTTGTCACACATTTATGAGCCATATACCTTTATAAACATTTAAGTGTGTACTTTTAAATGATCGGATTCAAACTGAAAACAAATATTCTCTGTTTAAGTAATTTGTATAAAACCAACAAGATGTCCAGCTTCTCAAACGCTTCCTAATTATTTTTAATTTGAACACGCCCACTCGCGCAAAAGAGATTGACATGCAAATGTCCACATGGAACGCGAACGCGCTCATTACCTCAAAAACAAAACACCAAAACACTTCACAAGTCTCTGCTTTTCGTCGAGTTCGAGACGCGCAGTGAGCTTACATTGGATTTAGGCTATCTCAGAAGAAGAAGAACGCGATTTGAAGACAAGAAAGATGTAAGGTAAGAAATTCTTACATATTAGTTTTTTATTGTTGCATAAATTTCACATTGCAGTTGAACTGTTGCTAGATATATGGTGAATATTATAATATTTAGACCCGTGTTTACTGTTACTGTGTTTGTGGATATCTGCTCAAATGTAGATATGTATATGGTAACCATAATGTTTTATATTTGAGCGCGATCGCGTTTGAATGTATCATATTTTGGATCGCGTTTGAAAAGCACCAAACGGCTTCATGTTTTTACTATTATCTCATTTCATATCATCATAACGAATGGAAACATTTGAAGTAACATGATAATCAATATATTTTTCTCTAGCTTAGTTGTAACTGAAATATTTTGGAAGATTTATAGGCTGCTATAGGTTATTGTTATTATTATTTTATGCAGCACTGCGCATAGCCTATGCCTACAAGGCAGAACAAACCTGGTGTTCATTATATTATATATTGTTGGAAACATTTATGTGTGTGTGTGTGTGTGTGTGTGTGTGTGTGTGTATTCTGTGAATTTTAAAAAGCAATTTTAACCAGAAAAATCTAAAATGTATTCCCAAAATCGTGCAGGCCTTTCTCTTGATATCAGTATCTTCACTTTTTTTTTCTTTCAGGGCCCAGATGCTGAGTCCTGCTGACTTCAACATTCACATGAGTCTCTGTACATGAACATGGTAAAGTGAAAATCAAACACCTTGGAAATAAAAGGTATGTACAATGTTTTTAGGAATGGCACAAAGGTCTCTGTCTTTGGATCATTGTTTTCAATGAGTGCTTTTTTGTCATTTGTTGTGTATCTTTGGATTATGTTGTGTTGTAAATAAATCCCAAAAATCTAAAAGCCATTCTTTTTTAAATCTCCTCATTCTTTGTGCAAGGTTGCTCAGAATGATAGGGCCTGATAGCTCCTAATAGGGCCGTTAGGGGAGGGTATTTGTCTTTCTCAGGTGTGAACAAAAGCGTACATATTAATGAGCTCCCGCATAAAGCTTTCTCACACAAAACACGTCGTAAAAATTTTAAATCAATATATTGTCTTATCTGAATGAGCAGTCAGGGTGATTTTCACATAGTTTTAGAGCAAATATTCTAGGCTACATCATACAATTTTCAAAAGTCTTGTGAAGAAATAATCAGTATGGGTTTCATGACCTTATTTCAGTGAGAATTTTTTTTGTATTTTCACAAACCACGCATAAATGTCATTATCTCAAAACAACAAAGTTTTACACACATGCTGCTGATATATTATTGTAGCAGAGTTTGTGCTGAATACAGTGTAATTAGACTTTAGCCATGAAAATGTCACAAGTAACAGAAATAAGCACAAATGTCAGAGCATGTCAGAACACCTCCAGGGCCCAGAAAACAGCTCAGACCCCAGAGGGTTAAATATCTCAAGATCTCAGCAGAGGAGGATTAAACAACTCCATGAACAGCATTACAAGCTTCACTTATTATGACCGCCGCAAAAGCGGTCATATAGGGATTGTCAAAGTTTTTTTTTTTTTTTTTTTCGTCATCTACTGAATTTTTCGTCAACGATACCAGGGACACCGAAACACCGGGGAACATGAAATTTGGTGGGCATGTAGCCCCACTAGACTTTTACGGAAAAATTTCGTTTGGTCCCCGGGGGCCACTCCCCCCCCGCGCTGGGCCCCCCCAAACCCAAAAATGCAGTTTTTCCTAAATAACTACCTGAACCGTGGCACCGAGGATGAAGAAATTTTTATGGTATGTTGGTCTTAAGGGCCCACATCAACCTAACCCATAATCACTCATTTGTGATTTGCGCCCCTTCCCATAAAAAATGAAAATGCAATATTATTCTGCTTTAATCGCCCCTATCTTCAGTTGAGATATTCAGAACTGCACCATATTTCATGTGTATGATTAACTTGACATCCTCTGGGGGTATGCTAAGTTTCGTAGAATTTCATCCATGGGGGGGGTATAAAATAAATTCATTTATGTGCACATTTAGTGACTGTACACTCATCGGCCTGTAGATGGTGCTGTTGAGCGAAGGGTTGCTGGTTTAGGATGATACTGTCACACACACACATGCAGGAATACAAACAAACGCAAGCATGCACACACACTGACATCCACACGCACAGACACACACCCATACACACACATACAAATCCACATGCACAGACACACACACACAAACACACACGCGCACACACATGTACGCACGCATACATACACGCACAGACACACACACACACACACACACACACACACACACACACACACACACACACACACACACACACACACACACACACACACACACACAGACAGACACACATACACAAACACACACACATACACACACACACACACAGACAGACATGCACATACTACTACTTTTTTTAGGTATCAGCCGATTTACCAATACCCAATGTGTTATGCTTGGGCAGTATACTAATGAGGTGGGTGGGACATGTCTCATGCCATGTTAGATCACATCCTGAGAGTCTACGCTTTCAGAAAATATATAGTTTATATAGTATCAGTTTTCTCTTCATGGTACAGACCAAAATGTATTATGTGTACACTTTCTTCACCTAAATCCATAAAATCCCATTAATTTCTTTACCTAAATCCATAAAATCCCATTAATTTCAATGGGACATTTAGTGTTCTACTAGGTACAGTGGGAATGAGTTTAATTTTGTTAACATTGTTTTTTTTTAAACTCTGGGACCAGGGCTACAAGATAAAACCACCTTTTTGGGGAAATTTTTATTTTTTATTTCAGTAAAACACAACAAACCCATGCCAAAGTCAGATAACTGACTTTTACCATCAACAGGCACCTCAACCGTTTGGTAGAGGTTTGTAGAAATTGTCTGTGAATTATTAAACAAACTGCCGATGTAGCATGAAAAAGACTTGCTTGAACACAATAAGTGTGTTTTTGAAACTCAATTTTGTAATACATTATGTAGGGAAAACCACTGTTATCGATGTGACGTTTTCACATTATGGATGTTAAGTGTCTAAACTAATGACTTTTGATATAAAACTTAAATAGTAATGGCAAATAATTACAAAACTCTAAATTATCCATGATCCACAGGAATACTCCAGACAGTCTTTTAAAATATACAACTTATATACATAAACACGCAATACAGCCAAATTGCTCCACGTCATTTATTTTTGTGGAAAGCCAGTGCAGGCCTGAGCGGCGGTCATATTTTGTACCGCCATGCGGTACATCTAGTTATTAACCACTTTGACTTTATTACTGCCATTCGTCTACAGAAGTTCTTATTAGAATTAACAAAGGTTTAGAAGTTGATGATTTGAGTTTAATTTAAGGTCACCATGATGGAGATCAGCGTTTGCTTTAGTTGGGCTCTTGGCCATCGACTTTTGCAATAGGGGTTATGCGCAACATACTTCCGGGTTCTACAAAACGGGTATAACTACTTCCGGTCGTCAGCTACTGAGGTAAACACAGCGTAGGAATGGTGACCTTTTATAGCAGGTGTTTACAGGAGCTACCCATTCTATCCATTTCAGATGTACATCGTATTGCCAAACGGACTTCCAGAGCCCCGAGTACTCCGTTAAATAAAGGATTTAAGTTTTTAAGCCTCCTCATTTATTCATGATTATGAAGGTATGTAAGTTAGTATATGTAGCTTTTGGTAATGGCACCCGATGTAGAGTTAGCTAACTATCAGTAAGTTCGTTTAGACTTGTATGCTATCATAGTAGTTTAACCTTTTATATTTGCTTGCAGACGATTAAAACAATCAAATGAAGACTGCGTTTTATTTTTTTATAAAAAATTTTTTTCTGATACTTAAGCATTCGTGACTTTTTAACTAAAACAGAAATAAGAATTGTATTCTAAAAAAAGCGCAAAATAAGTTACCTCAGAGATCACCTACCGCTGCAGATGCGTACGGTAATGCAAACCGGAAATGTTTATACCCGTTTTCCGGTTCGAACGTTGGGCGTTCCGCATAACCCCTATTAACATTTTGAATGAGAATCACAAGAATCAGCATATGAATCTCAACAATGGTGACCATTAAAAAATGATTCATGCTGCAATGCATGCTGGGTACTAGCATAATACAAAACTTATCCATGGCTCCCAGCATGCATTGCGGCATAAATTATTTTTTAATGGTCACCATTGTTGAGATTTATATGCTGATTCTTGATTACTGTGTAAGTCAGCATGATACCATAGAGGTTTTTACAATCTGATTGTCACAACAATGGGCCTTACAGCAGAATCAGTTCTATTATAATGAATAATACAAGTAATACATCACCTGTCTAATCAGAGATTAGGTTCTGGAAAAGATCAGAGAATCAAGTCACTAAATGATGATTTTTATCATCTAAACACAACCACATGCTCATATTTTCTATTGGCGTATGTGCCATAACAAATGTGTTTTATAAACACTCAGTTACAGCAGCCAGAGGAAAAACTGGTGTTATGAAGTCAAAAGTCAAGAGCCCAACTAAAGCAAACACTGATCACCATCACGGTGTCTTTAAATGAAACTCAGTAAATCATTATCATCTAACCCTCTGTTCATTCTCAATAACAAGTTCTGTAGACGCATGACAAAAGTCAAACTATTTAGTAATAAGTGAAGCTGGTAATGCTGTTTGTGTAGTGGTTTAATCCTCCTCTGCTGAGATCTTTAGAGATTTAAACGTCTTTTTTGAGTTGATTTCATCTAAGGCTGTGGTTGGAAGTCAGTTGTAGTTCTTTTGTTTCTCTTTCCTTCATTGATTCTGCTTGTTAACAGCAGGTGTTAATCACTAATGCTCAATAATCAATTAATCACTTAATTTCTTGACTGCAATGTATATCTACTTTTAGTAAACTCAACTGAAATAAGTTCAGAGTACTCATAACTATTGTTTTTATAAACTTAATTGAATTGAGGCAATCGGTTTCCTCAAATGAAATGAGTTAGCTTAACTTGTTGGGTTTTACAGAGAATTAAGGCAATCGGTGTCCTCAAATGTAACAAGTTAGCTTAACTTATTGAATTTGACTTTGTGTGTAACATTGTGAGCTAACAGTAACTGCAAGTGCTCTGAGTTCATTTAAAGTTTGTCATTTCACTGTTTTTACTCAATAAAGTGAAGTTTCAGCTATATAAAGTATTTAAATGCAGTGTAAAGTTTAATTGTGTATTAAGAAATATTATTGTTTTAGTGGACTCGATTAAAATAAGTTCAGAGTACTCATAACTATTATTTTTATAAACTTAATAGAATTGAGGCAATCGGTTTCCTCAAATGAAATGAGTTAGCTTAACTTGTTGGGTTTTACAGTGTGTAAAGAAGTTTGTCTACTGTTTAGTTTTGAAATGATTGTGCTCTAATCTTTTCCAGTTTCTAGTTACATCTTTAGTGATTTTTCAACTATTTACTATGTCTTGTCCCAAAGAGGTGGATTTAGAGGTTTTTGCAAAAAAAGCACAAGTGGATTTATCTGGTTTTCACACAAAAGAAAATCTAAAAGAAAATATTGTCTAAAGTGACATTTTTGAAAAAAAAAGTTTTTTTATTCACTGACTAATAACCTTATCATTACCTTTAAAACGAAACTACTGAACGTGAACATAAGAGCCTGATAAAAAAAAAGAAAAGAAAAAAAGCTCATTTAAAAGTCTGATTTAGAGGGTTTCACATCTGAACTCTACATATATACATATATACATATACAGTACAGTATATAGTATATATATAGTAAAACCTCACAACTATGGAAACAGAACTGAATGAAAAGCTAAAATGACACATTTATTAAATTACAACAGGCAAAATCATAAACACAACTATTTTTATATTATTTTTGCAGCCCTAGTGCACAGTGATTGAAAATTAAAGTTGAAGTATGTACGATTTTTCATGTTAAAATACAGTACATTCTCTTAACCCAATTAATTGTTCATTGACTACTATTAGTATGCTATTCATGGGCTTATCTCCCCCAAAAGTGTAAACACTGAGCCCCCCAGACACCATCAAAACACTGACAGCGGTCCGCTCAGATCAGTCAATCTCTTTCCAGCAACCTATAGCAAAGGTTTTAAGGTTTTACAGAAGTGCAAGCCAAAATTCACTGCATTTAGAACTTTGAAGATCAAACATCATGAACACATCAAAGAGAACAAGCGCAGCACTGTGATGCATTGCGCTACAATGGGCACTTATGTTAAGACATGCCTTCACAAGGACCCGTAAGAGCTGTGTTTGTGATGTTTGAGTTGTTGGAGATGCTATGCAATGTTTGCCATGTTGATTGAAAAATGCTTTATTTCTGTAATTCTGCTAGGTGACACTAGTGTCGCAGAAACTACATACTTCACCTTTAAAAATAAGAACTAATGTCTTACCAGGCACAATAAGCATCTCCACTGAGAAGCTGGCGCTTGAAAAATGCAGTACAAAGACTGAGAGCTCCCTTCTCGTCTTCCTCAGACTCCAGATTACAAATCATGTCCAGAGCCTCCTTACAGTCTACCTCCTTTATCTACCAAACATAACAGAGTAAATTTAGGTTACACATTATTTGCAATAGTCAAGCTTATGCAAATTAAATAATAATAAAAATAGTAATAACAGATTAATGAAAGGGATAGATCACACAAAAAGAAAGTTTTGTCATCATTTGCTCACCCATTTTGTTTGTTTAACAGGGACAATTCACTAGGCATTGTTACACACAGACAACCAATGCCATGTACATATAATAGGCCATTTCGCATAAAGCTAATTTGTGGCCCTCGTCCCTGGTCCAAACCCAAAACAATTATGTTCTTTTGTCTGTTCTTATCTTTTGTAACACAAATGAAAATTCTCATCATTTTTGTCCATCTACTGAAACTGAATGCAACAAAAAATGTCATGCATCAAAACCTACAAAAAAACATGGTAAAAGTAATCTGTATGAATTGAGCGGTTTAATAGCAGTATTCGGAATAACTTTATATGATATTACAGTCAGATTTAGGTTTTTATTCCAATATAAACACTGAACAACACACATTCATAATGCACATACACACATCAAACAGGGCAAACACAGAAGCCCAATGGGGTTTGTTCCCACATGCCAAGCAAGTATAATTGAGCCTTCATGCTTACCATATTTGAGGAACTCTATGTATATGCATTGATCAAGGATGAGAGCATATTAAAAATATTCATTTGTGCTCCGAAGATCTTCTTCAAACTCTTCTGGGATTGGAACCACATAAAGGTGAGTAAATAAATGTTAAATTTTAATTTTTGGGTGAGCTAACCCTTTCAAAATTATAGCGATTATATCATGACACAGAAAAGAATATTAATATAGTCATGTTGTGCAAGGCTATACATTTTAAATTCTGAAGTTCAACAAAACAATTCAAATTTGTCTCTGGAGGTGATAAAACAGCTTAATTCTACAAATAAAGACGGCTTGTTACAGAGGAGAGCTTTTCATGTACAATCCACTAATGGATACAACTGTAATGCTTGAACTTTAGCATTAATACAATATAGACTGATTTTTTTTTTTTTTTTTTTTTTTAAAGACCCTCACCTCTTGCATAAGTTCTTGTTGTGGCTTTATTTCACACAGACATACGAGGTAGATTTGTTTGAAGTTCTTCTTTCCTCCAAATTCAGGAAACTCTGCGCATATCTTTGCCAGTATTGCAGCTTTATCCATACGCTTCAGTTTGATGAGGTGCTTTATACGCATATGAAGTAGTTCAGGGCCTTCTCGAGATAAAAACTCATGTACTACAGAAGACGCACATCCAAACAAGTTAACAATAGTAGCAGTGCAATTATAAATTAATTTCATTATTACCAAAATTTGGAACAAATAAGTATGAACTATAAAAGAGAGAATATTCAAATAAAAAAAAGTGATAGACGGTAAAAGCATTTTTACCTTTCTCTACATTAGGGATGTCACATGAGAGAAGGCTACACAGAGTGGAGTTGGACCACACACCATTCTCCCCCACCAGAGTCAACAGGGTGTGAAGCTGCGAGTTTCCACGTGCCTGAAGGATGCCATGAGCCATCTGCTTTAAAGAAATCATCAACACAATATTAAAACAAAGCTTTTTAAACCTTAATTAACTCCAGCCACACATAACCCTACCCATCACCCTATCCCTAATATCACAAGAAGACTGGCACAGCACGTAGATATGACTAATCGATAATCAAATTCGTTGTATACAGGTCATTATCATTAGCTCTGATGAGGTTGTGTGTAAAGCTCCTTTTTTTAAATAAAACCATGTATTATATGTATTATATGTCGCCACATAGCTCCACCGGCATCCAACGTAACTCCAGCAGGGCAGCTAGCTGTCTCTTCATTTCTGTGTTGTCGGTCACTATAGCGCGCAAGCGCAAGGCAAGTAATACTCATGGGAGTTGTAGTGTCGTAGTGAAAATAGTTTTACATGTTTAGTAAACCCATAAAGCCATTAACCAAGCCATCTGTTATGTATTCTTTATTTGGACCTCTTATCCAATACGTTCTTAAAATATTAATACTAATTAGAAATGCTGTTGTGTGATGCTTATATTTTATGCTTATATGAATGTAATAATAATTTGAGGTAACACTTTATTTTACAGTGTTACACATGTAGTTACTATAGTAATAACAGTAAATTATGCATAATTACATGCAACTAACCCTAAACCAAACCCTAGTCCTACCCTAACCCTATAGTAAGTACATGTTGTTGTTTAATATTACTCAGTACTTAAATATATAATTGCACTGTAACAATGACACCTTAAATTAAAGTGTAACCTAATTTGATAAGCCAGGTCCATCCACCAATTCCACAAGATACTGCACATTACCTTTGTGTTAATAAAAACATTTAATGAAGTCTTGTCTCTGACCTTGACAGAAGATTGAAACTCTTCCCATAAGGCACCAGGGATTTTCCCGGAGAATGACAACAGAAGATTCAGACAGCTCCTAGCAGGGAACAAAAACATCTGTTGAGTAAATTTCCTTTACACTGCGTTCAAACTGACTCACTTGTTTACTTATGCACTATTCTCTACATCAGGGGTCGGCAACCTTTTTGTCATAAAGTGCCATTTTTAAGTTTCCGAGTTCATCACTGTGCCACAACACACATTTAGCCTATATATATATATATATATATATATATATATATATATGAAGAGTTCAGATGCAAAAGCCTCTAAAAGCCATTTGAAATTTTCTTATGGAATGATCATTTTTATCAAGCTCGTATATTTAAGTTCAGTAATTTCACTTAAATGATAATTAATAGGTAATCTTCATTGCCATTTAAGTAAAATTATTGAATTTAAATATACAAGCTTGATAAAAATTATTATTCTATAAGAAAATTTCAAATGGCTTTTAGAGGCTTTTGCATCTGAACTCTTCATATATATATATATATATATATATATATATACACACACACACACACACACACACATTTTACATTTTCATAATGGCTAACACAGAAATAGTACAAAAAATTAAAATATTCTCTTGAAATTTGTTTTAGATTTAGATAGACAATTTATAGTATTTATAACTCCTAACTAGAGATGCACCAATTACAATTTTCTAGGCCGATTCTGATTTCCGATTTTTCATTGAGTTTGACCTGCCGATACAAATTTGAGCCGATTCCTATTTCATTTTACACTTTACAGCACACACAAATATTTATTTTCTATATATATATTTTTTTTAAATAAAATACCATATCCTTTTACCCAAACTGAATAATAAAAACAAGTTTAAATGGGTACATTTTTTATAAATATTTTTGAGTCTTCATTTTCTTTTCTGACATAACCTAATCCAGTTAATGTTAAAACACACTAGACATGCACATTCTGTGCATTTTGGGCACTTTTGTTTGAAATCATATTTATTTTGGCCATCAAAAGTGTGCTTTCACTTTCATTCAGCGTGAGCAGCGCAGACAAAATAGACTCGGCGGCGAAACCCGCGCTTCACTGCTGCTCACGCGCTGCTCCTGCTCCCGCGTGAATGCACTCATTGATTAACATGCACGCCGAAAAAAATATGCGTGAAACGCCGTAATTCACGAGGTTTCCTACATGTGCGTTGGAATGTCCCAACTTTCAGCTTTATCTGAATGAAATGCATACACTTCTCTCGCATTTGCGCGCGTGCCAGCGATGAACCCTCCGCGTGCCAGTGTTGGCACGCGTGCCTTAGGTTGCCTACCCCTGCTCTACATAGTGAAAGGCAGGGGCTGTTCTAAGGACAGTGGATATTCGGGGCTTTAGCCCAAACTAAATTTGGGTATTTTTATTTAAAGGAATTAATTAATTATAAAAGCGATTTAAGGGAATAAAGAAAAAGAAAGGCTTATTGTATTAGCCTTTTTAATTATGCATGCATTCTCTCTAAATGAATCAAGGAAATTATAGCATATTTTCAATTCAAAAAGGCAAAATTTAATAAATAAATAAATAAACAAAGTTGAGTAATTTACGTCACCGGATACTCTCGGTAGTTGAACATTTCTATTATTAAACAGTCAAATATTAAATGTTTATCTACTTACATTTTACCAGGCATTCGTTCACTTCTTTAATCATTTTGACATTGATGTGCTAGACCGCTGAACTTTTAGTCATCCTAACAACAAACAGAGCGGTGCGTAATGGAGTGCATCAGAGCAGCATCAAGACTATCAAATATATTGCAGTGAATCACAAAATTTGTATCTTGAGTTTATTGGCAATAATAATGACAAGTTTGCGAAAGTGTAGAACTCGGTGAGCTCGCGCAAAACACATCTTCAGCTCATTTAAACGCCTCTGATTGGCCGATGCGTTCAACAGACATGTCTGTGATTGGCTACAATGCTCAACGTTGCAAAAGCACGTCGTAAGTACCTTTAATGCAAAGGGAAAAATATAAATAAAACTGTAATATGCACTTTTCATGATTAGGTAATCACGGCTGCTGTAATCTTATTCACATTTGTTTTTTTGATTAATTGTTTTGCTCTATGAGAAAGACAAGGTAACAAAATATTCGGGGCTTTACTAAAAACATTCTGGGTTTAAGCCCCCTTAGCCCAGCCCTAGCGCCGCCCTTGGTGAAAGGCACACAATGCACTATATGGTAAAATGCCGAAATTCGCTGGTCAAAAACCTCATAACTCAATTTGAGCTTGATTTTGGTAAAATGTTAATAATAAAGTGGCACGTGCAAGTGTCTGACCATATATAAATTCATTCATTCATCTAGGTTTATTTCTTATTTGCAGTTTTGCAACTTTGAACTTTGCCCACCCTGTTTTATGAAGGCCCACCCTTTTGAACATTTCTGGCCTCAGGGCTAAGGGGTGTCCTAAAACACTAACACACACCGCCATCTAGTGGCTAAAGCAATAAATCAGATTCACACAGGCTCAGACACAGTGTCCTATAATTGTGATAGAATGAATCAATCCACAATTAAACAGTTTAAGCCATATTTATGTGCAGATTTTTATTCAAGATGTCTTCCGAAAAACATTTTACGACATGCACAAATAAAATGAATACCATATGGGTGGGGCAGCAACGTCTATGGTAACATCCAAACCATAAAATAAATATAAAAATTATGATTATGAACCATCCCTGAACTTACTTAAGCTGGACTATGACACTATTTTCTTTTAGATCTGCTGGACAGCCGAAACAAACTTTGTTGCATTATTTTCCTGTTATCACTATAAAGCTGCTTTGAAACAATCTGTATTGTAAAAAGCATATAAATAAAGGTGACTTGACTTGTATGGCAAGCAGGGCAGGGTCGAGGGCCGTGAAAGAATGGCGTGAGGTGTGACTGATGATAAGCATCACCTGCGAGCTGCACCGATCTCATAACTCTCAAGGAGGAGCTTCGGAAGCATAAAAGAAAGAGTGACGACAGTGAAGGAGGAGAGAGGACCAGGCCTGGACTTTTACGTTGTGTTTTGTTTAAGTCCATGAGTGGCTGCTGCTTTTACTTTCGTTTTGTGTTTATTTATATAATAAAGTTTGTGAACGTTCGCCGGTTCCCACCTCCTTCCTTCCTCTGAACATCGTTACAGTAGTGCCGAAAGCCGAAAAAAAGTTTTATAAAATGATAAACTTCACATTTCAGCCTTTAAAACAAGTTTTTAGAATTTAAAATGTAACTGAAATTATATTATTATTATTATATGTCACGGTTTTGGTCTGGTTTTGTTCTTGTCATGTTTGCTTCCTTGTCTGTCATGTGATCCCTTGTAGTCATGTGATCCTGCCATGTGTCTTGTCATGAGTTTATTGTCTGATTGTTTGATCATTGTTCACAGGTGTCCCTTGTCTAGTCATTAGTCTTGTGTGTATTTAGCCCTCATGTTTGCCGTGTGTCGGGTTCTTGTATTGCTGATGTAACCATGTAGTAAGTTCTTGTTCCTGAGTTTGTTTTCGCCATGCCTCGCCATGTTTTTGTTTCTATGTCTGTTTCTGATTTTCATTAAACTGCATTTGGGTTCTACTTAAACTTGCTTCCAGTGGACCTCTTATTACATAATACAAGACCCAAACTATGAACCCAGCAGTTGACCTCCTCCGTCTTCGTCAGGACAACCGGACCGTAGAGGATTATGTCAAGGACTTTTGCGAACTCTGTCACAAGGTAGATTTTAATGATGTAGCACTCAAGGACATTTTTAGACATGGTTTAGACGAACCTTTGCGCTGTGGACTGCCTGGGGGAAAAATTCATTTCTCACTTGAACAATACATGGATTATGCTCTATTATTGAGCGGTTCCTCATTTACTGTGGATTTTGAGGAGACGCCATGCCTGAGTCTCTCCACGCCATGCCTGAGTCTCTCCACGCCATGCCTGAGTCTCTCCACGCCATGCCTGAGTATCTCCACGCCATGCCTGAGTCTCTCCACGCCATGCCTGAGTCTCTCCACGCCATGCCTGAGTCTCTCCACGCCATGCCTGAGTCTCTCCACGCCATGCCTGAGTCTCTCCACGCCTTGCCTGTGTCTCTCCACGCCTTGCCTGTGTCTCTCCACGCCTTGCCTGAGTCTCTCCACGCCTTGCCTGAGTCTCTCCACGCCATGCCTGAGTCTCTACATGCCATGTCTTCGAACAAAATGGCTGCCGCTACATCTGAGCCTTCTATGACAGCCACACTCACCATTTTTGCCACAGCCATTTGGTGTGTGTGGTCGGCTTATACTGTACCTGATCTCGCCACGTCTGCCCAGCCAGCGCCTGATCTCGCCACGTCTGCCCAGCCAGCGCCTGATCTCGCCACGTCTGCCCAGCCAGCGCCTGATCTCGCCACGTCTGCCCAGCCAACCCCTGATCTCGCCACGTCTGCCCAGCCAGCCCCTGATCTCGCCACGTCTGCCCAGCCAGCGCCTGATCTCGCCACGTCTGCCCAGCCAGCGCCTGATCTCGCCACGTCTGCCCAGCCAGCGCCTGATCTCGCCACGTCTGCCCAGCCAGCGCCTGATCTCGCCACGTCTGCCCAGCCAGCGCCTGATCTCGCCACGTCTGCCCAGGCCACCTGAACTGTCAGGTCCGCCCTGGCCGCCGGAGCTGTCTGGTCCGCCCAAGCTTCGTCACGGCCCTGGTCCGCCCAAGCTTCGTCACGGCCCTGGTCCGCCCAAGCTTCGTCACGGCCCTGGTCCGCCCAAGCTTCGTCACGGCCCTGGTCCGCCCAAGCTTCGTCACGGCCCTGGTCCGCCCAAGCTTCGTCACGGCCCTGGTCCGCCCAAGCTTCGTCACGGCCCTGGTCCGCCCAAGCTTCGTCACGGCCCTGGTCCGCCCAAGCTTCGTCACGGCCCTGGTCCGCCCAAGCTTCGTCACGGCCCAGGCCCGCCCACGTCTCGTCACGACCCAGGTCCGTCCACGTCATGCCACGTCCCTAGCCCTGTCCCCCTGCGCGGGCCTGGCCCACCATCCCTCCCCCAAGACCGCCTCCGCTCCACCACCCACCTGGACTTTTATGTGTTGCTGGGCGTCGGGAGACGCCCTTAGAGGGGGGGATTCTGTCACGGTTTTGTTCTTGTCATGTTTGCTTCCTTGTCTGTCATGTGATCCTTTGTAGTCATGTGATCCTGCCATGTGTCTTGTCATGAGTTTATTGTCTGATTGTTTGATCATTGTTCACAGGTGTCCCTTGTCTAGTCATTAGTCTTGTGTGTATTTAGCCCTCATGTTTGCCGTGTGTCGGGTTCTTGTATTGCTGATGTAACCACGTAGTAAGTTCTTGTTCCTGAGTTTGTTTTCGCCATGCCTCGCCATGTTTTTGTTTCTATGCCTGTTTCTGATTTTCATTAAACTGCATTTGGGTTCTACTTAAACTTGCTTCCAGTGGACCTCTTATTACATTATATATATATATATATATATTAGGGCTGGGGGAATTAACGCGTTAATCTTTGCGATTAATTTGAAATGTTTAACGCGTTAAAAAAAAATAACGCAATTAACGCAGCACTTTTTTTTTTTGCCTCATTTTAATGATTTCCTGTTGCGGCTGCTATTGAAAAGACCGAAATATGCCGTCCCGCCCCTCCATGTTCGGCGATCAGGTTTCATTCTCGCGCAGCTTTCATGAGCGGGTCTTTTACTGTCTATGGTCTTTTCCGCTCTGTGTGTGCGCCGCGCTCTGTGTTCCGTGTGTGTGTCAGCGCACTCTGTCGTTAACGGCCCAGCGGCGATCTCCGTTCCGTGTGTGTGTGTGTCGGCGGCTCTGTCGTTAACGGCCCAGCAGCGCACTCTCCATTCCGTGTATGTGTGTGTGTGACACTGTGTGTGTGTCGGCGGCTCTGTCGTTAACGGCCCAAGCGCTTCAATCATGTACTGAGCACTGGAAAAGTAAAGTCCACTCAAATAACGTGAAATTTCTCAGTAGACTTCTGTTTGCTGAGCTGGTATAGCCATGCTGGGCAACAATGGTAAAATGACCTGCTCTGATCACATGCTCCGGTAATAATAGTAGGACTATATTTTATTTTGATAATTAGTTAAAGGGGTCATATAATGGTACATGCACTTTTACAAGTTGATTGTACTGAAATGTGTGTTGGCAGTGCCTGTACACAACCATCATAAAATGATAAAAATCCATCCAGTGTTTTTTTTTTTAATCTCCTTATATGTTTGAACCTCTCTGAAATCAAGCCGTTCGACCGTGTGACGTCACACGGTCGGACGCCCCTCCCACGATTGTGATTGACAGCTGCAGCGTTTCAACACACACCCGCCCTCGCTCATGAGCGAGCTGTCAATCATAGTCCGCGCGTCATTGTTGATACCCTCACTGGAGCGCTGTCTATGAGCATAATGGCGTCTGCGATTGTTCTTCGGTGTAATAAGGAACACAGCAGTCATTTGAATGTTCCTAAATCTGAGCCATTGAAGATGCAGTGGCTGAGTTTTGTTTTTGAAGCGATATGCCCAAAGGATTGACGCGGGGATTCCCTCACGGGGATTCCCCACGATCGTCTGTGCTTTCCTGTTTGCGTGAATCATTTCACATCAGACAGCGTTACAAACGAGAAAAAACGGATCGGTACCAACGTGTTACTGCTGAACCTCCAGAAGATGTGAGTGTAATGTTTTATTAACCTTTATATTAGTATTTATATTAATCTTTGCAAATTTGCAAACCTTGCTGCACGCTTCATGATGAATGCATCTAAGGTTTACACTCCGGGTACATTACGGCATGTTTTCTATGTACGACGTTCTCAATATAATTCATAATCCCACGTTTATAATGAACAACGCGTGGTTATTGTGTTAGAATTGGTGTACGCACAGAACAGAGGGGCGGGGTGAGCAAAGCTCATTATCATTTAAAGCTGTATGCACTGAAACGGCGTGCTGAAAACAGAGCTGTTTTTGAGCAGGTAAAATTAGTGTTTTCTTACAATACTAATGAGAATTTTTAATTAAAGTATATTACAAACTTTTAATTTAGACCCTAAAGAATCATATTAGCTTGTACAAAAATGGCATTATATGACCCCTTTAAAAAATAAATAATAATAATAATAATAATAATATGTTAAATTGATTATGTTGATTGATTATTGAAAAAGAATAATATATTGATATATTTATGTTTAATATTTTAATATAGGGCTATTTTCTGTTCCTTTTTTTCCCCTGTGTTGTTTAATTAGGTGATTCTAAGTTAAAATGAATAGTTCACTTTAGAATGAAAATTCTGTCATCCTATACTCACCCTCATGGAAGATAGCCAGACAGTTTCTGGGTCCCATTGTCTTCCATAGTAGGAAAATATATACTATGGAAGTCAATGGTACCAGAAACTGTCTGGTTACTGACATTCTTCTAAATATCTTCCTTTGTGTTCAGCAGAAGAAAGAAATTCATACAGGTTTGAAACAACATGAGGGTGAGTATATGATGACAGAATTTTCATTTTAAAGTGAACTATTCCTTTAAATATTGATGATTACAAGCTTGGGGGAAACACAATTAATTGCAATTAATTACAGAAATTGTGCAATTAATTAGTTAATTTTTTTTAATCGATTCCCAGCCCTAATATATATATATATATATATATATGTTTTAACGGTACAGTAACGGTACGTGTATTCATCCCAAACCGTACGCTACAAACGTCAGTGTTTGGGCTCTGTTGTTAATTTTAACCTTTAATATTATAGTACTATGTAATCAAGGGCCCCCCATATAGTTTACAGCATTAGCTAAGATATATTATTTTATCTTTAAGAAAACTGTTATTATAATAGTATTTATTTCAACACATATACACATTTGCTAACAAAAAAAAAGTTTAATTAAAAAAAAAGAAGCAATTTTGTGTTTAGTTTACTCCCCCATGCTGTAGCGAACCAGTGCTACAACGAACTACAATGAACGTTTGGACTACAATGCGATTTTTCCAGATCTTATGAAGTCACAATGATTCTCATTTAAATAATGCCTGCCCACGGAATATGCAAAAAAAGGTGAGGCCTGGCTGAGCTGCATTAGAAAAGATGTTTCCACAACAAAACCTTGTTTGACCTTCCTAAGGCTGACGAACTTAAAAGTGCTCAAGATGTATTTTAAACACTGTTCTTGAACATTAAAACACAAAAGTTTATCTGTGTGCTGAACATTTTATGGAGAACAGCTTTGTAAGCTCTCACTTTTGTAAGACACTTCACCGCTCCTTAGGAAAATTCACCTTAGTTTTCTGACAAATATCACAATTAAATGGTGGATAACATCGTACAGTATCTATAATGTAAAAGAAAATTACAAACATGCCACTCTGAAACGTCCCGTGAAATCTGTGCTTGCAAAGTCTGTGCATGAAATCCGTTCTGCAATTTCCTCTTGTTCATTAACATTGTCAGGGTCTGAATCGGGCTCGAATTGGTTTGAAATTGACGCCATCCAAATTCATATTTACACTAGAGAAGAACTCGCAGTTATGGAAGGGTTGGACATTTCCTGAACACATGGTGGGACATTTCTTACAAAAACCCATGGCTTCACTTCAGCAGGCCTTTATTAATCCCCCGGAGCCGTGTGGAGTATTTTTATCATGGATGGTTGCACTTTTTTGGGCTTCATATTTTTTCCAGCCATTCACTGCCATTATAAAGCTTGGAAGAGCCAGGCCATTATTTAATATAACTCCGAATTGTATTTGAAGAATGAATGTCATATACACCTAGGATGGCTTGAGGGTGAGTAAAATCATGGGCTAATTTTCATTTTTTGGTGAACAATCCCTTTAAGGTTTTAAATCTTACTTGCATCCAAGTTTTAGAACGAATTTGACATCATTGACATCAATTTGAGTCTGTGCTATCACACAAGCTATCATATGGCTTCAGAAGGCTTGGAATATAGTGCACAAGTAATATGGCATATGTAGGTGTTTTGGTTGTTGTCCTTTTTCACCATGAGCTACACATTTGTATATTAAAAATTCTTCCAAATTTCAGGATTTGCATTTGTGGGTGAACCGTTCTTTAAAATTGGAAAGATAGCATTTTATATGCACTTCTCGTACAATAAATCTTTTTACCAGTGACAATGAACTTAAATTGACCGATTATGTGGACATGGCTTGGCAAAGACCAAGACCACCACAGAAAAAAAGGGGTTTCGGAGCAAAATCATTCACTAAGAAAGTGAAAAGCTAGATTGCCAGTTGTGTATTTCATTAAAACAACTGAAGTAAGGTGTTACGTCCTATAGGGCTGTCGCAGTGAAGTGGCTCAATTTAATGATATGTGATATTATCACCATATTATTATTATGCTATATAAGTAAGCGTGTTGGGCTTTTATTATATTAATAACAGTTAGTTCTGATTGCCGAATCTGTATCAGCACTGGCACGTCTTTGTCTGTGTGCACTAGACAGGCTATCAGTCAGTACCATTACATTGTTACACCAGTAGATGGCACAAATGGACTATCTTTATGAGTGAGTCATCATTAAACAATTCATAATAATGCTTAAAAACGCGGATTCATTTATGAATGAAGCAAGGTGTTGAAAATAATTTAACTTTGAGTGGCAATTCACAAGGCTCAATTGACGATTAAGGCATCAACTGAGTAACACTGAAGTTAATGTTTCACTTCATGAACAGTGCTGCCACTCATAGGAAATACCCTTAAATGTTGAAAGGATCCTACGACAAATATATCTTCTTTTATCTTCTGACTAGGGGTGTAACCATAAATTGTTATATTGCGATATAAAAATGTGACAACATGTATTGATGTAAGTGATATGACTCGCAACATACAGTTAGTGTTATCCAAGGTTCAGCAGTTTACTGTATTTATAAGGTATATTTCACGCCAAAAATTTAATTCTGTCATAATTTATTCACATTTCAATCCTATAAGATTCACGTTCAACTTCCAAACACAAATGAAGATATTTTAATGAAACCTGAGAGATTTCTGTCTCTCCATTTAAAGTCATTACTCTAAAACTTAAAAGATCCCAAAAATTTCATAAAAGCATTGCAAAAATAATCAATCGAGTGGTCTAATCCAAATCCAAGTCTTCTGAAGAGACACGATGACTTTATATGATGAACAGATTTACAACAGCACACATACTGTAGTAAACACAAACATTAAAATGCTTGTGTGAAACGCGAAAAACAACTTGAGATTGTTGTGATTGTAAATGCAGAATTAAATTTTACAGTTTGGGAATAGTCATTTTGACATGCTGTGATTGATTGCATTGTTCAAATGAAGCACATACAAGCTGGAGCGGAACTCCTCAAAGTGAAAGCGCAAACATCATTTAAATCACCATCACATTTAGTTTTAGTAGTATGATTATTCAAAGCATTTTGGATGGTTTATTATTATATGTGAATAGCAATTAATAGCGGGAGAGGCAGGATATAGCGAGCACTGGGAGAGTCTGTGCAACGAATGCCTGCATTGAAAGCGTGAGTTTCAGTGACATTACTACATTAAACTACTATATGATGTTGAATTGAATTTATAATAATTCAATGGGTGGATATTTGTGGGTTCTGATAATAAAATAATAATAATAATAATAATAAAAATGTAATAATAATAATAAAAAAAGTCTTTATTTAAAATATTGTGATAATATTGTATCGTGAGTTCAGTATCATGATTTGTATCGTATCCTGGGACCCCTACCCTACCTTCGGGTTACAAGTCCGACTCTCTAACCATTAGGCCACAACTGTGTGCGTGGAGGAACTGCCTGAGAACCGCCCCAGACACAGTGAGCAGACGAGATGCTGAAAAATAGCTGAATCTATAAAAATGACCCCGTTCAAAAGTTTACAATACATACCCTTGATTCTTAATAGTTGTGTCACTCAATTGTCCTCAGTGTGAAAATATGGATCTCAAAATCATACAGACACTTCTGGAAAGGGTTCAAATTTGCAAAAGATGCTGGAAAACTAAAGAATTTTTGTGACCTGGAGAATTTGTCTGAAAAACATTGGGCAGTTAAACAAGATCATGTTGTGGATCATCCAGATAACTACACACAGTATTTAGAATCAAGGGTTCATAAACTTTTGAACAGGGACATTTTTATAAATTCAGCTATTTTTCTTGTTTTCTTTTTCTTATTTCTTGTGGACTATATGTAAACCTCTTTTATGTAAAATATCTTATTCAGGAGAGTACTAAAAAATAAACTAACATGCATTTTGAGCATGCAAACCCATTCTGGTCTATACTCACCATGATAACTTGTCCAGCACATCTGTTAGGTGTTCACATTCAGGGCTGAGGAACGGGCTAGCCTCAGCGCAGGACATTATAGCTACCGTGTACATCTCCAACAGAGGAAGCGGATCTTCATCTGGTCTCCACTGACATCCATGCTGCATCAAAACCTGAAAGGAAAAAAAAAGAGCCATAAATGAATGGTCCAGTCTCAGTTCAATGTATTTTCAGTGATGGCCCAAAGCCAATAACAAAAGCATCTAACAGTAATAGTAAAAAATAATGAAATCTGGTACATCTGATGAAAAGTAGTGATTTATATATTATTACATTACATATGTGGAGGCCACGTTGCGATCAAATACAATATTGACAGGATCTAGAATGATTCATTTAATCTTATAATCAAAGAATTTGACATACTGATAATTGAGAACACAGCTGTTTTCTTAAAATAATTACATGATTATTACTAAATCATCTCGATGTTACATCAGCTGATTTTTATATATATATTTACAATTAGGATTATATGATCATATATGTACCTTAAATAACTGTTCTTAGTGAAAGTAAAGGCTGCTGCTACAATAAGCTAATGTGTTAGCCATCAGAAGCAGTCACCATACATACAAACAAACAGCATGTCTGTAAGATTTAATCACTGTAAAACACAATCATGCGTCATCTCTTCAGCATACAGCTTTTTGTGTTTTTCCCATCATATTTATGAATGACTGTATTAGTATTGTTAGTTTTGTTATCGTTGGTGCAGCGATGCAAACATGCAGCATCGTCCACGAACAAAGACTGGTAGATTAAAACGCATGAATAAAGTCGTACTTGACAGAAATCCCGACAAAAACTATTGGAGGCATCTAGCGTCGACTCGGAGCTCCTTTTTAATTCAGAGATAAGATCCTGAAATTTCTTTCTGAGGGCCACAGCCTCAATCGCGCTGCCCTCCTCCTCCGCCATCTTCGCTGCATTCACACCAGCCCAAATATCTCAAACTACTACGGCCAAGGCCTGATCCAAATATTCATGAACCGTGCATTCACTATTAGAGGGCTACCGAGCAACGTCAGCACAGCCCAATTAATATTCAAGCAAAAAAAAATATATATATAATAAAAAAAAAAAATTCTGCATTACAGCAAGGTAACAGAGCGGTGCCTACAATACATATTTAATATTTATGACTGGGAAGCAGTCGCCATAGCAACTGTTTTGAAGTACGTCAAAGAAACATAATTAATATTCAATCATGACCCAACAATCTTTCGTCATAGTAGTATTCGAAATTTCTCTTCGAGTAGCCTACCGTTCCGGCCATGAGGGCATCTGTCTTAATTCACAAAAAATAACGCCATTGACACAAAAATAAATCTTTCTTACTTTCTTTGAAAACTCAGCTTGCGATTTCATAAAACAATTTAAAAGAAAACCATATAGACATTTTTTTTGTGTCCGTCTTATTAGGCATGTTTTTTAAACAAAGTAATGTAATAGCAACAAAGTAATACATAGACATGATGGCATATGTTATCAGTCACCAGTAAACAGGCATAGAAAACAGATGGAGAAAAGAAACGAAGCAGCTATGTTAAGCAATCTTATTTTTAATTAATGTATTTGAACAATCTTACAGCAGTGGCGACAAAACAAGCCAGCAATTACCAATAAAAGAGGGCTTAAATTAATATCAAGCATATCTTGAATTTTAAAAATTCTATTTAATTCTAATAGCATTTTATGCTCTTAAGGTAGGCTATTTATGGATGGAGGGCAACCTTTTAAAAAATAATTGTTGAAAACAGAATCTAGTTTACATAAGAAAATTGGCACAGTATGCATGGGTATATAGCAAACTTCTAACTATTTCACTTTAAATAGCCGATATAAGTCATTGTGAATTAAAAACAGAAAATAAGCACTGCAGTAAAATGACAGGTAGACAGGAATATAACTAAATGTAAGCAAACAAGTAAATTAGTAACATAGTGTTTTTAAGACTTGTGATAGTAACAGGTGCTACAGTGGCAGTCTGTGTGGTTCACTAGTTTGACATCATTGACAAGTACCTACAAACAAACAAACAAACAAACAAACACATAAACAAATTTTATTATATAATAACGAAAGAAATAATGTAATATAATAGCAGTTATTAATTTAGATTTTACCCGTTTAACTTCTTTGGCTACACAGCATGTAGCTTCTGATGTGATATTTTTCGGAACAAGCATGGTTTTCTTGGACCTCAGGGGTGTGGGGTAAGCCCTAGAAAAGCAGCATCCCATACACTGATAGACAGGAGCCCCAGGTTTTGAGAAAATGTTGTTCTCCTTGAGTTTGCACTCCTCACATCCAACTTGTAAATAAACACACACACACACAAATGTGAAGGAAAACGTAGCAGTTCCATATTAAGTATTATAATTTAGCCATTGATTTTCAACTTACAGTTAGTCATATCATTTCTTGGATACAGTTGTCCAAGATGAATAAGCATTAAAAACAATAATATACTTGCTCCAGCATATCTTGTCCAAAACATGATGGCTATAATAGAAAAAAATAAAACGGATGAAAAAAGAACTCACTTTACAAACAACACTCACATTTTTAAAATACATCAACTATGTACAAACACCCTGATATTTTTTTCCCCCGAATGTTATATTTGTACATTTTAAGTGAATTCTTTAAGATAAAAAATATTTAATTTGAATAATTTTTTTTACCTTTGTTCTTGACTTCCAGTGAGATGTGATCAATCTGTCTTCTCAGACACAGGTATAACTACCTTTTATACCTTGCGTACACCTTCCACATTTTGTGTGTGTGTGTGTGTGAGCTTGTGTGTGCATTGCATGTGATTGTTCCCTTGCTGACCTTGTAATCCATTAGTTAAATTAAGAACTGAATATGTACTGTAGTTTCAATTAACTATATTTTGGCTTGAGATCTCTGCATTACATTGTTGATTGTGATAACAATACTAAGCTTGTTGTACATATAACACATTTGTTCTGTTTTCAATTCAAACCTCCAGATTGTTACATGATTTACTGTCATGAAGTAATCTGTAATTAACGTTGTACCTCAACTCTTCTATAAACACACAGTATCAATTGTCAAGGATGAATGTTTGCTTGCCTTGACTATCGCTCAATCTTTCCATCTGCAGCAAATCCACAAGACCTTGGTTTGGACTGTGTTGTTTCATGCCTGATGCAAAGGTAATTCAATATTTTCAATGCCAGATGGAGAGGAGTATTTGACATTAACAAACTAAGACTGTAAGAAAAGAACAATGGCAACATGCAAACATATTCCAAAAAAAAAAATGCATGTTCTCTTTTCTATTTTATGTTTTATTTTCATCTCTGCAGTTTATTTGAGACCTTTCTGCATTACTTCATTACCATTCTACTTTTACATTCTCTAATTATGAAAGGCAGTGTACAAAGACCTTTTTTTAAGACCAAGTAAATAAACATTTGGAAGGGAACACAATTAACTTTTTTTCTAAACATAAATGTCTAGATGAAAAACAATTCTCAACAGATCTCAATTTCACAAAATTAGCTGAAGCCTTGAATACATCTGCTCCCAACCACTAACACATCAGATACTCTATATTTCACAGAAATTTCACCTGAATAGTGTTTCTGGAACCAAATACATGCAATTTTCATCAATGTAAAAACAAGAATTTATTAATTTGGTTCTAAAAACTAGAAGCTCAACAATTTTTGTTCTCATGTCCTAGATTAGCCAGTAGTTATATAACAATAATATCGCATGATTTAGAACCAATGGTGGTAAAACGTTATAGATTAAATACGTCAAGACAACTAATATTCAATAAATCTAAAATTGACAAAGCAGTTCTAACAAACAATTTATCATCATTTATAACATACATGACACCATAGACAGATTCAACAAACTCATTTTTCTTTTTAAGACTTTTAGGCTGGAACAAACATTTCCTTAATTGCACTACATCTCTAAACCGCAAGATTCAGAAAAGGGGCATCTGCGCATGTTTGTCAAAATCTACAAGTTACTGAAATTAATTTGCACACACAGCCATCATCTAATAAGCCCTGTGGAGCAGAAATTAAGTATTCTCTTCATTTTAAAATGAAGCGTAAGAAAACAATCCCTCATGCAACATTTTATGCCATAATTTTATGAATTTAAGACTTTTTTTAGCTAGCTGTATGTCCCAGTATAGCCCAATTAAAAGTCATGTATACAGTGTAGTGCGGCAGATATGGTTAATATGGTTTTAGCTACATGAAGCTAACAATAACTATGCTGAGACTAACTGATAACCTGTTTATCAATGGTGATTAAACTGCATGGCAGACTCCAAGCAGGTATGATGTGTAAACAACTGACTGAGATGTCATTGTTAAGATGACAAAAAAAGAAAAAAAAAAAGTGGTAAGCAAATAAGGGTTATTTTATATTAACACTACATTATTAACATAAGCTGTTACGTGCAATTAGTTTCTTGTTCACATTAGATTTGGATTTCTTATTTATTTAGGCACGTGTCCAAAAGAGTAATTGCAACAATTTGCACAATATCTAAATGCACATGGCTTGATCAAAACTGATGAGTTGATTCTCAGTGAAACTGTCAACTTCTAAATTCTTTTAACATTCTATCATCGTGTGAGCCATCACATGCAAAATTATTCAGTTATTGAAAATGTTAAGACATGCATGTATATTCCATAAATATCTGACATGCCATGTTTGTGATGTCTGCTAAATTGGTAAATGGCCTGCCATTGTAATGAAATAGCAATCACAATTTTATTAATCAACCTATCAAGTTTGGAAGCATATGATATGCAGTTTGGCAAACACAATCACTACCATTTTTGAACATGGAAGAACGAACAGCAGTAGCTATAAATACATTTGAATTCAGTATATTTACTGGTAACACTTTACAATAAGGTTCATTAGTTAACTACATTAGTTAGCATGACCTAAGAATGAACTGCACTTATACAGTATTTATTAATCTTTATTAATTTTAACATTTACTAATACTTTATTAAAATCTTGTTAACATTAATGCACTGTGAAGTAACATGAACAATCAACAGCTGTATTTTTACAAACAAACCAATACAGTAACAAATGAATTACTCATGGTTAGTTCATATTAGTTAATATATTAACTAAATGTTAACTAATGAACCTTACTGTAAAGTGTTACCCATTTATTTTTGTACAAATGTGTTGGCTGTAACGATATGCGGTATGAAACCGAAATGGCTACACTCAGATCCACGAAAGTGTGTCGCGAAAGTTATCCTTCCCGTCCAGATCCAATTCTACCACATCTTTAAATTACTATTAGTATTATTTGAAGTAAACATTATAAAATATGTAGACCTACGCCACAACTAGTTAGGATAAATTCTTTCAAATTGGGCAATTCAAGCTTTATGGACGTGATATTCGCAGTCAAAACTTGAAATATAAATTCTCAGAAAAGGCATTTAATACCAATATACTGAAACGTCTGTTTATTTATCCATACTCTCTTAATAAAGGAGTCCAGACATTAGAAAAATATCAGTCTACACATGCGTTTTATATTTAATATGACGGAAATAAACATGCGTTACGGACGTGACACAAAAAATCGTTAACTTTTAGGTGGCAAAATATTTTTTAGTAATTCTGTGAATTACACTGCGCAAACCAGAAGTAATATACCCACCGGATGAAGAAGGGTTGGCTCTCAACAGAATATAAAATATTATTTTTATTTTATTTAGTTCGCATTTATGAGGAAAAAAACAATGTTACGGACATGACCACTCTGAAAGCGGGACTAAAAGACTGCTTCAAAACTTTCACAGAGACCTCAAACAGAAAGCACAAAGCCTTTCTTTAAAGTGAATTTCGTTTTGTATTAATTGTATGTTAATTTTAATCAATGTTTCATCAACCAATTGCCTGGATTTAATAAATAAGTATAGCAGACAATGGATGGGCTATAATCACGACACGGAGGCGCCGGCGCGTGAACTGGAGCTCATCTCATAAATTAACCGAAACTCAGCGTATTAGCCTACTTGCTTCACAGACCTGAGAAATATATCTATAGAAAGCTTGAAATGTCTACTTTTAAACAGAACAATTCAAAATGAAAGAAAACAGACTGCTCTCTTCTTATGTAATCCGTTTAAAATGTGCATTTCTCTCTGGCGCGTTCACTACTGCGAAGATCGCGAGTCAGCATCGTCAACTTCATCTTTGCAGCCGGCACTGACACAGAAAACACTTGTTTATTAATAAACAATTAAAATGTCTCCTTGCTATATTTGACATTGATAATCATAACTTTTGCCGGTTCTTTGTGACAGCTTTTTGGTGCTTTATTGGCAGCGCCACCTGTTACATGAACGCGCCCAATGCGCCGCTTTTCGGTTGTTGAAAACAAGGGGTTCAAGTATTTTAGTGTGCTCGAGCCCCATTATGCATAACCAAGCCGGGCGCATTTCTCTCAAAATTCACCAAAACTTCTGGAGAAAACAAAGGATAAGGTGGAGGAAGGATTGAGGAAGGTTTGAGTAAAAAAAAATATAAATGAAAATTTTCTTTTTGTGTACTATAGAATTGACTTTCCACTCAATTTTTACCTACTGTTAAAATCTATCTAAAAAGCTCAGTGATACACAAGAGTATTCAGCTAGTCAAACCTGACATCCTTGTATAGTATAGAAAGCAGTCAGAGTCAACAAAAAAAGTATATAACATATTTCCATGGTGAAAAAAAAAAAAAAAACATTTAAACATTTTGAGCAGTGTGGCAAAAACACTTTATTTTGGTGACATTGCATGTATCGAACCTTATGCTTGCATTTACCCCACAAAAAAAAAAAATGTCTTAAGAAATGTTATAATACATATTATTGTGAAAAAGAAAAATTGTCCGCATTTTAAATGGACAGCAGTATTTTTAATAATGTCTAGCAAATTAAAAATGTGTTTTATTGGTTTCTTTAACAGTTAAATAAACATTGAATGACCTATAAGCATTTCAGATTTCTATGCACACTAATTTTATTAATCAATAATGTCAGTCAACTACAGTTACACAAATGAACTGGATCAATGCATTTATTTCCATTCAAAGGGATGAAAATGGACAGGAAAAAAAGATTAGGCTTAAAAGATTCCTTATTCTGTGTCGCCCTCTAGTGGACAACATCAATATCACAGCCTTCATCTTTCAGTTGAAATGGCTGATAGTCAAGCATAATTCATGAAACTAAGCATGTTTGCTCATAATAGCTTGTTCTCCATAATGTACAAAGGGTTTCATTTTATTGTGATGGTCTCTTTAACACATTCTGTTGACTATAAATAACATTGCACCTACATGTCTACTAACTCTACACTCTAGTTAGTAGAGTATTAGTAGACTGTTAGGGTTAGAATAAGCTGACATGTAGTTGCAAAGTTACTAAGACATTCTACTGACTATGCTTGGGGACCTTTACAATAAAGAGTAAACAGGTATTAAGCAGACAGTCTGCTAATACTCTAATGAGAGCTAGTTGACATGTAGTTGCAAAGTTACTTATAGTAAACAATGCTCAAAAGGGACCATCAAAATAAAGTCCGTAAAAAAATGGAGAAGTTTGGATTTTGTGCAAATTAACAAGAAGGGGAGGTCTTAGATCACTGAAATTATGGGTTAATCACTTTTATTTGTTACAGATCACTTTCTTGCTACTTTTTCCACTTTTCTCACACATTTTAGTTTCCACCAATGTTCTGTGCACTGGGCATCTGGGCTGCCAAAGATTATGGTGGAGTACTGAATACATTTCACAGGGAAAATCTTTTAAAGGTTGAAGGTGAGAGAATAGCAACCCCAAAAAACAAAGCAAAAGCCATTTGGAAAAAAGCCAAAAGCCAAAAAAAAAAAAACACTTCTGTGTACTACAAACGTGGTGCACCATAATCATCGGGCATTCTCTCAATGTTATACCTGTAAAATAAATGTCATAACAGTTGCATTAATTTACGTTAAAAGAAATTCTACTGTTACAAATTAATACATATACACAATTTATATGCATTTACAAACACACACGAACATAGAAGTACAATCTGAAAAAAAAAAAAAAAAAAAAACTTCATAGAACAGGGTATCTGCAGGTATTAGCACTAATACTTTATAACACCACAACCCCCATCCTTAAAAACCTTTTGGTATGCTTTTTAGAAAGAAAAATTAAAAGAAAAATTTAATATAATTTGGGGATAATCAATATATTATGAACAATGTACTGTTATTGTGTGAATGACATACAATCAATAAAAAAAAGTATCTAATTTGATGAATATTTTCTGCCTATACTACATCACAAAACAGATAAGACAGATCTCATTCTCAGAAACTGGCATTTAACATCTCTCGTACCTATCATTATCACATTCGCCAGCACTATACTACGTTTTCTATTTGGGATTGTTTGCTTTTTTGGAATTATTCTTTGACATGTTCATGAAGATACACTTTTCAAACATATATTAATCTATTTACAATGTTTAATTCTTAAAAAAAAATATGCTATATCTTTCCATGGATATTTTGCAGGAGGCATTTCATGGATATCGGTTCAAGGCAGCCATGACAGTTGTGTTACATCATTAAGGCAGTAGGTGGCAAAAAGTGATCTTTTTGAATATTATAAATTAATCATTGAATCATTCAACTTAATTGTAAAAAAAAAAAAAAATCAGAAATGAAACATGAGGATTCTGTGCTGCACTGTTGATCCTGCTTTAGCTTTGTTTTGAATAATTTTTGTTTGGGTAAGTAAAGCAGACAAAATAACTGGTAGGGCTGCACGATATTGAAGAAAATGGGATATGCGATAACTCATTAAATAATGCGATATTCGATACAATAATGCTTAAAGTGTGTAAAATAAACTTAAATTATCTTTAAAATATATTTAAAATTATATAAACTACATACGTGTTTCACATTTTTTTTGTGACAAGAAAACATCCCTACAACTTCTGAAAGTGAACAGCAGTGTTTTACTGTAACATAAGAAGTGTTATTTTAACATCAGTGGAAACCACAGGGTTTAGGGTGTCAGGAAGGCCTACATTAGGGTTATTTAACAACAGAAACTGAATAATCAAATGTAAAAATAAAAAACTTTTTAGTTTTCACTGTATGAATTAAATATATACTGATTCTAATTAAAGCTACAAAAGTTATTCAGCCAAGAGCAGTGAGTGATTTTCTCTTTGTCTTTTGTTCATGACCCCAGTTATTGCATGCCGTTGCGATATGTATATTGCGATATATACATTTGCAATATTTCGATAACTTTGATATATTGTGCAGCCCTAACAACTGGCAACTCAAATTTAGGCTACTCTCGTTTACCTTCTTGTTTAGTAAAAATATAAGCCAACCAAATAGTAGCTACACCATTTCCCACTTGATAAAGGCTTTATTCAATTTCTGGAGCTTTCACATAACCTAGGCTCTCTCTCTCTCTCTCTTGCACTCACCAACTAGTAAGTGAACCCCCTACCAACCCCCCCTCCAGGACCCCTCATTAGTAACATTAATGCTAGGCTTAGCTAAGGGTCAATTCATACATTGGTAATTAAACCAGTTCTTAATTAAACCAAGCAGAGCAGGAGTTGGTGTACCTGTGATTGGAGATGTACATGATTGGGACTCCTGGGATCTTCCGAATCCTCCTTTTTAGGTCCCTATCTACCGTGGCCACAATGTAACACTTGTGCTAGTGGAGCAAAAGGGAATCATTTGATCATAATGTAACGCAAAATATAAAATATGTATCGGCTCTGTGGTTAGAATTGTTTCATAGTCCCAAATGATTAATTTGACATTGAAGTAAAAAATAAATAAGATTTGTGATTTCAAACATACATTTGGTATCTATTAACCCTCAAAATGCAATTAAAATATGCATACGATTTTTACATTGGAACGTAATCTTATAAAACATAGTCATAAATTATTTTTTTTTTAAATTAAAAAAAAAATCTGATCAATAACTTTCATTTTCACTGTTACCATGTTATTACTACTTTTACATCCTTTTTAATGAATACATTTTTTTTCATGAAAAATTCAATATCCAGAATTAAAAAATATATCATATTTAATTTATAACATAATTATTATAGAATTACCAGTATCAACTCCTTTGAAATCAATGAATTTAATTGAATTAATTGGAACTTATAACGCATGACTGCTCAAAAATAGTCCAAATACATGGTTCCAACAAAACATCAATATTATTCTGGAATGTTTTAAAACTAGAGGTGGGCATAGATTAATTTTTTTAATCTAGATTAATCTAGATTAATTTTGAAATTAATCTAGATTAAAATGGCTCATTTGAATTCTGCCGAAGGCATTCAGAATATGTGTGCTACCCAAATAATGACTATAAAAGTAAGTCTTTGAGAACGGGTTTCTCAAGCCAGGTGGCGCATTAGACCAGGGGCTCATCTCCTGTTTCCAAAATGCATCACAAACTGCTTGAGAAAGCTGTTCTACTCATAGACTGTAAAAAGTTACTACTGTACTGTTACCGTCCGTAGGCAACATTAGGTAGGCCTATGTTATTATCAACAACTATAGGCTATCAATTAGGGATGGGCGATATGGCCTAAAATCCATATTGTGATATACATTGCAGCCTCTTGCGATAACGATATTATAATAAAACCATTTCAGAACAGGTTACATAGACCCTGCTAAACAACTGCTAAATGTTTTTTTTTTTTTTTTTAAAGGGTGCATGTAGTTTTGAGAACATATATTGTGCAAAACTGTAAGTATACAACATAATTTTGCAGATAAATAAAATTTAAGTATACTAGCTGCAGAGACTTAAGTAGGTCTAATGTTTATTATGGCTTGGAGCTTATGAAACCCCAAATTTAAAATTAGAATATTCTAACTGATGTCTTTTCAGTTGAAAAGAAACACAACAACGATTCTTTAAATCGGGCGCAGACAGAGATATTGTTCTACACCACTCAGATATATTGGGAATAATACGCGCGTGCTGGTATTCAGTGTTATGTTTCGTTTTGAATTTGAGGTGGTAGAACGGATTAGTCGTGTGTTAACTAAACTTACCGAACTGTTACACCACACAGTCTACGTCGGACGGCTTAAATCCGAACCAAGTCCAAATAATGGATGTTGCACCAGCACCGATCTTTTACACCAGCTTTAACTTTCAGCCGTGTTTACTTAAGATGACGACGAATATGATGCGTTGCAGCCGGGTGTACCTCGCGGCCGCGGGTAGATTGCGTCATCATAGCTTGTGTAGCTTGAGCCAGCTCCCAACCCAACTTGGAGAATAGATTAACGGCGATATTTTTTTTATCGCAGCGCGTTAACGCCGATAACGGCCCACCACTATTTAAAACAAAATATATTCATTTTACTTGCATAAACTAACTTCCAGATGAAAAAGAACCATTGCAGCATGAAAAACTAATCAATAGGTGTGCATAATTTAAAAAAAAATACAGCAACAAAATTCAGTTCCACTTTATTTTGATAGTCCAGTTTAGACATTCTACTAACTAGAAGTAACTTTGCAACTACATGTCAACTAACTCTCGTTAGTATTAGTAGGCTGTAGTAGACTGTCAGGTTATGGTTAAGTGTTAGGGGTTCGGGTTAGTAGAATAAGTTTTCATGTAGTTGCCAAGTTACTTATAGTCTGTAGAATATCTGTTTGGGGACCATCAAAATAAAATGTTATCAGATATTAAGCAGACAGTCTACTGATACTCTAATGACAGTTAGTTGACATGTAGTTGCAAAGTTACTTATAGTTAGTAGAATGTCTAAAGTGGACTATCAAAATAAAAGTGTTACCCAAAATTCAAACCCAAAAGTGGGAGAGACATGATGAAAAACAGCATCATCCTACTACCAGCATCTACTGTAAATGTAAATCTAATTCCTCAGTTGATACCAGGGTCAAAATAGAAGGTTTATTTTTTTTATTGGTTCTATCCAAGTGCGCCGCACAAATCCTGAAAAGTGAAGCCAAAACGTTTTGATCGCCCCCAGGAGGCTGGACGCAGTTTAGGCCATAAACCCCGCCCTCTCCATGTAATCTAATGGGACAGGAGACAAACTAAACAATCAAATTACAATTACAATTTTTTTTTTCAAAGATTGTTTCTGTCATTTTAGGTAGTTTTAATCACGCTGATGTAAGTTCAAGTGTTTGTTTTTAAAATAAGTTTGATTTTAGTGTGAAGTCTTCTAAGCGGCATTTCCATAACTTTATTTTACACCAACATAAGGTGTTGTTCTGCATTAAACTGTACAAACCGAACCTGTGGGAGTGAGGGCGGGACCTTGATACCACAGCTTCACTTCACGCTCACTACTGCACAGAATCTGCGTAATCAGCACAAGATGTCAGCGCCATATTAGGACATTGGCGGCTTAACTTTTCTACAATGGAAGAGAGTGAAGATGCGTCATCCACCTTTTTTTTTTTTTTTTTTACAGTCTATGGTTCTCTTAAAGGTGACATATTATGCCCCTTTTCACAAGATGTAATATAAACCTATGGTGTCCCCAGAATGTGTCTGTGAAATTTCAGCTCAAAATATCCCCCCGGATCATTTATTATAGCTTGTCAAATTTGCCCCTTTTTGGGTGTGCCCAAAAAACGCACTGCTTTTGTGTGTCCCTTTAAATGCAAATGAGCTGCTGCTCCCAGAAGACGGCCGATCATTTACACGAGTTTCGGATACTATGGCAATAACAAAACACCTGAATTTCAGGCAAATATCCAGTAGCGGAGTGCAGCCTTACGTAGAAACTCAGGAAGAGGTTGCAACATTTAGACGCACATGGATGTTTCTGAATTGTTAGTGGATATACCGGTATACATTTATGTAGTTGTTGTGGAGTTACATTGATTCATCTCATCGACTTGCATGTATCATCGTGTTTATCTTTTACACAAGTTGACAGTTCCCTGATGTCATATTTTTCAGTCAAATAGTGTTCTGTGCTCATCTGAGCAGCAACGACAGAACAGTTTGCTGCTTTGCTCAAACTTTTGCCATTGCATTAGAAGTGGTTACACTGTTGTCGTTTGCGAAAACCAAATGGCAGCACCGTGAGTGGAAACGTGCAGATTACGTCAGAAGGGGAGCGAAATCTGATCAGCTTATTTGCAAAGTAGCAGTACTAAAAAACAATATGCATTTGTCCCCTGTTCCATTTCTGAATCTTTAATTTATTAGGGAATACGAAACAATTCTAACCCCAGAGCTAACAAAGTTCTCATACCTGTGTTACTCTTTGTACCAAGCAGTCATCAGCATACGTTCCTTTGTGTGAGCAAGGCAAGCGATCAAAGCGGGGATCTTTGGCAATCCTGCACAAAAAGTTCAAAAAGCCATAAAAAGCAAGGAAGAAAGAGTAGCCATTTTCACAAATGAAAACTGCAGTAAAATTGCCTATATTACATTTTCTGCTAAATGCACCATATCTACTTTTCATCTTTTATCTATTTTGTTACCATTCACAAATCAGCAAAGAAATGCTGTTGAAACTGTTATGATATAAAATTGTAATTTTCGGCAAATGACACTGCTGCGCACAAATGTGGTTAATCTTATGACCAACTTTTCAGGCAATGTTACTTCTATCTTATCCCACCAAATTGCTGAAGCCAATCTGCAAACATAAAAAAAACAGGCCCTGTTCACACATGACTTCTTAACAGAAAAATGCCTTTAAATACACCCAAGGGCAAACAAAGCTAGTTCCAACAATCAGAGAGTACTAGAACAGAAGAAATCTCAGAATAAAATCCTTGAGATTTTTTTTTTTCATTTTCAAAACCATAAGATCTATCAAAAATTGGATTTTGTTTAGTGTTGTGGGATATCGTTTTTACAATTCTGCATCAATTATTTTTTTTTTGTTGTTGTACGTAAAGTACTGTTATTATTAATAAAAAAGTTGCGTATGTGCGTCGGAAGCAAAGCACGTGCATCTGATGTTCGTAGATATTGTATCTAACTTCTTGAAAGCAGATATCTGGGCACATTTCATTTTTTACGAAAATAATATGCATGAATGAGAAATTAGGTCTTAATATAATAAATCTGTTGCTGTTTGTTAATCAAACATCAAAAGAAAAGATGGAATCACTCACTGCTTTTGACTGAATAACTTTTGTAGCTTTAATAATAATACATTTAATTTTAATTAATACACTAAAGACTATGCAGTGTTTATTTGATTATTCAAATCCTGTATTTCAGTGTTGGCTAAGGTACTCTAAAAAAGTAATTACTAGCTACTTATTACATCTTCAACAGAGTAATTAGATTATTCTCTCTAAAAAGTATTGCATTAGCCTCACTCTACCAGTCAAAAGATCGGTAAGATTTTTAATGTTTTTAAAAGAAGTATCTTCTGCTCACCAAGGCTGCATTTATTTGATTAAAAATACAAACAAAAACAGTGAAATATTTGTACAATTTAAAACAGCTGTTTTCTATGTGAATATATAGTAAAGTGTAATTTATTCCTGTGATCAAAGCTGAATTTTCAGCATCATTACTCCAGTCTTCAGTGTCACATGATCCTTTAGAAATCATTCTAATATGATGATTGATTATTATCAATGTTGAAAACAGTTTTTTACATTTTTATTTCATGATGCTATGATGAATAGAAAGTTCAAAAGAACAGCATTTATCTGAAATGGAAAGCTTTTGTAACATTAAACACTACCCTTCAAACGTTTGGGGTCAGTTAGAATTTTATTTTTATTTTTGGGGGAAAGAAATAAAATAAATCAATAATTTTATTCATCAAGGATGAGTTAAACTGATCAAAAGTTACAGCACAGACATTTATAATGTTAGAAAATATTCTATTTTAAATAAATGCTGTTCTTTTGAACTTTCTATTCATCAAAGAATTTAGAAAAAAAATTGTACACAACTGTTTTCAACATTGAAAATAATAATTAGAGATGCACCGATTACAATTTTCTGGGCCGATTCCGATTTCCGATTTTTCATTAAGTTTGACCTGCCGATACCGATTTTAGCCGATTCCGATTTCATTTTTTCTAACCACTTTACAGCACACACAAATATTTATTTTATATAATTTCTGTAATAGAACATTTTACAATTTGCTTAGTTCACACACATCTAAAGTGCAGTGTTGTGGAAGAACCATTTCCTTTTCACATTCAATATCCAATAATTTTATATATATATATATGTATTTAGCAAACGAAACGTCTGTATGAAAACAGGGAATGGCAATAAAATAATATATAAATAAAAAATAAAATAAATATAGCCTTGCAGTATAAAGATATTTCTCAAAGCACACACACACAGGCCTATTGCAATCACTTCAAACTGAATAATAAAACAAGTTTAAATGGGTACATTTTCTATAAAAATATTAGTCTTTGTTTTCTTTTCTGACATAGCCTACTCCAGTTCTTGTTAAAACACGCAAATTCTGTGCATTTTGGGCACTTTTTTTGTGAAACCCTATTTAGGCTATTTTCAACCAAAAGTGTGATTTCCCTTTAATTGAGCGCGAGCAGTGCAGCAAATAGACTAGGCGCCGAAACACGCGCTTCACTGCTCGCGACGCTCCTGCTTGACGCTCCTGCTTGACGCTCGCGCTGCTCCTGCTCCCGTTGTGAATGCACTCATATTGATTAACATATGCACGCCGAAAAAAAATACGCGCTTGCGGTCTGAACGGACGTAATTCACGAGGTTTTCTACATGTGCTCCGTGTGCACGTGTGATGCTGATGTTGCGCAATGTTAATCATGCGGCGCCCGAGTGCATTTGACCGGCTTAAAATCGTCATTTGTCAGACTGACCGGCCGGTCGCCGGTTACGGCCGATCACGTGAAAATCGGCCAATTCCGGTCACCAGCCGATCAATCGGTGCATCTCTAATAATAATGAATGTTTTTTGAGCATAAAATCAGCATATTCAGGGGTTAAAGTGAAAAAAAATCCTGAGCCTGAAAATTTTTTGGGAGGCGCGGGTGGGGGTGGGGGGGGTGCGGTGCGGTGCCTTGGGCTTCATTGGCACCATTTATTTTCAAGCATGTTAATGGCATATTTTTATGAATAAAGACCAGTATCACTGATATAGCTACTTATGTCTCTTTGTCCAAAATTTGAAACATTTATTAGGCTTAAAAAAATATAACAACTTTTAATTTAAGTAAACTTAAAACAATCATCACTTAAACCCATAATAAATGTAATATTTGCCTGTACCTTACCTGTCTAACCAATGTGAATATAGAAATTGAATACGTTTATAAAACAGTCCGCACTGCATAAATTATAAATGAAAAATAGATTAATCCTTAAGCGTTTGGCAGTTAGTAATTTTCTCTGTTCCCATTGTTCTTTGGTTAACTTTACTAACAGAGAGAATTGCTGTCACTTACCAGCCGCTGCTGACAGGATCTCACGCATTCTCTACTCTTTACGAACTATTTAAGATTGTATTTAACTCATTTTACTGTTCTTGTGAAGATACTCGACAAAACTGACATTTTGACATAGCCTAAATGTGTGTGTTATGGTTCGTACAAGCGCGAAAGGGAACTCGATGGCGCGCTGTCGACTGCGAATGCGATACTGGCGCGCGTCTTTCTGTGTGTGTGTGTGTGTGTGTGTGTTTCAGGAGGACATTCATTCACTGACAGCGCGTCACTGACAGCGCTCTTTTGTCTTCTCGCGCATTGATAGTTTAAAACATTTGCGTGAAGGAGAGCATGATCATATAACCCAAAGGATGACAGAAAGAACAGACGCTGCGATAAATATTTTAATACGTTAAAGCTGGACAAATTAATCGCATGCGTTTACTTTGACAGCACTAACGTTAGGCTACTTGTTGTACATTGCTGACAGAAAATGCTGCGGTTTAAAGTGGACTCGTTTTCATGGTAGGCCTACACAGAATGTGTTTTTTTTTTGTAAGCTACACAGAATATTTAATTAAATATTCAAATGAAATATTTAGCCAAGTCTGAAGTTACCAAGGAGCAGCATATGTTAACGTTAGCTCAGTTATCAACAGGTGTAGACAGAAAAGATGATTATCCTGACCTGAGCTAATTTACTGAACCAACTCACACCTCTCCTTTCTTTCTTTTCATCCATGATGACATTAAAGTCACGTACCGTTACCTGTTGTTTCTGGCGTTTCATCGCTGTCTGTGCTGCAACCGCTAATACTCGCTCATTAGAACATTCAGTGAGCTATTTTACACAGGCTCGGTCCTGCTCCGAGTCCTCCGTGTCAATGACGGCGTGCGGTTAAACATCATAACAAACGAATTTGAGTGGGGGTGGGGAGGACAACGGGATTTTGGAAAGTGTCCCCATAGGAAATTACGCCCGTGCAGGAGGACATCATCCAAAGCTTCATGAACTAGCGCTCCTTTCCCCCACAACGTTAACGTGACGTAGGCTATAAATCTCAATCACACTGTGTTGCCCTGCTCTGCTTCTGATAGGCTTGTAACGTTAGTAGAGCTGCGTTTCTTTCATATGATTGGTAGGTGAAATCAATTGACTCGAAAATATTAAACCGCATGCAAGATTCAAATTTATTTATTTTTCTTCCTCACGGCCGAACGCCGGAGATCCGGCACGGTGCCGGAATACTTTAAGCCCTGCATATTAGAATGATTTCTGAAGGATCATGTGACACTGAAGACTGGAGTAATGATGCTGAAAATTCAGCTTTCATCTGAGGAATAAATTACATTTTAAAATATATTAAAATAGAAAACAGTCATTTTAAATTGTCATAATATTTCACAATATTACTGTTTTTTTTTATTGTTTTTTTTTTTATCAAATAAATGCAGCCTTGGTGAGCAGAAGAGTAATTAGAGTCATTTTTATGTTTTTAATTCTTTTAAAAACATAAAAAAATCTTACCAATCTAAAACTTTTGCCCAGTAGTGTATACACACGTATATATACACATACATACATATATATATATATATATATACATTATATATATACATATATATATATGTTTATGTGTGCGCGTATATATATATATATATATATATATATATATATTAGAGGTGGGCATAGATTAATTTTTTTAATCTAGATTAATCTAGATTAATTTTGAAATTAATCTAGATTAATCTAGATTAAAATGGCTCATTTGAATTCTGCCGAAGGCATTCAGAATATGTGTGCTACCCAAATAATGACTATAAAAGTAAGTCTTTGAGAACGGGTTTCTCAAGCCAGGTGGCGCATTAGACCAGGGGCTCATCTCCTGTTTCCAAAATGCATCACAAA